>NC_081841.1:87747384-88070649 GCF_963259705.1 Myotis daubentonii
AACTGAATAATGTCAATTGAATGAGATAAAGGATAATTATATATGTAACATTATATATGTAATACATATAATTATATATACTTGCACATGTATATGCACTTGTATTATATGTACATACTAGGAGCCCAGAACGTGATTCAAACTTGTGCAGTGCCACCCACCCTCGAGTTGCTGGTCCAGCCCTGCCTCCCTCTCCAGCACTTGAAGCAGCTGCAGCTGCTGCTGATCAGGCCCTCCCCCAGCGCAGGTGCATGGAGGCCCCTGCCGCCTAGCCCCTGACGCTGCGCGCACAACCTCCTCCTGTCTGGTCAACCCGTTATGGCATCCCGGTTAAATAGCATATTTCTCTATTTCTCTCTATATAGATTATACACACATTCATACACAAAGGGTCATGGCTATACTGACTGACAGGATGCCCTAACTATACCTGAGGGTAAAGGCCTTCAGGTGGATAAGGGCAAGGTATGTTTGAGGAAAGCAAGTAAGTCAGTGTGGCTTGAGCAGAGTCTCCAAGCAAGGGAGAGAGCAGAGGAGATAAGATCAGAGAAGTGTTAGCATGAGGAGGCTGTGTAGGCCTTTGTGAGGACCTTGGCTTTTACCCTGAGAGAAATGGGCAGCCATTGCAAGGTTACAATGAGGTCAGAATTAACCTCTTAAAGTACTGAGTGATTTCTCCAACAGAACTTAAAATCACAAGTCTTGGCCTCCAAACCTAAAGTGAAGACATTCTATACAATAAACAAAGACATTTTTCTCCATCTATTCCTTTTCTCTCAGATACTACTGAATTTCTTTGGTTCTGGGTTCTAAGATCATGCTTTTGCTTATGACAAGGTTCTAGAAGCTGAAGATTGGCATATTTATGTATTTATGGATTTGGAAACAGCAAGAGGAAATTTTGTTTCTGTGGGAAAGGCCTGTGCCTGCAATTTGAAGCCATTTGGCCAGATTTGGGCCATATCCTCTAATGTAGCTTACCAAGAACAAGAGTGATATTTTAATCTCCACTTAGCTAGCACTTGCATCTATTTTTTAATTGGTTCCAAAATGAAGGGGAGGAAGGGATGCTGGCTTTAATACCCTCAAACCAATAAATGCTCTACTTGTTTTTCCCCTTTTACTTAGGTGCTGCAGCTGGAGGCTGAGGTAAAAAGAGAAAAAGAGGGAAAGAGAGAATTGAGGGTGTTGGAGAGGAACACTAGTATTTTTAAAGAAGATTATAATTGTAATTATTCATTATATTCAGAATTACATTTAAGAATGCATTATTTCTGTGTTCCTGAAGTTTCTTCTCTCAGACCCCAGAGAATGAGGGCATCCATAGATTAAATATTCCTTAACGTGCTCTCTTATGAGGACAAAATAACTGTTAGTCAACTAAAATGACATTATTAAAGGAAATAAATTGGTATTGGTTGAACTGGTTTTTAGTGAAAATGTTTTAATTTTCATTTCTCTGATGACTGGTGATGGTGAGCATTTTTTTTATATGTTTATCTGTATGTGCTCTTTGGAGAAGTGTTTATGCTGGTCCTTTACCCATTTTTTAATTGGGTTGCTTGTCTTCCTGGTGTTGAGTTGTATAAGTTCTTTATATATTTTGAAAATTAACCCCTTTAGCAGATGTATCATTGGCAAAAATATTCTCTCATTCAGTGGGTTGCCTTTTCATTTTGTTGATGCTTTCTTTTGATGTACAAAAACTTTTTAGTTTGATGTAGTCCCATTTGTTTATTTTTTCCTTTATTTCCTTTTGCATGTACGTGTCCAATTTTCCCAACACCATTCATTGAAAAGACTGTCTTAACTCCATTGTATGCTTTGTCAAATATTAATTGACTATAAGGGTGTGGTTTTATTTATGGCTTCGATGTTCTGTTCCATTGATCTACTAATATATGCCTGTTTGTATGCTAGTATAAGACCGTTTTGATTACAATGGCCTTGTAGTTTAGTTTAATATCAGGTAGTGTGATACTTCCAACTTTTGTTTTTTTAATCAAGATTGCTGAAGCTATTTGGGGTCTTTCTTGGCTCCATATGAATTTTTGGGATGTTTGTTCTATTTCTATGAAATACACCATTGGCATTTTAATAGGAATTGCATTGAATCTATGGATTGCTTTGGGTAATATGGAAATTTTAATTATGTTAATTCTTCCAATTCATGAACATAATATATTCTTCCACCTATTTGTATCTTCCTCAATTTCTTTTCTTTTTTAATTTATATTTATTGTTGAAAGTATTACAGATGTCCCCTTTGTTTTTTTTCCCCCATTGACTTTTTCCCAGGCATTCACCACACTATTGTCTGTGTCCATGGACTATGTATATATGCATATATAAGGTCCCCGTTAATCTCTCCCCACCCTCCCCACCCCTACCTTCCTTCTGAAATTCGTCAGTCTGCTTCATGCTTCTGTCTCTGGATCTATTTTGTTCATCAGTTTATTTTGTTCATTAGATTCCACATATGGGTGAGATCATATGATATCCATCTTTCTCTGACTGGCGTATTTTGCTTAGCATAATGCTCTCCAGTTCCATCCATGCTGTTGCAAATTATAAGAATTCCTTCTTTTTTACAGCTGCATAGTATTCCATTGTGTAAATGTACCATAGTTTTGTTATCCACTCATCTGCTAATGGGCACTTGGGTTGTTTCCAATTCTTAGCTATAGTAAATTGTGCTCCTGTGAACATAGGGCTTCATACATTCTTTCTGATGGGTGTTTTGGGTTTCTTAGGATATATTCCTAGAAGTGGGACCACTGGGTGAAGTAGGAGTTCATTTTTAATTTTTTGAGGGCACTCCTCAATTTCTTTCTTCATTATCCTATAATATTTTGAGTACAGGTCTATTACTTTCTTGGTTAAATTTATTCTTAGGTATACCTTATTTTTTGTTGTAGTAGTAAATGGGGTTGCTTCCTTAATTTCTCTTTCTGATAGTTTGTTATTGGTATATGAGAATGTCACAACCTGTGTATGTGCCCTGACTGGGAATGGGACATGCTCCAAAAAACCGAGACACACTGGCCAGGGCCAATTGTTTTACTTTTTAGTCTTATTGTGACTAAGGGTGTTCAGAAGTACTTATAATAAAAATTGGAAATAATAACACAGATTAAGCGTGTGTTATATATTTGTCAACTGCATTTTAAAACCTCTTTTGCAGGCCTTGAGGGCTCACCTATTATATATAATCTTTAAAAATCATGGCTGTTTGTACAGCTTGACAGCTAGAGGAGGAAGAAGGAAAAGGAGAATAGGGAACTAAAGGCAAAGAAGGAAAGGACTGCTGCAGGTTGTGCACCAAAAGAATAAACAACCTGAGAAAGCATCAATACCAGTCCTAAGAACACCATTTCAAGAGCTATGTTCACTCGCCTGGGACAGCAACTTTTCCAAGTAAGGTCTCTGTGCAGTGAAGGACAAAGTGGTACTAGTTCTTAGGAAGTTCATTCAAGTGGAAAATGGATTCTTGGATTTAGTCCCATATAAATTATCTTTCTAACCACATGAGGATATATTCCCATAGCTATATATCTTGAAGTGAAATAAAACATACCCAGAAGAGAACAAATCCTCAAGAGCTATTTTCCATCAACCTGTTTTTATCTCCTGGAATTCATTCTCCTCCTTTACTAAGAGGTTCCTGTGAAAGTATGACTCAGAGCTTCCAGCACCTCTTGAGGAGTATCTCAGAGACACATTTCAAAACTAATCTTACACATTTTAAGACCATGCATTCACATAGCATTTTCTGACATACTTTTCAGTGTTCTGGAAAGTTAGCTGCTTCTTTATCCCACTCCTCAGATATTTTTCCTCTATTTTTAACCTCTCATTATAAAAGCAATACACATTCATAAAAAATGCAATGTAGATAAGCAAAATAACATAAAATACATTTGTGATTCACCAAGAGATAATCATTTTAAGGTTTTTCAGGATATTTTTCTAATATCTTTTTAAAATGCTCATGCTATTTATTTATATATAGGAACCACATTTTAAATGCTATTATAATCAACTGTGTTAAACCAAGCCAACAGTTTTTGACCATTTGGATTGTGGCAGATTTCCTTACCATAAATAGGGAAGAGAAGGAATAATTAATTTTGAATGAATTACATACAAATAGCAAATACTTATGAATAAACTTTGAATATTCATTTTGGACAATTTTTCACTTTCACCAAATTGTGTTCTCTCCCATACCTCCAATTCTTTTCTTAAATTTAGTTTGGTGTGTGTCTTTCCACACTTATGCACATGCATGTTAATTTTTCATAATCATACAAATACACACACAGCAACACCTTGGTAACTTGTTGTTTTTTTTCATGTAATATCTCTTAGGCATTATTTCAGGTCAACAAATATAGATCTTTTGAATATGGATTGTAAGCTTTGATTTTCTACAGATAATGACTTAATATTTATTTACTAAGCTAGCATATCAGATGGGCAAACAGATTCATTACTTGTTTATAAGTAGTCTCATAGGAATAACAATTTACTTGTAGACTGAGGCATTGCAAAATAACTCACTGTGGCTAAGAATTATTCAAAGGCAAGCTGTACAACATCAACTTATACACCAATATTGCTATTTCAAAATCAAATACACAAGACCTAAAAATGGCAAATATGTTTTTTATAAATTATTTTTCTGTAAGTTAACTTTCAGAGTATATTAATAAGACATACTTTTAAAAAAGATATGTATCATTACATTACATTATTTTTGAAATGACACAAATAATAAAATAAAATTAATT
Organism: Myotis daubentonii; assembly: GCF_963259705.1. Taxonomy (NCBI): domain Eukaryota; kingdom Metazoa; phylum Chordata; class Mammalia; order Chiroptera; family Vespertilionidae; genus Myotis; species Myotis daubentonii. The sequence continues at coordinate 87,752,178 of NC_081841.1, forward strand.
ATAGTATTTAAAGAATATAAATTAAATAATTTTAGCTTAGATTGTGTGTGTGTGTGTGAGATTTGTGATTTTTTTTGTAAAAAGGAAAAATTGCTGTAGTAATTTACCATTGTTTTTTTACAAGTTGAAAAATAAAATCTAAAGAAAATTTCTTCCTTGAGGGTTCATCCAATAAAGCCTGACAATAAAGCTACTATAATGTATTCAAGAAAGATGGCAGAATGTCTTATAAATTTGTAGGCAATTAGGCAGGCAGACAGAGTGGTTAGGGGCGATCAGGCAGGCAGGCAAGTGGTTGGGGCAATGAGGCAGGCAAGCAGAGTGGTTAGGGGCAATCAGTCAGGCAGGCAAGCAAGTGGTTAGGAGCCAGTGGTCCCAGATTGTGAGAGGGATGTCCAACTGTTGGTTTAGGCCCGATCCCGCAGGGATCCCTGTGGGATAGGGCCTAAACCGGCAGTCAGACATTCCCTGAGGGGTCCCAGATTGTGAGAGGGTACAGGCCAGGCTGAGGGACCCCTCCTTCCATGCACAAATTTCATGCATTGGGCCTCTAGTGATTTGATAATTGAAGACATGTTATAATTGAGGAAATTATGCTAATTGAAATAATCCAGTCACAGAAGGACAAATAGTGCATCATTCCACTTTTATGAAGTATCTAATAGAGTCAAATTCATAGATTTAAGAAGTGGTTGCCAGGGGCTGAATGGGGGGAGAAATGGGGAGTTACTAATCAATGGCCATAAAGTTTCAGTTAAATAAGATGAATAATTTCTAGAAATATTAATAATTATTAAATCTTAATAATTTCTAGAAATAGTACAACATTGTACCTATCCTATATAATAAAAGCCTAATATGCAAATCAACCGAACACAGAACGACCGGTGGAATGACTGACCACCAAGGGGCAGACACTCAACACAGGAGCTGCCCCCAGCCCGCAGGCCCCAGGCCAGCCAAGGTGGGTGCCAGCGGGGGTACCCTGATCACCCCACCAGTCACCCTGCAGAGGGAGGTGACCAGCAGTGGCAGCAGGGGGTGGGGCCAGACAGCAAGCAGGTGGTGGTGGGGGGTGGTGCCAGCTGGCAAGTGGGGCGGCACCACCCACCCCTCCTTCCCCCCGATGGCCCCGCGGGTCGGGAGGTGACTGGTGGTGGTGACAGCGCCAGTGTGCGGGCGGTGACAGGCCAACCAAGGTGGATGCCAGTGGGGGGACCCCAATCACCCCGCCAATTGCCCCATAGATTGGCCCTGATCGCTGGCCAGGCCTAGGGACCCTACCCATTCACGAATTTCATGCACTGGGTCTCTACTAGTCAATAATACCATATTATGTATTTTAAAATTTTGTTAAGAGAATATATCTCATGTATTCCTACCATAATAAAATAAAGTTAAAAACAAACTATAGTACATCTATACACAAAACTGGAAAAAGTCCACACCTATTGATACATTCAACAACATGGATAAATCACAAATGTATTTTGCTAACTGAAAGAAGCCTGATCAAAAGGCTAGAGAGTGATTTTATTTATATGACACTAGAGGCCTGACTTGCATGTGGGGAGCAGGCCTAAGCCACAGTGTGGTCTCCCTCTGTGGGAGACAACCAGCCAATTAGGGGAAGGTGATGCCCCCCATCATGCCTCTGCTGCTGCCACTGCCGGCAATCGCAGCTGCCTGAGCTTCGGCCCTCGCAGCCACCACAGCATGCCTGAGCCTGGGGCCGGCCCTGGCAGAGGCAGCCACCATCCGAGGCCTGCCTGAGCCTCGGGCAGCTGCTACAGCTTTGTCCGGAAGGATGTCTGGAAGGATATCCAGAAGATGTCTTCCCTAATTAGCATATTACCCTTTTATTAGTATAGATCCTGGGAATGGAGGAATGGATCAGGCAGTGATTGCTAATAGTTCAAGATGAAGGAAAGAGCTCACTACAAAGGAAAAGCATGAGGAAAGTTTTTGAATTGATGAAACTATTCTGTACCCTGATTTTGGTTGTAGATACATGACTGCATTTGTCAAAACTCACAGAATTGTACACCCCAAAGAGTGAATTCTACTGTATTTAACATAGAAATAAATTTTAAAATAATTTTTAAAAGCCTTGAATTTTCTGAGTCATTCAGGCCCTTACTAGAGTAATTGTTATTAATTGTTTGTTAAATTAATAATGAATAATTTGACCCTTCCTGCAGCTCGGCAGTTTCTCATGGAACTCAGTCCAAGATGAGAGGAGTGTGCACCTGTTCTCATTAGCCCGCCGTCCCTCTAAGATGATCAGCAAGCCTTTACTTGTCTACACTCCAAGAGGGAGTATAGATGCATTCAGTCACAGTAGTGCTATATATAGGGTGAAGCAATTAGGCAAGATTGAAGGTGGAGGTTGCATAGATTTAATTTTACTTTCGCATCACATCATTTTTTTTGTACTTTCATAAATTATTTTTGAATAAAAATAGACTAAAGTTAATGGTTCCGTATTAGCTAAAAAAAAAAAAAGATAATTGACATCCTTCAATCTGATATATCCTTCCATGAGAGACTTGTAACACATACAGATTATAAAAGTATTATAAAAGATACTAGAAGTCATTGCTTCAGGATTAATTTCATCCATTGCAAGTTGATATGTCTCTTTTTTTTAAATATATTTTTATTGATTTTTTACAGAGAGGAAGGGAGAGAGATAGAGTCAGAAACATCGATGAGAGAGAAACATCGATCAGCCGCCTCCTGCACATCCCCCATCGGGGATGTGCCCGCAACCCAGGTACATGCCCTTGACCGGAATCGAACCTGGGACCCCTCAGTCCGCAGGCCGACGCTCTATCCACCAAGCCAAACCGGTTTCGGCTGATATGTCTCTTAATACTTAACAGATACACTCCTTTCTTCTGGGATATGTAGGGTAACTTCCTTGTTTTATGATTGCTAAAATGAAAAGTTAGCAACTCAACTTTTTACTGCTAAAATGAGAGGAAATATACTAGCTTCATCAGAATAAGATAGTAATAATAAAAATACTGCATTCTATTTGTAGATACTTTAGTAAGAAGAATAACATATCTTATTTGTAGACAGGGCATCTCCAGGTATCTTGAGATTTTGATTTTGCTGGGCATTCATTCTCGGTGGCTAATGAGGCTGAGTTACCTGAGTTGCCTCAAGACAAGGGGTTAACATTTGGCTTTCACTGGTTGGGGAATATGTAGAATTCTTTCCTCATGTACTGGTGACTACAGTATAAAAAATTTTACATAGCTTGTTTTACCGTTCCCATGGCTGCCAGTCAAAATGTTCTCCAATGTTTAGATTTAAGTTGGTCTGAACATGGAATATGGTAACTACAATTTCTAATAAGCAAGTTGGGCCATAGCAGGGAATGGGCAATATTGGCTAGTCATTTGGCACTAACAAAGTAAAAAAAATATCTGGTATTGGCTATGGTCTGGAGTTGGCAGAAACAGAAATGAGAACCATGTTACAGAGGCAGGTGTTTTTAGAAACTGTACTAAATAAAATATATTTCTTGATGCCACTTTTGTGACTCACTTCACTAAATCAGTCTTCAAGTAAGGTCACTTCCTCCTTATTTTCCCAATTAATTTCTGAGTACTGGTATGGGAGATTCAGGGGAAATTTTCTGCAAGGGCCTGAACTCCCCTGATGCCCTGCCAAATAATGATTTTAATTTCTTATGAGGATAGAAAATATTAAAATTAAAAATGTTTCCAAAACCAAGTAAGCCAAAAATTCTATTATCTTCCTATAGGATGTTTACACAACCATACTGAGGGAGAGAACATTTTTTAAAGCAATCTTGTTGCCTCTCTGCACTCTTCTCCTTCATCTAGTTTGGGATAGTTGGGTCTTTGTTTAAGGTTTTCCTGAAACATTCCCCCCTGAAAATGCTACTGGATTAAGCTCTGTAACTATTTCATTGATAAGCTAAAACATCCATCCTGTGACTTTTGATAGAGGTTAAAAACAAGAAGGGACCAGGATACTCCTTCCAGCTGCTACAGTGATAGCTCAGAATTCTTGCTAAGATTTAGCCATAGGCTGCTTTGGCAGGCAGAATCAAGGCCCCATGTGTGTCTGTCCTAATCCCTGGAAGTTGTGACTATGTTATGTGGCAAAGAGATTTTTGCAGATGTGACTCAATCAAAGATCTTGAAATGGCGAGATTATCCTGGATTATTCTGGTGGGCCAAATAGAATCAGAAGGGTTCTTAAAAGGAAAAGAGGGAGATAGAGGGAAGCCTGTCCTAATGTTAGGCAGATAAGCATTTACCTATTCTTAATAACAGAAGCACGATATCACCCCTTTGATCGCCACCACTTCAATTGTTCCGGAATCCCAGAGGTTAATCGACGCATAGAAGGTGAGGCCATCTGCTGTGCACATGTCCATAGTGATGACAAAGAATGAAGAGCAGGATCAGCGCCCTCCTGCCTCTGCTCTCTCTGCCACCGGGCATCCTGCCAGCCATACACTGGTTCACACACCCAAACTGATTTTTGTTTCATCTTGGTTATGCCTTTGTTGGCACCTGTCCTTGCACAGGTCAAATTGGTACGCCTCACTCGGAAACCAAGGTGTTTGCACATGTGCTCATTAATTATTTTTTAAACACAACTCCCAGTAAACTACAGCTCAAGTGGCTTTAAACACTAGCCACACACTGTGCTACAACTAGCTCTCCCCCACAATTTTTATTGCTGAGCCTGAAGCAATAAACAGTTCTCCCCTGTCTTCCTGGTGAATTCTTCTTTTGGGGTCAAAGTCATCTTCGTCCTGACTTACAGATTTCCCTGAGTTCAAATCTTGGGATATGCAGGCCAGGATCAGAATTTCTTCCTTCCAGAGAACCGTGGATTTCTTGTGCTGGCAGATCTATTTCCTTCCCTAGGGATTGTTTCCTAGGTTTTGTTGTGGGGATTGTTAGGGCAGTTGGTGATGGGTGCCCACTCTGCCTACATTTCCATATGGGAGACTGCTCAAGTGATGCCTTCCACAGTGATTCTGACTACCTTTATGTCAGGAAATCATTGTATACTAAAATGTTTGATCATTGCTTGCCATTGCACTGCATTTCTTCTCTGCCTTAAGAGGAGCCTGTTAAATTTACATTGTGTTGAAATCTGACTCACAGGAACTTCTTTCCATTAATTCCTATTTTGCCCTTTAAAGCTCTCTAGAAGATAGAAGAAATATGTAATGAATTCTCCTCACACACCCACAGTGGAAGTCTTTATTTCTCTCATCAAACCCAGTGATCATCTTTCTCTAATCCATCCTATGACAAGATTAGGTTCTTCCTCATCATGGTCAGTGTCTTCTGGGTAAGTACCGATGTGTTAATTTACTCCACATAGGGCTAAAAATAACACTTTCCCCTACCCCCTGAACTTCATACTGCTGTTAATGCACCCAGAGATGAGTTCATTCTTTTAGCAGCAATTTCTCATTCTTAATTCCTCAAGCTCAGAGTCAAGTAAAATTCCCTTTAAGATGCTTGTATTGTTGTGTAGCCTGTGCCTGAGAACTCATGTATTCCTGTTCTTATTATTTCCAGTTTAGATACCAATTCTTTCAGCAACATAGTGAATATGTTTCTGAATTATTTTCAGATTTGATTATAATCTTCTCTCTATTTTCATTTAAATTTTTGAAAGTTAAAGAGGACAAAGATTCTTCAGAACCCTCCTTAGCTTGCCATACCTCCACATCACATTTTTGTGTGTAACAGTGTGCATACCCATTATTGACAACAAGTATTAGTTTAAGAATCAGAAAAGTCTTAGGTTCAAATTCATGTCTTGCTGTTATTAGTTGTGTGACCTTGGACAAATTGCCTCACTCCAATTTCCTCTGTATATGGAGATGTTTATTGCCCCCATTAGATTTTTGTTGTGGTATATATATATATATATATATATATATATATATATATATAGTATATTTTATATATATGCACATATATATGCATATGCATGCTTATATGTATTATATGTGAATGTTTTTTGTGTGCATGTGTTGTTTGCACATGTGTACATGTGTGACATGTATAAATGCATATGTGCATGCATATATATGCATGTGTGTATTATGTGTGTATGTACATATGCATGTGTGTATATATGTTTGTTCTTTATATATGTGTGCATATGTAAGCACACATGCTTATGTTTTATGTTGTGTATATTATATATATTTGTACATATATGTGTATCATGTAGTTCATGCACACATACATGTGTGTGTATTTTAGAAAATATTAGTTTGTCAATATACAGTAGATATTATAATTAACAAGACAAACCAATTATGACTACAACCATCACATAATATTGTACTATATTAGAGTAGTGCCTCACAGAGTACCTGGCATATTGAGTATTCCCCCAACCTCTATGGTAAATGTAGTTCCAAAAGGAAATGCTATAAACCCAGAATGGATTGAACTTCATGAACCTGTACTGGATCCTAATGATTATCTCTTTGATTCCTAAGTATTTACCCACCTTCTAGACTCTAATATTTTTCCAGGGATTCATCTAATCTCTTTGGCATAAAGTTTAAAGAATTTAACTTGTTTCACCTTTTTAAAAATGGAAAATTTTATTTGTCCTTTCCCACCTGCCAGCAAGACTTCTGTTCCCATAGTTCTTCAAAGATGACTATTTACAGTTCACTGATGTCATCTGAGCCTTCTTTTGATTTTAGGAATAGAATCAAAGTCCTTTGAAAGATACAGTTTTCAACCTCTTTCTTTAGCTTGGACTTTCATTGCCTCCTACCAGTATTTGCCTTCTCCTTCCTAATCTGACAATTATCTTTCTCAACTAATGTATTAATCAGGAATCTCTTGATTATGAATACAACAAATACAATCTTAACTCTTTTTGGATAAAAAAGAATACCTTGGCTTACATAGCTGGGAGGTTCAGGGGTGAGGCTTGTCACATTCATAGCTGGATTCAGGGAGAGGATGTCACCAGGAGTCTAGATCACTTGCTATATATGAGTTCTTATTCATCTATGGATGGGCTTTCCACATGGTAGAGAAGATAGCTACTGGGTTGTGTTCAAATCCAAAGGAAAAGAATATCTCTCTCTCTCTCTCTCTCTCTCTCTCTCTCTCTCTCTCTCTCTCTCCCTCTCTCTCTTCCTCCCTCCCTCAATATTTACATATCAAGTCTTGTGGGGAACATCTGACTGGCCTTGTTTGATCATGTGGATCATGTGTTCATGCTCATGGCCAGGGCAGGCTGGGCACTGTGGCCAACAGGCCCATTACAATCCCATGAGATGTGGGAGTGAGGTGGGGCAGGCAAAGAAGCAGAGGTCTGCTAAACAGAGACACGGCCTAAGAGGCTTTGTTTCCTGCCTCTCCTCTGAAGTTTCACAGTATTGACTCCAAATCTTTCTGCTGCTCCCCCTGCATAACGTTAGAAAATTTATTTTCATCCTCCTTGGCAATTTTCACAAGCTATATTTAATTCCCTTGGTATTAGTTTTAATTTGTTTTGTGGTTACATGTTGGTCCTTCCATACTTTATAAATGACAGCTTTAAAATATCTCCATTTACCTGAGAGCTGGTTAAGCTGCCAGAATGACTTCTTTAGCTGCTTCTCCCTCACCTTTTTTAAAAAAAATATATTTTATTGATTTTTTACAGAGAGGAAGGGAGAGAGATAGAGAGTTAGAAACATCGATGAGAGAGAAACATCGATCAGCTGCCTCCTGCACATCTCCTACTGGGGATATGCCCACAACCCAGGTACACGCCCTTGACCGGAATCAAACTTGGGACCTTTCAGTCCGCAGGCCGACGCTCTATCCACTGAGCCAAACCGGTTTCGGCTCCCTCACCTTTATAATTACCTTCTCAGAACAATGTGCTTAAAAGCCCAAACTCCTTCTTTTCTCTCCCAGTCTCTGGCCATGACATCATGCTTATTTTCTCTCTGAATCTCTGGAAACCTGTCCTCTTTTAGTGTAGGCCATAGATCTAGCTTTACTCAGGATTCAGAGCTCAAGCTATCACAGGCTGTAAGATGCTATTACTGGTTCTCCCCCCCTCCTCAAGGATCCTATTGTTTCCACTTTACCATCCAGTGCTTTCCTGGCTTGTCAGAATTAGGTCCTCAGCAGTAATTCCCTTCATTGCTTTTTCTGCCTTCCAAAAGATGAAGTTGTCAGTAAGATGTATCCAATGCTTTGCTTTTAGCTGACTAACTTCCTGGAGATGTCTAGATAAGCACGATTCTTCATCACTTCTGTATCTCGTCTCTGTTTCTGTGCCAGATTTGTGATCGATGTCAGGATATGCTCGTCCATTTTCCCCTCTGCCTGGAATGGCTGTTTTACCAGTTGTCACCCCAGCCCACCCCCTCCAACTAAATTGTCGTTTTGATGCTTTTTCTTTTTATCTCTACCCAGATGTTCTTTATCATTCTGCCACCCCTGATTTGGTTGTTTTCCCAAAGTATATGTCTTCTTGACACAGAGTGCTACTTCCTTTGCACAATGTGGCACATTCCGTAAGAGTTGCCATTTGTGCATGTTATTTTGCCAAGATGCAAAAACTTCTATGAAGGGAGTTGGTTTTCTTACGTGAACACCAAATTATATGTTTTGTATATTGGTATTCAAGCAACTAGGAACCTAAATGCTATATCCTACTGTCTCCCGAATTATTTTCTTCTGTGAATTACTAGGTACACCCAACATTGCTTTCATACTTAGAGTTTACCCCGGCATTCCCCCTCTTTTTTTCCTTCTTCCATTTGTTTTTTTTTTTAATTTAAAATCCTCTACAAGAGACTGAGACATACCCCCGGGGAGCGCATTCTTTACTTTAGAAAAATTGATCAAATCTAATTACAAAAAATGCAAGAAAAAATTCTCATTTTTTTCTTGTTCTATCGGGGACATGTACTATCAAATAATACTTAAAGCAAGTGGGCCAATAGATTGAGTTTGCAGAATTACTTTTTTTTTTTTTTTTTTTTTAATAATGATTCTTATGATGGTGACCCATAGTATGTTTGAATTGTGGTCAGTGTTTGGTTTGACTCAATACACCACGACATACTCAAAGTTAGTCACAATATAAAATATGCTCCATGTGGAGCTTTGAAGGATTTCCCTATCCCCAGGGCTACAGCAGGATAACTGGATACGTGAAAACTGGCTCATCCATAATAAAGACACATCTTTTTTGAAGGAAAGCCAGTATCTTTTATATAGAGAAGCTGTAAAACCCAGGAAGGAGGTTCTCTATCTGTGCCTTCTTTTGCCTCTGTTCTTGTAGTTAGTGTCCATGTCTACCCTCCCCCTACCTTTCTTCCAGTCCCAGACATTTCCTTGGTTCTTACCCCATCTCTGCCTTGGTTGTGAATCCTGGCCCTACCTTGATTTATGCCTGCATTTGGCTCTGCGGCAGATTCTTCTCCTATCCCAATATCTACCCCAGTGATTCCCAAAGTGGGCGCTACCGCCCCCTGGTGGGCGCTGCAGCGATCCAGGGGGGCGGTGATGGCCACAGGCGCATTTGTTTTAACTTTTTTTGTATTACCTTTCTATTCTGAGTTCAATAAATAGTTTCATAATTTCAAACTTCAATGTTTCTAATTTATACCTTTCTTTACTATATTTTACGAAAAAGGTAGAAACATTAATACATATATCTTTCTGTTTAATTGCTATTAAAATTTTAAAAAAATTAATTTCCAGGGGGCGCTGAGTAATATTTTTTCTGGAAAGGGGGCGGTAGGCCAAATAAGTTTGGGAACCACTGATCTACCCTCTCCTTGCAGCCAAGGGCCTGGAGACAAAAGCATTCTGAATTTGATATAAGGATTTTAGAGCAGTGTGCCTGAGGGCAGTCAATATTGAATTTCCTGTGGTGAAGATGAAGAAGAGGAATAACTGTCATCCAACATCCTATATAATAAAAGCTTAATATGCTAAGTATCTGGTCGTCCAGTCACCGGTTCAATCAATCAAAATGTAATATGCTAATGATGTGCTAAGGCCACTCAACCACTTGCTATGACATGCATTAACCACCAGGGGGCAGACAGTCAACTGGTTGACCAGTCTCTATGACATGCACTGACCACCAGGGGGCAGACGCTTCGACTGGTAAGTAAGCTTGCTGCTGGGGTCTGGCTGATCAGGACTGAGTGAGATGGGTGGACATGCCCTGGAGCCCTCCCACAGTCCCTCCCTGGCTGGCCAAACTGCCACATCCCTCCCTGGCCTCGATCATGCACTGGTGGGATCCCTTGGCCTGGCTTGTGCCCTTTTTCAATCTGGGACCCCTTGGGGAATGTTGGAGAGCTGGTTTCAGCCCAATCCTGCAGGCCAGGCCTAGGGGCCCCACTGGTGCACAAATTCATGCACTGGGCCTCTAGTTTAGAAAATAATTAAGCTGCTTTGGTTGAGTACATTTCCTCAAATGCAGATAAAACCCATTTGAAGGATCTAACAGGTCACAGAGATGAAAGCTCCAGGCTAGAGAAACTAGGGTTTGCAATGAGTAAGACTCAGCCCATGGCTTGGCCAAGCAGCCTAACCTTGAACAAGTCACTTATTTTCAAGCCTTTGTATCTTATCTGAAAGATAAGGATGACAATGCCTATTGATCAGGTTGGGTCTCTGGCAAACAGACTCTCAGAGGAAGTCAGAGGGCAAGGGTATTAGGGGAGGCTTTTGGTATTAACTCCTATGACAACAAGGGGGACACTCAGAATGGGGCAGAGAGAAAAGTCAAACTTGGAGTTGTCCTGAATTGGTTTGAAATGTCTGGGCCTTTATACTTGTCTTAGTCAGTCTGGTCTGCTAGCCCCAAAATTCCATAGAATGGATGGTTTAAAAAACAGGTGCCAGGAGAAGATTTGACTTTGGGTGTTGAGCACAGGGTACAATATACAGATCATATAATATAGAAACCTACACCTGAAACTTATATGTTCATGTTGACCAATGTCACTCCAATCAATTTAACAAATAAATGAATTTTTAAACACACACACACACACACACACACACACACACACACAATGATTTATTTCTTACAGTTCTGAAGGTTGGGAAGTCCAAGATCAAAATTTCTGCCAATTTAGCATTTGGTCAGGGCCATTTCCTGGTTCAAAGACAGCTGTCTTCTGGTTGTATCCTCATAGGATAAAAGAGGATGAAGGAATTCTAGGAGTTTCTTTTATTAGGGCACTAATCCCATTCATGAGGCTCTATCCTCATGACCTAGGCACCTCCCAAAGGCTCCACTTCCAAATACCATCACATTGGGCATTAGGATTTAACATGAATTTGGGGGAGACACAAACATTCAATCTAAAGCAATACACCTGCCTCTATGCATCACTAAATGTGAGAAATTTTGGGAAGGGCATGGCCAAGGTGATCCCTGAAAGGCTGAAACTATCTGCTAATAGCATTTTCAGCTGTTGGAGGGGGCAAGCAGGGGGAGTCATTTCTTAGAGTTCTGGCCACAAATCTCAGAATGATTTTACCTGCTTAATAGGGTTCTCTGAGACAAATTATTTTAACTATAAAACTTTCTACAAATGCTAATTAATTTTATAGTCAATATTATGATCATAGAACATTTATTAAGGGCCTATACAGGTTCTTGATATGAATAAAAATATTGATTCCAAACTGTTTTTCTTTAATGTATATTATTTTTCCCTTTAAAATTGATAGTCTTCCAGACCATTGCAGCAGTCCTTTATCAGTTATCAAGGATCAGGCTACAGTTCACACATAAATATTTATTGGATGCTAACTACATGCACAACTTGGGAAAAAATAAATTTTTTTCTGCCATAAAGTTATTTCTTGGCATTTTAACATTATAAATGGCAGAAGATTTATGGAAATCTTTAAGCATGATAAGTACTAATACATATTTAATACATTATGCCATCATTACAATAAAAATGTTTACATATTTTAGTACTTATTGAAGAACAAAATTAAAAATACTTTTAAGTAAAAACACTCCTCCTTGAAGAATGAATCACATACATAGTAGAACAATAACCAAGCTTCAGGAAAAAAATAAAGGGAAATGCCGTTTGATATAGTTTATTATCAACTGGGGAGCCAAAAATAAGTCAGACGTAATGGAATTTCATTGTATGGCAGTGGAATTTCCCCCAGAGTTTTATTAAAAACTTTAACATGGTTTGAACTCCCCAGTGAAGTCCAAGGGCCATTCCAAGGGCTGAGTCAGCATTTTAAGTAAACATGCTAATTTTTGAGTTCAACAAAGATAATGTTACTTTCTGTGCATTTCCAATTCAATGGAACCTAACTGAATATTTTGATTGGCTATATTTAAGTTTGTATTTCCCCAACAATCTGAGAGCAGTTTACTTGTTCACCGATCACAGTAAGAAAATTAAATTAGCAGTCCACAAATTAATAAAAGGTGCAGTAGTTATTGTTGCTAAGTATAGTATAAATAGTAATAGTGCTCATTCCAATTTGTGTTGTGTTTTACATTTCCAACAGAATTAACCACGTACATCCTACTTGTTTTATAAAAAATGTTAGACATTTCTATGCACACACACCAAAACAGAGTGAGAAAATCCAGAAAATCTATTTTCACATTCTCTTTCCTTCACCTTCTTTCAATGCAGGAATAACACAAAATGCTAACATCTGACCACTCAAAACAGGAGCCTTGGACCAGCACAGTTGGCATCCTCTGGTTGCTCCTTGGAAATTTAGGTTTTCAGGCTCTGCCCCAGACTTACTGAATCAGAACTTTCATTTTAACAAGATCTCCATGTGATTCCTGTGCATATTAAAATTTGAGAAGCATTACTCTACAAATCTTTTGTCTCTACCAAATTAAAAAAAAGATTTTTTTCTTAAATTATCCAAATGACTGCTTCCTCTCTTTAATTCTGAGGCATTAACACTCAATACAGAAATGTGAGTTGTTGAATTTAATTGCTGTTTTAGGTTCTGAGTAATTAATGTATAGGGTAGAGATAGAAAACTCCTCTTAGAATAAAAAGTTCAATTTTTCCAATGATGAAATATGATTACTAAGCATAATTTTATTTTTGCATACCTTTGATTTACTTTATCAAAATCATTTCCTAAGATGTCACATGGATAATTCTGAAGCCAACAGAAAAAAAAATAATTCCCATCAAATAACATGATTTGACCACTGCTTATATTGAACAACCAACTATTTTTTCATTTCTTTGCATTAGTGAAATTTTGAAACAAAGTTTTCCCCCACTTATTTGATTTCCAGCAGCTGGCATAAGAGGATTTGCAATCCTGCTTGGTTTATTATTCTCATATTATTGACTTTACTCTGCAGAGAGATGAAATAAGGGCTCAAATACAGTAAATGTTAAAGCTAAAGCCCTTCTTATGTCATTTAGAGATTGTTTTAGATTAAGGATCGTTGACCTTGAGTTACAGTGGTTGCTTTATTATCTGATCATGGTGCCTCCAATAAGAGGTTGTCCAATGCTTTCAGCACATTACCTATGTCATTCTAAAGCTTCTTGTCTCAGAAGATCTCTCAGCAAGGTTAGAAAAAGGTAAAGAGTCTATATTTATCAGCAATAAATGGCAGTCCCTGGAAATGTTCTACCGAGCAAATTAATCTATAAAGTGATGGATCTAACTGCATGACAACAGAACTAGTTTTATATTTAAAAATGTACTTATTAGTGTTATTATGAGTGTAATATTCTACTGCTAATAAAAATAGAGACTTCTATTACAATCTCATTGCAGTCTATATAAATAGGTCAGAAAAGACTATAGTATTTCTACACCAAAACAATTTGGCCAGACTAAAACTCACCGTGGTATATTCTGAAGTAGGAAAAACCCAGAGAAGTGTCAGCACCTACGGCAGCTTAAACAATGTTATATAGATGAGGTTATGTATTAGTATGGTTTGAGACTAAAATAAGGAAAGTTTGGTTAAATTGTAAGGTCTTATTTAGGTGGTTCAAGTTGAGATAATTTCAAACCCAAACACTGCAACTATGTGATCAATCAAGGAGATAAAGAATGGTGGCCAGAGATAAGGAGGCAATGGACAGTGAAATGGATTTAGACAGGGGGAATCGAGATTTCTTTCAATTATATTAACAGGTTGGACAATGTTTAGATTTTACAGTCACAGTTACCCTAAAATTCAGGATGTTAAGTAATGAAGCTTTTACTTTTCTTTGCAGGAATACTCCCCACACTCCATTGCTACCCTGTTACCTAACATAATGTATAACTATCCAAAGTGATCATTATGTCTTTGTTAATGAAGATGAATTTTTAAGAACACTTTAGGAAATGATGATCATAACATGGCCTCAGGTAGGGGCATAATAATAGATGTTACTGAGTTCTGTGATAAACTTAAATAAAACAGTACCAGAGCTTTGGTTGTGACAATTAGGAGTATTTTCACAGATCACAGATTCTCTTTCACTTCCTCGCTCTCAAACACAATTGAGATATATTAGCAGCTCTGATAAAAATACGTAAGTTAAATGTAGATCAAAGAAACATTTAGGTATTATATTTTCTTAGCCATTGGTGTAGAATGGGGTATCATAATAGAGAACAGTTGGCTTTTATAGTAATAGAAAGTTATTTTATATATTTTTGATCACAATGATTTTTAGACATTTTCCATATCACCAAAGGATTTCTACCTAACAATAGTGTATGATAATGAACTTAGACAACAGGATTCAAATTATAATAATAAGGCTACACCAGACTCATCTGGGCTGTGAAAGTAGGGACATAAAAATAGACTGGTCTTAATATGTGACTCACCCTCAGGAGGGCATGTGTTTTTACAGCAGCAGTAATGGGTCTGCCCGGATCCGTTTCTACTCTCTTGCCCAGCAGCAGTCTCTACTGGCTTTATTCATTGGGAATTGTGACAGGCAGCACCTGATTTATAGGCAGTATTTGGGGAGGAAAAGAGCAGTTATAAGACCTCTTTTTATAGGTGTGGAATGACTAGTGAGATTATTATAATTGAGGAGATTCTTAAATGCAGATGTTATCTCTTAAAATACAGGAAATGTGGGTGACAATGGCTAGGATAATAATTCTATAAAGCAATATAGAGCTGCCATTGCAGAACTTTGGCAACTAAGTAAATGGCTTGTCTGATAAACATCTATTATTGGTTGCAAAATATTGGGTAAGTGTAACAACTAGCCCAGGTGACATATGAATCTGCCATGAAAGAAATAAAAGAGAATAAAATCTTCCACAAACATTGGTGAGAAGGGGAAGCAAAATGCTAGAAGAGAAAAAAAAATAAATGAAAGCAATAAGACATAAATGGTGATGAAGAAAAAGAATGTAAATTAATGTTGATATTTGCGTACATTAAAATTAGGTTGATTTATTACTTTGGAGGCATTTATTTGTTTGTTTTACAATGTGGAAGTATCCCAGTAATTTATTCAGAGTCTATGACTAAAGATAAGATGAAATAGAAGCTGTTCCATATCTCTCAGACAGGTGAGGGTGGAAATTAAGAAAATTTATCCAGAGTCAACATTGGTTGAGCATAATCATTGTTCTATTAGAACTCTACATAGAAAGGAATTTTATAAAAAATTGAGAAAAGATGGTTCCTGCTCTGGCAGTCCAATTGAGAACTAAAAGCATCCATGCATGTCCTATTTATAGAACAACTATAAGCCAGTACAAACAGGTCGAATTGGAATTATATTTAGGTTAGATCATTAAGAAATGAACCTCTAATAAACTACAACTGATATTTGAAATGACATTTGAGGCCAACATGGCTGACTATCTTTTCTAGATTCGAGCTTTACTTTTTTCATGTGTGTTGTGGTTAGGATGTGCCTGCCCAGTTGGGAGCGACAACAGGTGGAGCCTTATGTCCAGTTCTCGCAAATGGAATGTGAGCAGAAGTACTGACTTTGTCTTCTGCACTTCCTCTTTCACCATCTATTGGCTGGAAAAAAAGATTTCCAGGCTCCCGAACGTGGTGTGGCCATGAGATGATAGGAGCCTGGGGCCCTGAATCACTGCCGGGAAGACCACCTCTCTAACACCTGCTTTGAAGTACTCATGAACAAGTATCAGTAGAGTGTGCCTTCTCCATTTAATTATTTTTCTTTACATTCAGATCACTAGGAAAAATAAAGATTACTTGGGAACATAGGGTTAGGTGATGAACTTTTTTGGGATTTCTAGTTGACTAAAAAATGGCATGGCATGTGTTAGAGTGGAGCCAGTTTGGTCCCTGAAAGGTCCACCCGCCTTTTTACATAACATTCTTTTTTCCAACAACCTTGTTTGTTCACACTTTTCTCTCCAAATCTAATCTTTATCCTTAGTAACTTACAGTGATTTCCAAACCTCTGCTGCTGACTGGTGAGTTTGACTTCTTAGTTAACTTTATCAGTTCCTCATTTTCAAGTTTTAAGTAAATTCACAAACTGAAGGATGTTTACCTCCTTAAACCAAGCCTTATTAAAAATTTTCAAAATCAAGTATCCTTGATAGAAGTAATGCAAATAAGCTCCTATTAAATTCCTTTCTTTTTCTTAAAGTTTCTAGACCTTTTTGCCCATTGTCTTCATTTTTCCCATTCTTGTTTGCTGCTTTGCTCTATCTTCCTCCCTAAAATCACATAGGATTGCTGTCCATTTAGTTTCCTTGTTAAACAATGACGGTATAATTTACACTTTACTTTTTTGGTGGGCGCTTGTCTTAGTTATGATTTTACCCATGTAAAGAACATTTAAGCTCCAACTATGGGACATGTTTAGACCGTCTGAAATGTTCTGATGCCTCTTGAACTTTTCCTCTTTTTTTTTAAAATTGCAAAGCATACGGTTAACTTCTCCATAAAAGGCACTTTTGAAACAGATTCATAAATTAAATTAGGTATGCCGAAACCGGTTTGGCTCAGTGGATAGAGCGTCGGCCTGCGGACTGAAGGGTCCCGGGTTCGATTCCGGTCAAGGGCATGTACCTTGGTTGCGGGCATATCCCCAGTAGGGGGTGTGCAGGAGGCAGCTGATCGATGTTTCTCTCTCATCGATGTTTCTAACTCTCTATCCTTTTCCCTTCCTCTCTGCAAAAAATCAATAAAATATATTAAAAAAAATTAAATTAGGTATATCTCAGGGTATAAATTGTTTCGTGACTCTTGGTGTAAATATCATTCTCCCTCTATTTTAATAAAAATACCCAAATACATACATCTTTAAGATTTCTTGGTTTTACAAGTGTAGAAGTCACAATAGCGAAGGAAAATGCCTCCTTATCCTCTATTCTGAGAATTTATCTACTGGAAAACAAGCTGAGTCAGAAGTGTCATGGAACAGTGGTTTCCAAACTTTGCTGCCCATTGCAATCACTTGGGGGAATCATTAAAAAAACACTGGTGCTTGGCTCCCACCCACCAGATATTTCGATTTAGTTTTGATGGGTGCAACCTGGGCATCCAGATTTTTAAAAACTCTCCAGGTGACTTTAATGCATAGCAAACTTTGGGAACCACTGTCATGGAACATAGCATTGGAAAACACCCAGACACATGAGGCCAATGGGTCAAATAAAGGTCACTCAGCAGATTTTTTATTAGTCAGAAGAAAAAGTATTTCTTCTGGTAGTAAAAACATTGCTGATGGTATCCAATGCTAGTAATCACCCTGATTTGCAAATAAAGTAAATCCAACTAGAAAAATAGGATCATCCTGGTGTAATATTGTAATACTCTCAAGCATTAGATTTGTAAAAGCATCTTTCCCCAGTGACTGCTGGAGTGTTTGGAGGAAAGCCTTCCCTTTTTGCAAGTTGTTTTTTGTCTTGGCTGCACTGTTTACTTGTTTAAGCATTAATGACTTGATTTGGAAACAAAAGCTTTCTGTATGTCCTGGATTAAGAAGAGCCATCTTTATTGCAGCCAGAAATTGTGTACAAGTGCTAGCATATAAACAGTGCATCCCATAACATTTTTTTTACACCCAAATAAGTAAGGTGACACACATGGCTTAAGGGCTAATAGAAACATGAGAGCTGTAATGCAGAGTTGCAGTCGGAAGTGCTCAAGTTCCCCTGAGACCAAAAGGATATCTTCCTGCTCTTTGTAGATTAGTCTATTATTGGAATACATTTGCTCACAGTTAATCCTCAAAGTAATTAAATAGAAGGAAGCGGTTAAATCACCAAGAAAAAAAATGATATTATCAGAGGGATTTAGGCATAGTAAGATTTTTATTACTGGTTTAGGCATACATGTTAGTTAAGGAGCCATCTTCCAGTTAACCTCGGCTGCTGGAAGTATGTGTGTATGTGTGTGTAAGAAATTGTGTTGGAATAGAAAATAGATCTCTAGTTTCACTATTAAAAACAGGAATTTTTAAAGTCATCCATGACTTTGGTAGCCTTAGATTAGATATGTATTTTATGTAGTATTCTGTCAGTTTAGTAAATCAGAATTATATTTTCTCCCCATTTTCTTACAAAAAAAAAAAAAAGTTTAATTGACCTAAGCTGAGAATGGATCTCAGATCCTATAACTTCTTTGGTATTTGTCAAGGTTTACTAAGCCATTTCTATTTCGAGTAAACTCAGAAAATATGTTAATCTTACTATTTTTTTCTTCTTTAAACTCGGGCAAGTCACTTTATCCTTCTGAATTTCAGTAAAATGAAGAATTGGGCTATATGATCTTTAGGCTCCTTCTAGCTCTAACAAGCTACAGGTCTAAGAAAAAATACATAAAAACACACCCAGAAAGCATGTGTGAAATGCTTAAAATTTGAGATATTATCGAAATAAATATGACTAGAAAATAAAAGATACATAATAGAATATTTTACATGCATATTTTCAACCTTCACAAAATAAAATTATATGTTTTTTTTAAGAGCTTTATGCTTTGAGCAGGAATACAAAGCAATGAAAGCTAGCATCTTCCAAAGATTCATTTTTCTATGCTTCCCTGCATTTTTCAATGATTCCATGCATTGAAAATGCATTACATTTTCAGAATGTAATGCATTTAAATGAGGTAGGTCTAAACAGCTACCAAAAATTTTCCTTTGAAGTAATGGTCTATATTTATAAATAACTTTAAGAGAGATGCGTAAAATTAGATAATGAGTCTTGTCTTGGTGGCAAAAGGACAAGGAAGTGCCTCCATTTTGGAGATAGGGGGTGCTAGCTCTTTTAGGCCATCTGTGTATTGTTAAGGCTTTCTCTCTTTTAACGCTGTGAAAAAATTAGAATGGTTCTTTCAGTGTAAAATGATCTGATTGTCTCATGGCTGGCTTGGTCATGTTAGCTGAGTTAAATATCAAGGTAGATTGGAGGACAGAATTATTTAATTCACAAGAATACTTTTAGCTTTGTATAAATATATTTAACTTTAATAAACATTAATTGAGCTCCCACTATGTTTCTGATCACACCCCTGGGACAAAAAGACCTGTAACTCTAAATCCTCATTCTTTAGTAACTAATAGTCAAAAGGCATATTGGGGGACAGAAAGAAATATATAAACTATAATTCAAAAATAGTATATTTGACTAGGATTAAAAACAAATTGTTCTCACCCTGGCTCAGTGGTTACAGCATTGGCTCACACACCAAAGGGTCTAGCACTTGATTTCTGGTCAAGGGCATATAGTTAGGTTGTAGGTTTGATCCCAGGATCCCTGGCCCCAGTTGGGGCACATGCAGGAGGCAACCAATCCATGTCTCACATAGATGCTTCTCTCTCTCTCTCTCTCTCTCTCTCTCTCTCTCTCTCTCTCTCTCTCTTTCTTTCTCTCTCCCTTCCTCCCACTCTATCTAAAAATCTAAAAACCAATGGAAAAAATATGCTTGAGTGAGGATTAACAATAACAAAAGCCAAATTGTTCTGGGACAACATAGGAAGAAGAAACTGATTTTGACTGAAGTTACTGCATGGAATAAAGTTGTGGACAACTTCATACAAAAATATACTTAAGATCCTTGAAGATTAATCTGGAGTTATAACCATCAATGATGAGCCAAGGCAATGGCATGGTATGAATATGTATGCCATGTATGGGAAATGGTGAGTGGTCCAGAGGCTTGGACCATAGATAGGCCTGATGAATATGATAACTAGTGGAGTAGATTGAAACAGCAAGCATGTTGCAGCCAGACTTTGAAGGACCTTGATTTTGTTGCTAAAGGAGGCTGTTGAAAAGGGTCAAGAGAGAGTTTGCATTGGCTACTATTAGCTTCCCTAAGTTTTACATGAAAGAGATGAGATCAAGTAAGAATTGGCTGATTTTCAAGTAGTGATAGACCAGTGGTTCTCAACCTTGGCTGCACATTAGAATCACCTGGGAATCTTTTTAAAATCCTGATTTCTGGGCCCCATCCTCCGGAAATTCTGTTTCTTTGTTATGGGGTGGGGCCACAACATTAGTAACAAAGAAACAGAATTTCTGGAGGATGGGGCCCAGAAATCAGGATTTTAAAAAGATTCCCAGGTGATTCTAATGTGCAGCCAAGGTTGAGAACCAAGGGATATGAAGAAAGACCAGAGGTGGGTTGGCTCAGCTGTGATGGCTGAGCTAACTAGGTGTCTCTATCCTTTTTGTCTTTCATCCTTAAGAAGACTAGATTGGGGCTTTTCAGAGCATGGTAATGACAGGGTTCAGAAGAGTGAGAGGGACTGCAGGGACTTCTGAGACCTTGTTTAAAAGTAGTGCAACATTATTTCTGCTGCTTTGTATTGGCCAAGGCAAATCAGATAGTCAGGTCAGATTCTGGGGGAAGAAAAATAGACCAACCTTTTTAATGAGAGAAGCTTCAAAGAAATTGTAACTATTATCTTCCACAAACCTCTAAAAAGGTGCTTGGAACAGAGCAAGTACTCAGTAAATGGTTGCTGAATGCATGCAGAACGGAGAGAGTGGAATGAAGCCGTGAAAAGGGAGAAGGTATTGGCATAGCAGCTATTGAGCATGGGAAAGAAAACAATCATGAGTATGTAAAAGAACTGCTGAGCCGCACTAACAGTCCAGCTCATCTTGAAAATGATAAATTTGCTTTAAAGCCAATTTTCTCCAACTGCATTTGGTAGCTTGGGAGCAAGCCCACAGAAACAGATGGTTGGGTTGATCCAGGTTAGGGGCAGCATTCTTCAAACTAGCAGTAGTAGGAGGCTGCCCAATTGGTTCTGTGCCTCCACAACTCTGCTCACTCAGGGCTGGCCACTAGCACTACACAGAATACTCTGCATCCCAAATGTTCTCTCTCCAGTTGGTCCACTGTCTGACACCAACCCTCCAAATTGAATTGCGAAGTAATTCAGATTAAGGTGAGACCGATGTGAGTCAAGCCCAGAGTAATGCTCAGATACACATACACACACAAAATGAGGAATTGCATTTGTATTCCTTGGAAGGTACAGATAGGATCCAATTTTTGAATTCTCTTTATTTTGTAGTTCTCTTATACTCTGCTGGAGGCTCCCATTTCCAACTACTCCTCCTCCCCGCTGTCATTCAGCCCGCAAAGAAGCTGTCCTGTTCATATTCCTCCTATTACTTTTCCCCAGCTCTTGATTGAATGGAATGATTTGTTCTCTTCACTTGTCTTGGCTTTATAGACCTTTCCTTCACATAAGTCGAAGAATAGATGTGTCAGAGTCAGGCTTGTTCCCAAAGGTGGAGATGAGGGTGAGAAGGGAAATTGTGAGGGGACGCTCAGCCAGTAACTACAGGCTCCTTTTAGGTAGCTAAGAGAGTGCTAAAGACTGTGGCTACTTCTACATTAACATTTTTCTGGATTGCAGCCAGTCAGGCTAATTGTACATCCTTCCCTCCATTGCACTTGACCCATCCTTACTTCCTTGTTCTTTCTTGTCCAAGATGAGTTACCAGTTCCTCTGTGTTAACTGGCTCACAGTCAATTTCTCTTTTTCCCAGTGTCCCTAGCCTAAGTCTAACCCTTGCCTCTACCTGTCCTCCCCTTTTTCTAATCAGCAGCCTCATACAGGGTTAAAACAGCCAGGAGGGGGCAAGTAAACTGAAGAATCAAGTCTGGTGCAAGACACTGAATCAGAAGAGCTCGAGGAATTAGAGACATAATGATTCTTTAGTGTGGATAGTAAAGTTGCCTAAGATGATGGGTGGAGACTACAGGAAGGGGAAAAACTATAAATAAAGTTCCAGTATCCTTAAAGACTGCCCTAGATATTGGTCAGTGATGGATGGGGTGAGGAAGAAAGCAATCTCAATGAATAGAAGGTTTTGAGGACGCAATAAAGATGATAGAGCAAGGGGCGGAAACAGCTGTGGGAGAAGGAGAACCTCTTTGATATGAGAGGTTGAGGGGTTACAGGGAGCAATACCTCTCATAGGAGGGTGAGAGGGAAGTGATAGAATCCACAGAGAGTTAAATTGACATGAAGGCAGTATCTGGATAAAACATTATTTTCTGAATTTCTAAGCCACCACTGCTCATAGCCAGTTGTAGTGTTCCACGGGCATTGTGCTGTCTCTGAGTGCAGTCCTGGGAATCTCAGAGCTGCTACTTTTTTTGGCAGCAGATTTCAGGATGGCAGCAAGAGGATATATATTCTAGGTTCTAAGAATGCTACCTTGTTGGGTATTTTGTGACTCTACAGGGAATCTTTTATTATAATTCCTTAATTCATTCTTTTGTCAAATTATTATTGCCCAAGAACAGAATTGGATGCTGGGGACATAAGAAAGAATAAAATAAGATTCCTGCCACCAAGCAGTTTGTGGGTTTCATTAAAGTAAAAGACAAACAAACAGATAATTCAAGATAAACTATAAGTTATTTGACAATGGGAGCACAGAGAAGGAGAATCTAACTAGAGTTTGGGGCATGAGGTAGGGTTAAAGATGAATGCAAAGGAAGGAGATGTTCAAGTTTGAAAGGTGTGTGTGTGTGTGTGTGTGTGTGTGTGTGTGTTAGGGAGAGGGAGAGAACTGAGTCCAGGGGCAAGAGGGAAAATGTTAGTCAAATTAACTGTACTTCAACCCCACTGAATCATGGGAAGTCATGGACTAAATATTTGAATCAAGCTTAACGGAATCTCCAGTGTGACGAGACTTTCCATTCTTTACTTTCACAAGAGAAGTGGAGCCAAGCCCAAGTTCACATATTGGCAACTGATCTTGTGTAAACTCTGCTGTTCCCTAAGCTAACCTCCAAGGCTAGGAGGACACTTGTGCCATTGACTCAATTTGATCACAGGACAGCTCCAAGAAAACCAGTACCAACATATCTCTCTCTGGGCATAAATAGCCTTTCCATTTTCTTTATTTGAATAATCTTACATCTTAAATCTCAGGACAGGCCAATTTGAGAATTATCTGATGATGGTATGAATTATTAAAAAGTCTCACAAGCACAGAAATGGGTGGTTCACCGCTCTACTTTATTGCTAACCACACATGGGCAGTAAATAAGAGCAGAATTGTGTGGTAGACATTTTGGCGGGGAATGCAAAGCATTAAAGGAGGCTTGGCTGGTCATGATGCTCCAGGTCAACTTGGATTGCTAAGATGATAATTTATGCGACTTTCGCTGATGTTACTGAGACTGCAGGACTGTTCTCCCTCTATTCAAACTTCCAGAATAAATAGTGCTGCTTGCAGTGGGTAGCTCTGCTTGTTCTGAGTTATTTATGTCTCCTGAAAATAGAGAACAGGAGATACAAACCTTTTTTCTTATGTTCACTATAATTTGGACAATTGCAGTGTAGTTTCAGTTCTTGGTCAGTTCACTTTGATGGGACACCAGAGTTATATTTATGACATCACAACTATTTTAAAAGGAATGCAAGAAAGAAAATGGATAAGAATTTAATAATGAACTAGTTTTTAGTTGTTGGATTTTTCTTTTTAAAGATAAAAGAGATACAACATTCAACTTTCAAAAGAAATATTTAATCTTCCACAAATTTGGTTA
Source organism: Myotis daubentonii (assembly GCF_963259705.1). Classification (NCBI taxonomy): domain Eukaryota; kingdom Metazoa; phylum Chordata; class Mammalia; order Chiroptera; family Vespertilionidae; genus Myotis; species Myotis daubentonii. The sequence continues at coordinate 87,776,202 of NC_081841.1, forward strand.
GGTGGAGAGAAAGAAATTCTAGTTGAAACTAAAAGAAAGGTAACAAATTCAATTAAAAGACTAGGTATTTAATCTTAATCAAACATGGGTCAAGCTGTTGTTCCCACTAGAAACGGTTGCAGTAATCATTTCCTTTGGGACTTAAAAAGTGGCGATTGACATTAACTACTGAGTCCCTATCAAAGAGTGCCAGCTTCTCAGAACTATAATATTATCAGTAAGCAAAGAAGCTGTAATATGATGGCTCAATAAGTTTCACTAAAATCTTTAGTGTTTATTCCATCAGCAAATCTAAATATTTAGTGAACACCTATTGTGTGCTTTCTTGTTAGAAGATAGAGCTATGAATAAGAGAATAGAGCCGTAAATAAGAAAGATAAAGTATCTATTCTCATGGAAATCTGAGTCCAGCAGGGAGAAAAATAACACTTCAATAATGAAATAATTATGATTATGACTATGCACTGCCAATGATAAGTACATAGAGGAAGGAGCATGTGCAATAGGTGAAGGAAGAGTGGGGGAGGGGCAGGATAGAAATAAGAGCACCCAAGTAAAGATGTCTGCACAAGCAAAGAGGCCAGGGCAGGAAATAATATGCTTTAGCTCCTTAGAAGACTCACTGAAGGCTTGTGTGGCCAGAGAAAGGAAAACAGGGAGGAGAGTGGCACCAGGTAAGTGTGGAGAGATAAGGAGGCTAAATCATGGACTTGACAGAAAGGAAAGAGGGTTCTTTGAGAGGCATTAAGCAGAGGAGAGACGTGCTAAACAGTGCAACTTAATAGAATTTTAATAAAGCATACTGCTGTTGATTATGGATGTAATTTTCCTTCAGGTATCTTTTTCTACTGAAGACACATTTTTCAATTTAATTTTTATTCTGTTTTACTTTGCAGAGTGCAAAGACGATAATTTGTACATAATTGATGGATCACATTTTTCATAGCTTGAAGTCATTGTGATGGATACGAATTTATAAATAACAAATTTTCTGCTGAATTTAGTTATCTGTCATATTGGGTTTAGAAGTGGCAGATCTCCTATCAGTGACCAAATACCAAATACCAGAAATGAAACCAGAGGAATTTTTAATTAAAAACGTGACATGTAGCCATGATAAAACTGAGGTGAATATTAAAACATGTCTGCAAATACCTGAAGAAAAAAAAACATGTGTCACAGATTTTCTGCAGTTCTAAAGGAGAAGTGAAATTTTCAAAGGCTGATAATGCTACTTGAACAACTTGTTTAGTGCAATACAGATATGGCCTTACCATGGGACAGGGAGGTCCCACATGAAGGAGTTTCATATGAGATTAAACACAGGCAGTGCAAACTCTAATCTACATGAAGGTCTCTCAAAGATATGTTGTCTCAGCTAGTAGTAACCCCAAAATTCCAATTTTTTTAGGACAGTTTTGTTGTAAATATTCTCTTGCATGTTAGGTACACTGATGCTTTTTAGATAACCACATGACTCATTCATGTTTTAAGAAATATGGCTCTTATGTCTAGCGGCAACAAGAATTCTCCTTTCTTCCCAGCTGTCACCAACTCTTCTTCCATCTCATCCTGAAAAACTGAAATCAAATCCTTGGAACCCCAACTCATGAATTTAATGTCTAATACAACTTGTTTTTCTCTTTGAAGATGACTCTTTTCTTAGTCTTTATAGTCCTTCCAAGTCTAGTTATACACATTCATGAATGGCTAAGATTGTACTTAAAGGATCAAAAATACCAAAAGGATGAAGACCAGCTCATAAGTTGGAGTTACTTCATTCCTGGTTTTCTTATTATTCCCACTGGTTAAGTGTATCATGGCATGAACCTAATTTGGGTTGCAAATGAGAGGGGTAAGTTATTAATCTATTTTACTTTGTGATGGCCCAGTAAAGAAATGAGGAGCAATATACTGGATGATCCCTAGAGCACTATAAAGAAAATAATGATAATAGCGATCAAATAGCTTACCATTTTAGAAAGCTTACTTTGTTACTATCTCTATGTTAAATACTTTATAGACATTATCTGATTTGATCTTCCCAACAACTGTGTAAGGCTGTATTAATATTGGAGATAAGGAAACTGAGGCTTAGAAAGATTAAAGCAACATTTCTAAATACATTCCATTAGTAAATGGAAGACTCTGTTCTTGTAGTCTGACTCCAAAGTCTATATGGTGAATTGCTAACTATCAAGGGGATTATAGGTGAACTAATATATGGCCAAGAAATGTCCCTGGAGGTTGCATGAGTGATCTTACTCCTTGGGCTTCTTATCTATTTTACTCTCTGCTATTTTATCACTCTCTGCCCCTTCCTCTGAAGCCGAGTTTGCTGTGGTTTGAAAACAACAACAATAAAACACACACACACACACACACACACACACACAGGCACACACACACACATGCACCATGACAGTACTTTCTTTGGCAGGGCCTTTGGTTTTAAAGTTATAATGAGCAGAATATGCAAATAAAACATGGAACATCTTATTGAGACACAAGTTCAAGTAATGCTGCTGCAGCGAGCCAACAAAGCAAAATGGTTCCTACCCCTGGCAGGAAAGAGCAGGAAGCAGCTTTTCAACAATGCTCTTAGGCAGACAAAAGATGGGGAAGCTCTGTGCAAAGACCATGTCTCCCAGTGGCAGTCATCAATCATCCCTCTGCCAGAGTGTATAAAGGACTCGTGTGCATCAGATGTCACAGCCAGGAAACAGTACTGTATGCAACATGAACAACACAAAGATCTTAAAAGTTATTTCTGTAAGGACCAGGAACATCACGATGGTTTTAGTGTCAGGATCTACCATTAAAATAAACTGATGTCTGTGAAATACCTCTTAGTGCTTGAACAGTCAGGATCTCTATAATCCAGTGCTCCATTTCTTACCATTCAATGATGGTAAAAGGTAATTTCTTTAAATCAAAAGCTCCTGATTTCAAATTAAAACTACATCTGTGTGTGCATGCAGTCAAACATGAGATGACGAAAATGCTAGTTTCTTTCCCTTCTCAGTAGGTCGGGAAGCCCTCTTCTCATGTTCTAAGCAACAATTCCAGGGTTTGGGGAGAGCTCCGGACTGGCCTTTTTGTTCAGTTGGCCTCCACCCTTCCCCCTACTAGGAGAAAATTTAAACAAAACAACCTGCTTTTGCCTGAATGACCCAGGTAACAACCCAGTTTAGTTTGAAGTGCTTAGATATTTCAGCTAGAAATGGCTTATTTCCATGAGTCACCTGGATAATTGCCTTACTCGGCTGGCCCACTTAGCAGGGTGGGCCAGCAGGTGTTCAGGGCAAGGGTCAGAAAGGACCTCATTGTTTTCAACTGTGACAGTTTTTCGGTGCCTGGAGAAGTACATCTCAGGTTCACTTTCAGCCATCGAACCTCCTTGTAGATGGACCATCTATGTCATGTGACAAGGAAGCGTCCTTCTACCTTGGAAGAACAATGTGCGTGTGTGTGTGTGTGTGTGTGTGTGTGTGTGTGTGTGTGTGTGTGGTGTTACAGTTTTGAAGAAATAATAAATCAGCAAGTACTGTGAAGTATTACTAGCTGAGCACTGTGGAGGGTACAAAGGGAGAGAGATATTTCTTTCTCAGGGTGTGGCTTAGGGAGACTGGTGCATATGAATGATTAGAAGGTGCTTATACATTTGTTGGTAACCTTTTTGGAAGTGTAATCAGAATTAGAGGGGGCAAATGAGAGCTGGAGGAGAAAATAGCTGGGGAAATCTGCAGGAGGGCTAGCCGTGGTTAATTGAGGTGTAGGTAGATTTGTCTCTTTTTCTGCAAATCTATTATATTGCTTACTTTGACAAAATATAACCTAATTTACAGTGTAACTCAGGCTTCATGGCTCAACCAGAAAAAGACAACAGACAGCTTTGTCTATAAAACATTTGAGGTATTATGAAAAAACATCCACTATATACTTTTCTTTTATGACTGAGTTTTGCAGATGCTCTTAAGGACACAAAATAAATAGAAAATATATACAGGAGAAAAGAACTTGCCTCATGTGGAATGGTCAATGTCGAAAAACTGAATCTTACGTGATTTTCCTTGAAAATTTATTTATATGTAAAAATATATTTAGTGCCCTAGCTTCAATTTCAAGTTTCAATTGCTATGATTTGCTTTAATGAAATAACAAAGCAAAACAAAGCAATATTTTCTGTTTATTTTTTTTCCCTCCCAGGATTTACAAATGTAGTGGTGGGACAAATTGGTCTTTTCATGTGTGGTTTTATTTTTAAATTAAATAGAGATTTGGACTTTGATGTAAACGCTTGCTGTTTCTATGCTTACACAATTTAAATTCTCTGGCATGAAACTTTTAGGCTTGAGATAAATGTCATGAACATGATTTTGCAGGTCAGGCTGGTGAACCACCAAAAATGTCTGACAGCTCCAAAAGGGGATATTTGCATCTGGCTCATGGCACTGTGCTCTCTGCTATGAGGAAGTCAGGTCGAATAAGTGCAGCAGCGTGAACTGAACCTCCATAGAAGTTGGCATTTGACCCCGGAGGCCTTTCTGCCTCTTTTCATTCTCCATCCCCTCCTGGCTCCCACCATGTGGGAGGAACAACCATTAAAGTCCGCCGGCGTTCTGCAGGAACACTTGGCCTGGATTCTCTGTAATACCTGTTTATAAATGAACCAACCCAAAATTAACTTTGGGGTCAGCAGGATATTCCTGACCTCGTGAATTCAACTAAGAAATGCACTTAGAACATAAGATTAACCAGACTTCTTGGTAAATGGGTTGTTCTATTTAGTTGGATTTCTCGTTATTTAGTAATGAGGTCTATGACTATGTTTTATTTTTACCTTTGTTATTGAATAGGCCTTCTAAAATGTATTAGCTTCCTTGTGATTGGAATTATGTTTTTTAATCTACTTGAGCTTTTTGGATGATTCTGATTTTACAATGTCCTTGGATCATCACTCCAAATATGAACAATCTAAAGATACTAGCATGGATATGGAAGAAAAACAGTTAGTTGCTGAAAGCTAGAATTAAGACAAATAGGATGGAATGGCATGGACAAGGAACAGTTTAGTTTTAGTTAACTAGGATTACACTTTAGATTCATTTCCTGATAATGGTCACATGTTTTCAATAATATATTGTTCTAATTATTTTTATTTTTATTTTTTTTATAATTCAACTTTTTTATTTATTTTTTTGTGATTCAAATAATTTTTTTTATTATTGCTTAAAGTATTACAAAGGGTATTACATATGTATCCATTTTATCCCCCCGCCCTAGACAGTCCCCTAGCCTCCCCTATCCCCCAGTGTCTTATGTCCATTGGTTATGCTTATATGCATGCATACAAGTCCTTTAGTTGATCTCTTACCCCCCTACCTCCTGCCCCCCAACCCTCCCCGGCCTTCCCGCTGCAGTTTGACAATCTGTTTGAGGCAGCTCTGCCTCTGTATCTATTATTGTTCAAAAGTTTATAATGGTCTCTATTGTCCATGAATGAGTGAGATCATGTGGTATTTTTCCTTTATTGACTGGCTTATTTCACTTAGCATAATGCTCTCCAGTTCCATCCATGACGTTGCAAATGGTAAGAGTTCCATCCTTTTTACAGCAGCATAGTATTCCATCGTGTAGATGTACCACAGTTTTCTAATCCATTCATCTACTGATGGGCACTTAGGCTGTTTCCAGATCTTAGCTATGGTGAATTGTGCTGCTATGAACATAGGGGTGCATATATCCTTTCTGATTGGTGTTTCTGGTTTCTTGGGATATATTCCTAGAAGTGGGATCACAGGGTCAAATGGGAGTTCCATTTTCAGTTTTTTAAGGAAACTCCATACTGTCTTCCATAGTGGCTGCACCAGTCTGCATTCCCACCAGCAGTGCACGAGTGTTCCTTTTTCTCCACATCCTCTCCAGCACTTGTCATTTGTTGATTTGTTGATGATAGCCAGTCTGACCGGTGTGAGATGGTACCTCATTGCTGTTTTGATTTGCATCTCTCGGATGATTAGTGACTTTGAGAATGTTTTCATATGTCTCTTGGCTTTCTGGATGTCCTCTTTTGAAAGGTGTCTATTTAGGTCCTTTGCCCATTTTTTGATTGGATTATTTATCTTCCTTTTGTTAAGTTGTATGAGTTCCCTATAAATTTTGGAGATTAGGCCCTTATCAGATATGTCATTGGCAAATGTTTTCCCACACAGTGGGTTTTCTCGTTGTTTTGTTGATGGTTTCTTTTGCTGTGCAGAAGCTTTTTATTTTGATGTAGTCCCATTTGTTTATTTTTTCTTTAGTTTCAAGTGCCCTAGGAGCTGTATCAGTGAAGAAATTGCTTCGGCATATGTCTGAGATTTTGTTGCCTTTGGATTCTTCTAGAATTTTTATGGTTTCCTGTCGTACATTTAAGTCCTTTATCCATTTTGAGTTTATTTTTGTGTATGGTGTAAGTTGGTGGTCTAGTTTCATTTTCTTGCATATATCTGTCCAATTTTCCCAACACCATTTATTGAAGAGACTATCTTGGCTCCATTGTATGTTCTTGCCTCCTTTGTCAAATATTAATTGAGCATATTGGTTCGGGCCGATTTCTGGGCTCTCTATTCTATTCCATTGATCTATATGCCTATTCTTGTGCCAGTACCAGGCAGTTTTGAGAACAGTGGCTTTGTAATACAACTTGATATCTGGTATTGAGATCCCACCTACTTTGTTCTTTTTCAGGATTGCTGCAGCTATTCGGGGTCTTTTTTTATTCCAGATGAATTTTTGGAAAGTTCGTTCTAGATCTCTGGAGTATGCCGTTGGTATTTTAATGGGAAGTGCGTTGAATTTATAGATTGCTTTGGGTAGTATGGACATTTTAATGATGTTGATTCTACCAATCCATGAACACGGTATGTTCTTCCATCTGTTTATGTCTTTTTCTATGTCTTTTTTCAACGTCCTGTAGTTTTCTGAGTAGAGGTCTTTTACCTCTTTAGTTAAGTTTATTCCTAGGTAGCTTAATTTTTTTGGTGCAATGGTAAACGGGATTGTTTTTATAATCTCTCTTTCTGAAAGCTCACTATTGGTGTATAGAAATGCCTCAGATTTCTTGGGGTTAATTTTGTATCCTGCTACATTGCCAAATTCATGTATTAAGTCTAGTAGCTTTTTGATGGAATCTCTAGGGTTTTGTATGTATAATATCATGTCGTCTGCAAATAAGGACAGTTTTACTTCCTCTTTTCCAATTTGGATGCCTTTTATTTCTTCTTCTTGCCGAATTGCAATGACTAACACTTCCAGTACTATGTTGAACAGGAGTGGTGAGAGGGGGCATCCCTGTCTTGTTCCTGTTCTTAGGGGAAATGGTGTTAGTTTTTGTCCGTTGAGTATGATGTTGGCTGTGGGCCTGTCATATATGGCTTTTATTATGTTGAGGTATGATCCTTCTACTCCCACCTTGCTGAGAGTTTTTATCAAAAATGGGTGTTCAATTTTGTCAAATGCTTTTTCTGCATCAATTGATATGACCATGTGGTTTTTTTCTTTCAATTTGTTTATGTGATGTATCACGTTTATTGATTTGCGGATATTGTACCATCCTTGCATCCCTGGGATAAATCCTACTTGGTCATGGTGTATGATCTTTCTGATGTACTGCTGGATCCGATTTGCTAAGATTTTGTTGAGGATTTTGGCATCTATGTTCATGAGGGATATTGGCCTGTAATTCTCTTTCATTGTGTTGTCTTTACCTGGTTTTGGTATTAGGGTGATGCTGGCTTCATAGAATGAGCTTGGAAGTGTTCCTTCCTCTTGGATATTTGTAGTAGTCTGAGGAGGATAGGTTTTAGTTCTTCCTTGAATGTTTGGTAAAACTCCCCTGTGAAGCCGTCTGGTCCTGGGCTTTTGTTTGATGGAAGCTTTTTGATGACTGCTTCAATTTCTTCCATAGTTATTGGCCTGTTGAGATTTTTAGATTCTTCCTGATTGAGTTTGGGAATGTTGTATTTTTCTAGGAATTTGTCCATTTCCTCCAGGTTGTCTAGTTTGTTGGAGTAGAGCTGTCCATAGTATTTTTTAACAATCATTTGTATTTCTGTGGGGTCTGTTGTTATTTTGCCTCTATCGTTTCTGATTTTATTTATTTGGGTCCTCTCTCTCTGCTTCTTGGTGAGTCTGGCTAGAGGTTTGTCAATCTTGTTTATCCTTTCAAAGAACCAGCTCTTGGTTTCATTGATTTTCTGTATTGTTTTTTTGGTCTCTATGTCATTTATTTCTGCTCTAATCTTTATTATCTCCTTCCTTCTGCTCACTCTGGGGTTTTCTTGTTGCTCTCTTTCTAATTCTTTGAGTTGTAGAGTTAGATGATTTACTACCATTTTTTCTTGTTTTTTTGAGATAGGCCTGTAGAGCTATAAACTTTCCTCTCAGGACTGCTTTCATTGTGTCCCATAGGTTTTGGATTGTTGTGTTTTCATTGTCATTAGTTTCCAGGATGTTTTTAATTTCTTCTTTGATCTCATTGGTAACCCAATCACTATTTAATAGCATGCTATTCAGCTTCCAGGTGTTTGAGTATTTTGGGTTGTTTTTATTGTAGTTTATTTCTAATATTATGCCATCGTGGTCTGCGAAGACGCTTTTTATGATTTCAATCTTCTTGAATTTGGGGATACTTTGCTTGTGACCCAATATATGGTCTATTTTTGAATATGTCTTATGAGCATTTGAGTAGAATGTGTATTCCCTGGCTTTGGGGTGAAGTGTTCTGAAGATGTCTATTAAGTCCATCTGATCTAGTGAGTCATTTAGGATTGCTGTATCTTTGCTGATTGTTTGTTTAGAGGGCTTATCCAGTGCTGTCAGTGGTGTATTAAAGTCTCCTACTATGATTGTATTGTTGTCGATCTCTCCTTTGATATCTTCCAGGAGTTTTTTTATGAATTTGGGTGCTCCTACATTGGGTGCATATATGTTTACCAGGGTTCTATCTTCTTGTTGTATTGATCCCTTTAGTATTATGAAGTGGCCTTCCTTATCTCTTGTTATGGCCTTCACTTTGAGGTCTATTTTGTCCGATATAAGTATTGCTACCCCAGCTTTCTTTTCCTTTCCATTTGCCTGAAAGATATTTTTCCATCCTTTCACTTTCAGTCTGTGTGAGTCCCTTCTAATGAGGTGGTTTTCTTGTAGACAGCAGATGTATGGGTCATGTATTTTGTTCTAATTATTTTTTAAACTTTTTTATTTTTTTAAGTAAATTTATTGGGGTGACATCTATATATATAAAAGGCTAATATGCAAATAGACCGGAACAACCAAATAACCAGTCGCTATGATGTGCACTGACCACAAGGGAGCACCCGCAGAACATGGTGTGCATTGGGTGCGGTGGGATGGTGGAGCAGGTGAGCAGAGCTGCCAGACCAAAGTGGAGCATTGGCTGCTGTCATCGGGGCAAGCCTCTGGTGGTTACTAAAAATTCTTTGCTCCCACATGCTGCAGTCCCGCCCGGCGCTCGCACCTGTTGCCAGTGCCAGCCCCACTTGCACCCACTGCTGGTGCCAGAGCCATCACTCACACCTGTTGCTGGAGCCCAGTGCCAGCCCTGATTGCTCAGCGCCATCAGTGGATGTGAGCAGCAGCTGCTGGCCCCGATCACCCCCCAGGGCTTCTCCACCTTCCCCTGCTCCTGAGGGGCAATCAGAGCCAGCAGCCACCTCTTGCACCCACTACCGGCAACAACGCTGTTTGCACTCACAGCTGGAGCTGGAGCCACAGCTTGCACCCGATGCTGGCACCCAGCGCTTTTCCTGATCACTCGGTGCCATCAGCAGGTGCAAGCAGTGCCTGCTGGCCCTGATCACGCTGAGGGGCAATTGAGGCAACAGCCACTGCTAGTGCCAGCCCCAATCACTTCACGCTGTGAGCGGGTACAAGGAGGGCTGGCACCATCAGCACATGGGAGCAACGGCAGTGGGAACGGGGCTGCAGGCAGACAGGGGACTGGGGGCTGCAGCATGAGGGACTGTGTGGGGGTACAGAGGATGGGCTAAAACCTGTCCCTGTGCCCACTGCAGCCTCATGGCCCACAGTTCCTTTCAAGATGCACGAATTCGTGCACTAGGCCCCTAGTTGGTTAATAAGATTATATAGATTTCAGCTGTACAATTCTATGGTAAATGACCTGTATACTGTCATTTAAGCTAGATTTTAATAGAAAACCCTAAAAAAATTTGTCATAGTTTTACATAAGATCGTCTCTTTCAAAAAGTGGAATACATTTTCTTCTCTTACTAAATCCATTTTTTATAAAAGGAAAACACAGGCAAACTAGGTGAAAAAGCCTAGAAAATGATTATGAAATCATCTTAACGTTATATCTGGTACAAAGAGTATTTTCCTAAAAGTAGAAAATACCACCAGTTGTTTTTTTTTATGATTTATTATTTATCTATCTATCTATTTATTTATTTATTATTTTTGTTGTGTTGCTGATCATCACCTGAGGATATTTTTCCATTGATTTTCAGGGAGAGTGGAAGAGAGAGGGAATGACAGAGACATCGATGTGAGAGAAACACATCGATTGGTTGCCTCCTGAATGAGCTGTCGGGGCTCGGGCTGGGGAGGAGCCTGCAAGCAAGGTAAGTGCCCTTGATTGGAATCAAACACGGGATCCTTTGGTTCCCAGACCCATGCTCTATCCACTGAGCCAAACTGGCTAGGGCGCCGCCAGTTTTAAAAGCTTAATTTTGTTGGGTGCAGGCAGAAAACATTAAGGAATATACAGTGTGAGCTACCCTCTTGTCACTAACCTTAGCTCTGTAGGTTGAAATAAGCACTAAAATACATAAAGCTGCTGAATTGTGCTCTTTTAGCAGAGAGAAATGGTTAGCTTCAAGGAACAGCCACATGGATGCAGGGCACTCTTAAGAGATTATGTGTAAATCTAGACATATGTCAGACTATTAGAGTAATTAAACTTCCAGCGAAATCAGTGAGAGAAAGAGAAAAGGCTCTATTTTTTGCAGAATTTACCAGGCAACTGGAAAACACACAACAGGTACTCAACAGATTCAGTCAGGAAAAACCTTTTAGTTGCAAATGTACTAGTACAGTGACTCAGAGGAGTCTGTTTCCAAGGCCTGAGTGATGAATATGGACGAAGCTTTCCTTTTATACCCTTAGTTTCTTTGTCCCCCAAATATTGATCAGGCTTCTGGACTTTTCCTGGGCTTTGCAGCCCCCTATGAGTTGGGATGGGGGAAGTGAGATTACACTCAGAGGCTTGGCCTGTCTGATGCTAGCACTGCCAATCCCCTCTGGGGGTTGTATATGGTTCTTGGTTTACGGCCTCTGTAAAATGGGAGTATTCCAGGAAACAGGTTCTGCAAGGCAGGACAGGCATGGCAGATAAGGATGGAGTTGATTATCAGCTAGCAAGAGTGTGTGTCAGAATGCTGGTTACTGGCACAGATTCAGATAGCTACCCGCCCCACCCCCACCCCAACACGAAGTTGCTCCCTATATTATTCTTCATATTTGCATTTCTTGAATCATGTTGTATAACTGTGCCGAGTTTTAAATGCTTTTCAGCAAGAGCCCCTAAAGTGTCCACCATGAATAAACATTGAAGGAATGTAATTTTTATTTTTAATTGAGATACCTGTGTTCCCTATAACACAACCATTCTTTTGGTCTGTTATTTATAGGAAACAACCCCTACCTCCTCCAAAGGGCATGCTTTCTTTAAAGGCACTTGAAAAATATTGGAAGCTAATACGATTTAAGGCTTTCTTTGCCTAAATCAAGTGCAGACGGGTAACATGGAATTCCTACAGGGATAAAGAACTAGAGGCATAAAGAGAAGTAGTGTGACAGAGGGGCCAGAGCGTTGGCTTTGGAGATAGACAGACCTGAGATGGAAAATCAGTTCTGTCACTTCCTCTCTGTGTGACCTGGGGCCAGTCACATAGTTTTGGTGAATTTCACTTTTCTTTCCATATAAAATGAGGTTAATTATAATGACTATCTGATAATAATTATAATGCTAATTATAATCATTGTCTATATATTTACAACTCTATATCTATTTTAAATACCTGATACAATAATAGCACCTAGTTTCTTTTAATTTTTCTGTTTTTTATTGATTTATAATTGAGAAATAAAATTGCAAGATATTTAGAGTATATAATGTGATGATTTTATATATGTATGCATTGTAAAAACATCCCCCTATTGAGTTATTTAACACATCCATCACCTCATATATTTACTTTTTTGGGGGCGGGGAGGGCAGAGAGTGAGAACATTAAAGTTCTACTCTCTTAACAAATATAAATTATACAATATACTATCATTAACTATAGTCACCTAGTTATACATTAAATCCTTAGACTTTATTCATTTTATAATTGAAAGCTTATATTGTTTTACCAACTTCTACCTATTTCTCCCATCCCTAGTCCCTGACAACTACTTTTTTATTTCTATTCTGTTTCTATGAGCTATTTATTATTTATTTGTTTTCTTATTTTTGAATTTTTGTAAGAGTTTATCTGAACCAAATTGACAACATATGCCTTGGAGCAAGATCTCCAATTCTCTGAGAACAACCAACTTTACTTTTTTTTTTTTAAGATTCTACATATAAGTGATATAATGTCATATTTGACTTTTGTCTGGCTTGTTTCACTTAGCATAATGACTTCCAAGTTCATCTATATTGCTGCAAATGGGAGGATTTCCTTCTTTTTTAAGACTGGATAATGTTTCATTGTGAATATAGACCACATTTTCTTTACTCATTCAACTGTTGATGAACACTTATGTTGTTTCCTTGGCTATTATGTTGAACAAGGGAGTACAGATATCTCTCTGAGACAATGGTTTTGTTTATTTACATCACTCTTGTTATACAAATGAGGCAATCAGGTTTCCAAAAGACTATGTGATCTGTCACAAGTAGAATTCTAAATTGTGACATTCATCCACTTAGTTACTAAATTTACCCATCAGGTCATAAATAGGACAATGTGGAAGTGCTGCAGCATCCAGACAGATAAAAGCAAGATTTAACTGACATCTCACTCCTTGCCCAGTGTTTTTCTACTGTATTACTGATAATAAAATTTTTCTAAGGCTGACAAAAAAGCAGGAAAATTTATATATACACACACACACACACACACACACACACACACACACACACACACAGTGGGGCCTTGACTTAGGAGTTTAATTTGTTCAGAGACCGAGCTCGTTAAGGAGCTCGTTAACTCAAATTACTCTATCAACTCAATGCAAAAAACCAGCCGAGAGACAGCTGGTATCTCAAAAAACTTGTTAGTCGGGACACTCGTAAGTCAAGGCCCCACTGTATCTTTTTTTAAATTTTATTATGAATGAAAGGTGAAGAATTTTCTGATAGCATATTCTGATAAGATAAAGCCCATCAGAACAGTTATTTGTTGAGAAGACGAATTTGGATAAAAACCTCAGATACTATACGTAAGACATGAAGTAAAAAAAAATGTAAATCATATATAATAAAGAGCTAATATGCTAATTAGACCAGATGGTGGAACAGCCTTACAGAATGACCTTTCGGAATGACCAGTGTGTGTGTGCAGGGGGGTGGGGTGGGGGGGGCGGGCCCTCAAGGCAGCTGGGGCTACAAAGGCCTTCACTTGCACGGATTTCGTGCATCAGGCCTCTAGTATAAAATAAGGAAGCAAGTTGTAGTCACTAAGTTTTGGAAGCTTTAGCCTTATTGTATGGTACTCTAAAAAACAGATGCTATAACTTGTGTTCAGGTCATGAATATTTATTCAGTTTTCCCATGTTCTAGGTACTCTGATCGTAGGTGGGGAGGTCGGGGATGTGGTGGAGTAAGAGATAAAGTGATGCTAAGAAACACAGAGGGAGCATCAGAGGCAGAACAGATACAGACTATAAGTTGGAGGAGCATATCATCGAGTTGGAATAATAGAACATTTGCAAGAGTAAATCAAGACCATTTCTAAAGCACCTGGGAAAGCACAAATTGATAAAGCATTAGATATAAAGGGGGACATATGTTCTGGGGGAGAATAAACATTAACACTCATCAATGCATTTGTCCATTTTGTATGAGGAGAGTCACTAAGGTTTCTGGAATTTAGTCAAACTATAAACGAGTGAGATCTTTGGTCGCTTTAATGGCTTGGGACATACCTTTCAAGATACTACATCTAAGTTTACCATTACCACCAGTCTATTTTTCTCTCCTCACTTTCACAGTCACACACACACGTACACACACACCATGTTTGAATAGCACATGATGGGAGAAATGAACAGCCATATTAACTAACTGGTGAACTAACTGATGAGTTATTGCAACCTTTATGTTGAATCCCAATGGGAATTAACAGATTCCTCAATTTCCCTTTGATTCTCTTTTCTGTCATCACATATAGAATAAGCAGGAACCTTCTAATGAGGAGCTGCCGATATGTAGCAAAGCAGGAGGAAAGAAGCAGTAATACTTTTCTAATAGCTTTGTTAAAGAGCTGGTTTGATTACAGTCTATAATTAGACTGAACCCTTGTAGATAAAATACATCATCTGAGCCATATTTAGGCATTCTTTTAAAAAGGCAACAAATATAGGTTGACATACTCAAATACCATTTTGCATTATAATGTGAGGGTTAAGATTAGCAAAACATTTGTGTAGAGGTGCCTGCAACAATGGATGGAGTTGTGAATTGCTCAGAACAATTTCCTTTTGAGACTAGATTTGTTAACACAAACATCCAAGCTGTACCCTGGAAGCCCCTTGAGGTTTACTTGTCTGCAGCTATTTATTAGTTATTTAGTTATGAACTGGTAACATGTCAGGCATATACAAAATTGGGTTGCTTTCTTTTTAAGTTAGAAAAGAAAACTCTATGTTAAACTCAAAGACATAAGTATGAGAGAGTTATTTCTCTTGGGCTGAATACTTCCTTTAAATATTCAAGAACAGGTGCATTATTGATGTTGAAAACTTTGTGTGTGGCTAATTAGTTTCTCTACCATCTTCTTTTTTTTTTTCCTCAGAAACCCTCGCCCACTATCACTGCACCATTTTTCCTGGAACAGAAACACAGGCAGACCCACAAAAACTATTTCTCATCCCCTGCCAAAACTTAATCATTTTCTTGACTAAGTAGAGTAACCACTTATGTAAATGTTTTTTAACTAGTTCTGACTTCGGAATATTATTCAACTTCTTTTCTCCTTGTTGTTGTTGTTGACAGAAGGAGTTAGATTAGATATCTATGCCTGCACAAAATGACAAAGTTTTGAATTACTCATTTTGATGTGCCATATATAGTGTGGGAGTGGAAAGCTATGAGAGTGCCCAGTAAGATACGGTGTCCAGCATAATTACATCAGTGGGCCTGTCATCACTCTAGTTGATGGGCATAGAGCAGGTACTTGATTTCTTTTACAAATTCCTTTAGTCCTCAGTGTTGGTTATCTAGAAATGTTGTGATTAGCATAGACTGTCTTAATTGCAGACTGTCTTTAATTTGGAAAATCTGGTTTAGTCACCCTTGTGGATAGTAGAGTAAGAGGATTATTCTTCCACTGATTTTATCTGTGAATCTGGATGTGCAGGAACTATTATTAGAATTGTCATTGGACAAAAGTAATCTGTATCTTCTAACAGTGCAGGGTGGGGCGAAAGTAGGCCTCCAGTTGTGAGTAAACGAAACAGAATTTATTTTTGTATTATTATTTGTTAATTATTTTATTATTTTTCCATACAAACAACTGCAAACCTACTATGGCCCCACCCTGTATTATAGTGGGTGATGGAAATTTGAAGCTTGTCCGAAGTCGCATAGCTGGTAAGTTTAAGACTCAGTACTATCCCCCAGGCCTCTGATGTTAATACTTTCAGAAGACTTTTATGACCTCATCATGAAAGTCATTACTCTCTTCTCTGTGTTCCCATGGTGTTTTATTCTTACTGCTGGTACATGACATGATATTAATTTTTGCATGCTGAGCCCCTAGGATAATGCCTGATATATAGTACTTACTCAAAAATAGCTTATTAATTGAGTGTTTAAATGCATATATGTGTGTCTACCCAAGAGGCTGTGTGCCCCTTAAATAATGTTCTGGAACTTATATATTGTTATCTGTGGGTGTTTGAACAGTACCTGATGGTTGGTTCTCAACAAATACTTATTGAATTCAACTGGATACTTACTGAATATAGTCCAGGGCAATTTGTATCTCACCACCCCATATCACATCCTTTCTTTTACTTCTATGTCCTTTCTGCTTCTCCCTTTCTTTTCTGTTCTCCTCTATCTTTCTTTCCCATTTCTACCATTTCACTTTAATGACTTTATAGATTTTCTTTCCCATGACTCTTGTATTTGCTTGTTATCCTGAGGGATTGGTAAAAAATGTCTGTAGACAAATTTCATGGTGGCAAGTTATAAAGTTGCTATGAAGTGAGGTAATCTAAGCTCTATGCCAGACTCACCATTTTGTATATGTATAGTGTTGTTTAGGAAACAAGGTTTACAACCTTGGGGTGAAGTGATGAGGAACATGGTTGACTCCTTAATGCCTTGCACTACTTAATTCCTGGCTGAGAATGCAACATTCACAGGAAACAGTCAAAACACCAGATGCTGTTAATTAGTGATTTAACATTAATGCCCAGGATGAAGGTACAAGCATTCCAAAGTCCAGGTTGCCTTTAGACCCATTTTCTATGAATAGGTGTAATGGATAGTGTGGCTATTTTTTAACTTATGAGATTACATTTCATTATAACTAAAAGCTCAATTATTATTTTATTGGGATTAAAGGAGCCTGAACTTTTTATGAACAGTTCTGCCTCATCATTGTGCAATTGAATATGATGCCATTATATGCCTCTCAAGCTTGCAGTAAATTAGAAAGCCTAAAAACTGCATAAGTGCTATATTCCTCTCAGCTTGTTTGACCTCTTCTTCAGTTCTTCAGACCAGAATTTTTATTTTTCATGCCTCTTTCCCATGGCTCAATCAGTTCCCTTGGACACATTAATTTTTTGTTTTTCAAAGTTTAAATGTTTGTGGATTTCTGTCTCACTCATCTATAGTTTATCTGCTTCCATTTTCTCTTCTCTTCTCTTTTGAACTGCTTCATTAAGTATGGAAAATGTTCTATTAGTCTTAGCAGACCCTTTATTATTACTGCATCCCAGCTTCTATTTCTCTTTCCCTAAACATCTAACTTTGTTTCATAACTACATCAATTTAGCAGCTCTCTGAAATTTTATGTTAGAGGGATCCTCTGGGAAGAAAAAAGCACATAAGCTACATACTAATTCTAAAAATAATAAGCATCATGATTTTATGTAATTTTTACTGCAATGTTTTATATATTGTAAGAACACTAACAAGAATTAACTCAGTTTTTTCTGTCTTCTCTAATTTATCACATAACACTGGAGTAATTAGTTCCATCACTTATTGAATTTCAGTAGTAGACTTGTTATAAAATAACGACAGGCCCAGTGCACAAAAATCCCTCAGCCCGGCCTGTGCCCTCTCACAATCTGGGACCCCTCAGGGGATGACCACCTGCTGGCTTAGGCCCACTCCCCAGGGGATTGGGACTAAGCTGGCAGTCAGACATCCCTCTGGCAGTCTGGGAGCCCTCAGGGGATGTCCACTTGCCAGTGGGGAGCAGGCCTAAGCTTCAGTTGGACATCCTTAGCACTGCTGAGGAGGCGAGAGAGGCTCCCACCACCACCGCTGTACTGTCAGCCATCAGCCTGGCTTGTGGCTGAGCAGAGCTCCCCCTGTGGGAGCACATTGACCACCAGGGGGCAGCTCCTGGATTGAGCGTCTGCCCCCTGGTGGTCAGTGTGTGCCATAGTGACCAGTAATTCCCAGTTGTTATGCTGTTAGGGTCAATTTTCATATTACCCTTTTATTATATAGGATAGAGGCCTGGTGCATGAGTGGGGTCCAGCTGGTTTGCCCTGAAGGGGGTCCCAGATCAGGGTGGGGTCCCGCTGGGGTGCCTGGCCAGCCTGGGTGAGGGGCTGAGGGCTGTTTTCAAACTGGCCACACCACCTTCAGGGGGGGCGGGGTCCTGCTGGGATACCTGGACAGTCCGGGTGAGGGGCTGATGGCTGTTTGCAGGCTGGACACAGCCCCCAGCCACCCAAGCTCTGAGTGGAGGCTTGCTGGAAGCAGGTATCTGGGATTTATTTATCTTCTATAATTGAAACTTTGTTGCCTTGAGTGGAGGCCACAGCCTGCTAGGGCAGGCAGGAAGCTTGGCTTCCTCCATCAGCAGGGCAACCAGGCCTCCTGCTTGCTCCAGCTCTGTGGCTGCCGGCCGCCATCTCGGTTGGGTTAATTTGCATATAGTTACTCTGATTGGCTGGTGGGCATGGCTTGGGCGGAGCAGAGGTGCGGTCAATTTTCATGTTTCTCTTTTATTAGATTAGATATTAAAGACTTTGGATTTTGATGATCCATAAGTATGCACCAAGATTCTAAATACTGACAAGATGAGACCTATGTAATTAATAACCTACATATGCCATAAATTCACTTACTCATTTTCAAATCTTTTGGAAACATTCATTTAATATATTTTACTAGTGGCCCGGTGCACCCTCTCCAATCTGGGACCCCTTGAAGGATGTCCTACTGCTGGTTTACAGGGATCAGGCCTAAGCCGGCAGCCAGACATCCCTCTTGCAATCCGGGACTGCTGGCTCCTAACTGCTCACCTGCCTGCCTGATTGCCCCTAACCACTCTGCCTGCCAGCCTGCTTGCCCCCAGCTGCCCCCTGCCACATCCTACTTGCCCCCAAATGCTCCCCCCTACCAGCCTGCTTACCCCCAACTGCCCCCCTGCTGGCCTGCTCACTCCAAACTGGCCCCCGCCCCCGCTGTCCTGATCACCTCGAACTGACCCCCACTGATGGCCTGCTTGCCCCCAACTTGCCCCCTGCTGGTCTGTTTACCTCCAACGGCCCCGCCCCACCAGCCTGATCACCCACAACTGCCCTCCCCTCTTGGCCTCTAACCGCCTGTACCTCGGCCCCAGCACCATGGCTTTGTCCAGAACGTCCGGAGGTTCTCCTGGAAGGGCTCCCAGTCTAACTAGCATATTACCCTTTTATTAGTATAGATAGAGGCCTGGTGCACGGGTGGGGGCCAGCTGGTTTGCCCTGAAGGGTGTCCCGGATCAGGGTGGGGGTTCCCTTGGAGCGTGGGATGGCCTGGGCAAGGGTCCTAGGGTGGTTTGCAGGCCAACCATGCCCCCATGGGGTGAGTGTCCTTGCTGGGGGTGTGTGGCCAGCCTGGGTGAGGGGCTGAGGGCCGTTTTCAGGCTGGCCACAAACAATTCAGGGTGGGGGTCCCCACTGGGGTGCCTGGCCAGCCTGGGTGAGGGGCTGAGGGCCATTTTCAGGCTGGCCACAGCCTCTTCAGGGTGGGGGTCCCCACTGGGGTGCCTGGCCAGCCTGGGTGAGGGGCTGATGGCTGTTTAAAGGCTGGCCATGGGCCCCGGTGACCCAAGCTCCCAGCCCCTCCTTTTTTTCCTTTTTTTTCCAGCACCTCCTTGAGCGGAGGAAAGCAGGTATCTGGGATTTATTTCTCTTCTATAATTGAAACTTTGTAGCCTTGAGTGGAGGCCAGGGCCAGCCAGGGTGGGCGGGAAGCTTGGCTTCCTCCATCGCTGGGGGCGACCCAAGCCTCCTGCTGGCTCCAGCTCAGTGGCTGCTGTCATCTTGGTTGGGTTAATTTGCATACTCGCTCCTTATTGGCTGGTGGGCATGACTTGTGGGTGTAGCAGAATGACACCAATTTGCATATTCCTCTTTTATTAGTGTACTAGAGGCCCAGTGCACAAAAATTTGTGCACTCAGGGGGGAGGGGAGGGTTCCTCAGCCCAGCCTGTGCCCTCTCGCAGTCTGGGACCCCTCAGGAGATAACGACCTGCTGGCTTAGGCCTGTTCCCAGGTGGCAGAGGACAGGCCCAATCCCTAGATGCAGCCCCTGGTCGGGCTCAGAGCAGGGCCGATTGGGGAGTTGGGGTGCCGCCCCCTATTATGCACAGAGCATGGTGGATTGGGAGGTTGTGATGCCACCCTCAGTCAAGCTCAGGGTAGGGCCGATGGGGGGTTGGGGCACCACCCCCTGTCACACTCAAAGCAGGGTCAATGGGGAGGTTGCGGCGCCACCCCCTGTCACGCACAGAGCACGGCCCATCAGTGGGTTGGGTAGCTCCTCCCTGTCACGCACAGAGCAGGGTCTATCAGGGGGTTGAGGAGCTCCCCCCTGTCACTCACAGAGTTGGGCCGATAGGGGAGTTGGGGCACTGCCCGCTGTCACACACAGAGCAGGGCGGATCAGGGGATTGGGGCGCCACCCTCTATCACCCACAGAGCAGGACTGATCAGGGGGTTGGGGCGCCACCACTCTCACACACAGAGCAGGGCTGATCAGGGGGTTGGGCTGCTGCCCCGTCACACACAGAGCAGGGCCGATCAGGGGGTTGGGGAGCTCCCCACTATCAGGCACAGAGCAGGGCTGATCAGGGGGTTGGGACACCTTCCCCTGTCAGGAACAGAGCAGGGCCGATAGGGAGGTTGTGGCCCCGCCCCCTGTCACACACAGAGCCACAGGGCGATCAGGGGGTTTGGGAGCTGCCCCCTGTCACACTGATCCCGGTGCTGGGAGGCCTCTCGGCTTCACTGATCCCGGAGCTGGGAGGCATATTACCCTTTTACTATATAGGATAGAGGCCTGGTGCATGGGTGGGGCTGGTTGGTTTGCCCTGAAGGGTGTCCTGGATCAGGGTGGGGGTCCCCACTGGGGTGCCTGGCCAACCTGGATGAGGGGATGATGGCTGTTTGCAGCTGGTCACACACCCTTCAGGGTGGGGGTCCCCACTGGGGTGCCTGGCCAGTCTGGGTGAGGGGCTGCGGGCTGTTTTCAGGCTGGGACTGAAGCTCCCAACTGCTCCTTTTTTTTTTTTTTTTTAAATTCTGGGCCACCTTTAGCTTTGAGGCCCCAGCTCTTAGGCCTCCACTCCTGAAAGCAGGTATCTGGTTTGTTTCGGTTCTATAATCGAAACTCTGTATCAACTCCAGCTCTGAGATCCCGGGTTCGCTGAAAGCAGGTTTCTGGGGTTTTGTTTAGCTTCTATATGTTACTATGTTTCTTAAACTGCAAGATCAGAGGCGGGCAAGGCAGGTGGGGAACGTTGCAGTCCTCCGTCACTGAAGCAAGCAAGCCTCATGTTCAGTTTAAGCTGCCTGGGTGCTGGCTGCCATCTTGACTGGCAGTTAATTTGCATATCGCCCTGATTAGCCAATGAGAAGGGTAGTGGTCGTATGCCAATTACCATGTTTCTCTTTTATTAGATAGGATATTTTTATAACTGAATAATGTTTGGCTTGGAAGGGACCTCAGAAATCATCTAGTCTTAATTCTTTGATTTATTTATAACAGGCGTCCTCAAACTACGGCCCGCAGGCCACATGTGGCCTGCCAAAAACATTTATCCGGCCCGCCGGGTGTTTTTGTCGCTGCTGCCTGTCCTGCTTAGCAGCCAACTCATCCCAGGCCTGCAGTGCGCATGTGTGGAATGTCTGAGGGACAGTGAACTGGCCTCCTGTTTAAAAAGTTTGAGGACCTTTGATTTATAAGAATCTAAGTTGAAAAATTATATATTTTTTTCAAAGTCATCTAGTGGCTTAGTAGTAGAGTGGCTCTCAATTTTACTTACATTCTCTGGAGGGGGCCTTGACATTGGGATCTAAAATTATATATATATATATTCTATCTAATAATAGACAAACATGGTAATTAACCATACCTCTGACACGCTTCCCATTGGCTAATCAGGGCAATATGCAAATTAACTGCCAACCAAGATGGTGGCCGGCAGCCAGGCATCTGAAGTGAACAGGAGGCTTGCTTGCTCCAGTGATGGAGAAAGCCAAGGTTCCCCGCCTGCCGCTGCCGGCTTCTGAGCTTCAACTCTAAGCAACTATGTTGCAATTATAGAACGTAAACAAACTCCAGAAACCTGATTTCAGCCAGCCAGGCTTCAGCCAGCAGGACCACAATAGTGTTACAATTATAGAACCCAAACAAACCCAGATCCCTGCTTTCAGCCGAGGTCTCAGAGCTGTAGCTGAGCCTCAGAGCTAAAGTCAGCTCTCAGCTCCAGTGACAGCCATAGAAGGTAAATAAATCCCAGAATAAAAAAAGAAAAAAGAAAAAAAGGAGAGGTTGGGAGCTTCAGTTGCCCGCCAGCTTGAAAACAGCCATCATCCCCTAACCCAGACTGGCCAGGCACCCCAGTGGGGACCCCCACCCTGAAGGGGGTGTGACCAGCTGCAAACAGCCATCATCCCCTTATCCAGGCTGGCCAGGCACCCCAGTGGGGACACCCACCCTGAAGCAACAAGATGGCGGCTAATTTGCATACTGTAGGCGGGCGGCAGTGGGCAAGGCTGTCCACGGTCAGGGACCGGATCTGTGACCCTGCCCCGCCGGGGGCAGTGCTTGAGGCTGTCCGTGGTCTGGGACCCAGATCTGTGACCTTGCCAGGCGGGGGGCAGTGCTTGAGGCTGTCCACGGTCCGGACCCAGATCTATGACCTGGCGGGCGGAGGGCACCGCGAGAGGCTGTCCATTGTCCGGAACCCAGATCTGTGACTCTGCCAGGTGGGGAACAGTGCTTGAGGCTGTTGCGGTCCGGACCCGGATCCGTGACCTGGCGGGTGGGGGGCAGTGCTTGAGGCTGTCCGCAGTCCCGGGACCCGGATCCGTGACCCTTCCCGGCAGGGCGGCAGCTCGCACAGGGGCGGATCGGCCAGGGTTGGGCAGGGCAGGGCAGGACGCCTGGCTTCCGCCCAACCCCAGTCACTCTGGGCAGGTGAGCAGCGCAGAGAGCCTCTGGACAGGGGAGGCAGGCCAGCGGAGGCTGGCCTGTACTCCCCACATGGCGGTGGTGACAGCTGAAGTAGCGCCTGCAGGCCATCAGTAGCCCAGGAGTGGCTGCGCAAGATCCGCCTCCTGGCCCAGAAGGCGCAGGATCGCAGGGACAGCCACCATGGCGGGCCAGACTGACGTTCTCCTGGCAGCACCACAAGGCTTTGTGGATTTGCAAAGCCAGAGGCCTCCGGTGTGCACATCCCCCCCCTGGCATGCGAATATCCCCTAGCACACTGTCACCCTCCCACACCTGCAACAGTTGCAAACCAAGGCGTGCACAAGTACCCGCCCCCCCCGCCCCCCCCGCCTTTCCACCGCACTTCCATCAACCCAGCATGCCTAACACCCCCACAGGATGTGCACACATACCCTCTGATGCGCTCACGTCCTTTGGAGAGTGTCTGGGTGTTCTGGGTGCTGAGGGTGGGCGCCTGTGAGATGACAGTGAGAGGGCAGAGTGGTGGTGCCCTGTTCCCACGGAGGCCAGTGCAGAGGCCAGCGCAGCTATGAGATCACCTCTGGAGGAGTTAATGCAGGTGCTGAGGCAGGAGCAGGTGCAGACAGACACACCTGGTGGGCGCGTGTGGCCCTCGCTGAGGTGCCTTTGGTCAGCGTTCAAGATCAAGAACCCAGAGGTGGAGAGGAATTCCGTCCTCTCAGTGAAACAGTGGGATAGTCGGGGAGACTGTAGAGGAGGAATGTGCACTTTGGGTGCCAGCACCCATGAGCGAAGGCTGTCCTGACTGAGCTTTGCTTGCTTGGGGCCTAGCGCACTCCTGCCGGGCAGCGGGTGACAGGACGTGCTTTTCCGAATTAATGAGAGAAAACGTTGATTCTCCTGCTGCCCACGAAGGTGGAAAGTGAAGTGGGGAGACATGTGGGGAGTGAGCGAGGTTCCCTGTCTGGGGGTTCCAAATCTGTTGTTGGTTTCTTTCACTGCTGACTAGAGATATACAGGGTGTCCCCCCAAAATGTATACACACTTTGAATACCTACTAATTCCAATGGTTTTAAGCATAAGAAAGAAACAACAATGGAGCTGTTATCTGTTAAAAGTGTGGGCACAAACAGGTAGTTGGACATTCCCTGAGGGGTCTCAGATTGGAGAGGGTGAAGGCCAGACTGAGGGGCCCTTTCTCCCCTCCCCTACCCCAGTGCACGAATTTCATGCACTGGGCTACTAGTATATATATAAAATTAATTATGTGTGATTCTAATGGGCAATTCTAATGGGCAGTAGACTAGTAGTTCAGAATTCAGGATTGATTGGAAGGCAGAACGATCTAGCTTACTTATGCTATCTAAGCCTCATTTTCCTCATCTTTAAGACTGGGTGATATGCTATCTACCTTACAGCTTTATAGCGATAGTTGAATGACAAAATACATATGGGAATGCCCTCTATTACCATCTTTTATATTGTTGCTGATCTGATGATCTTTTTCACTACATTGTATGTTCCCCCAGGATAGGACCAATATAAATTCTGCTCACCATTATATTCTTGAAGACTAGTACAGTGCCTATCACATAGGAGATATTCATTACATTTTTGAAAAAAGTGAAAAGAAGTTGTAAAATGCCAAAAGTTGTGGTTGAATCTTTTTTTTTGGTAGCAATATTATCCAGAAAAATTTAAAAAATAAAAACCAACAGTGGGAGATCTGCTAGTTGTCTTTGGACTCACAGAGAAGTCACCATTATTGTAAAAATGTTTGACTAATGTGCTCCACAGAGACTGGGAAACTGGTGTGAGGGAGACATAGAGTGACCATAGAATGACAGACTCCAATTTTATTTGTACTATTACAAAATAGCTAACTCTAGTGTGTGTTAATAAGGACTCTCCAGACTTTATCCTTCTCTGTTCATTTCTGAATCTCTACCCTAAGCAATAGGTTAAAAGTTGTGTTATGCTGAAAGTAATATTTGTCATTTTGGCCCTATGCCAGGGAGACCTTGATCAGGAAAAGAGTAGTTATTCTTAATCTGCTAAAGTAAAATGAAATCCAAATGCTGTGGAGTTCATTCATGCTACTTTTAAGGGGCTTCTGAAATTAATATTTTGTTTCTGGAGAAACAGACACATTTGACACTTACCAACCTCAAATTCTAATTCACACTTGAAAAATGTACAGATGACATTATGTTTTACGTTATTGAAACTTAGAAAAGGAAATTGAAATATGATATATTTGCAAATAAATTAGACCCAGGAGAAAAATTGCAAAAGGATAAAAATGCTTTGATTAATGATAAGGAAAACAGAGTAATAATCCCTCTGGGATTATAAGAAAAGTGTTATGTATTAATAAGATGTTGTATCAGAATGCCTTGCAGTGCTGAATTATTTGTGGTATAGTCTCATTAAGGTGGAGCTAGAAATTTCTAGGTATTTACCTTCTTTGTTGTAAAAAAAAACAAAACACATTTGGTTTTATCTCACTTTAGTAATATTATTTAGTCTAATCTTGGTAAGCTAAGAATAAACTATTTTCTATCACCCAGTGGGAAATGAATTTGCTCTTGCCTTAGTGAAGAATTAGAGCAAAAAATGTGCTTGATTTTGTCTGCACAAAAATTTTTCTATGAAAATACTCATACAATGGAAGCTAGAGGACAGTTGGGGCTTTGAGTTCTATTCTTACTTTGCCAGGATTTCATTAGGTTTAGATTTAACTTTCATTTCCCTTGACCACTTTTAAGATGTATAAAATTACCTTGAAGACCTTCAATGAAAAGAAGACTCCTTAAAAGAGATATTTAAAAGAAAAGACAATGATATTCAACAACTTAGTGAACCCAGAAGCATGTTATGATATAGTAGAGGCCCGGTGCATGAATTCATGCATGGGTGGGGTCTGGCTGGCCCGCCCTGATCAAGGCCAACCCCAATCGGGGGGCAGGGCTGCCTGGGGGGAGGGGCTGCGGGTGGTTGGCCGGCTGTCCCTGCCCCCTGGCTGAACTTCCAGTTGAGGGGACAATTTGCATATTAGCCTTTTATTATATAGGATGTTAATTGAATAGGCTGAGTTTACACTTTAGTAACAAACAATCCTGAAATATCACTCACTTAAAACAAAGGCTTATTGCTATTCACTGACTGGTTTCTGTTCCTACATTGTTGCTGTTCTTTCTTGGTGATTCGGCCTCTCCTCTGGAACATAGCCAATGGCTGTGGGAAAGGCAAAGAGCATGTGGCAATGAGCAGTGTCTCTTAAAGCTTCTGCTTGGAAAGGACATTTACAGCACCCATTCACTGGACAAAAGAGATCACATGGCCGTACTTGAGTTCATCAAGATGAGACAGTGCCATCCTAACAGTAACTGACAGGAGTGTGAAAACAAATATTTGTGTACAGCCCTAAGACATCAGGTACTCACAAGGGTCCTAGTTCCAAAACTAGTATAAAATGTAATTATTAAAATACTAGAGGCCCAGCACACAAAATTCATGTGGGGGGTGGTGGGGGGCCCTCAGTCCAGCTTGTACCTTCTCCAATCTGGGACCCCTCAGGGATGTCTTGGGCCTAAACCAGCAGTCGGACACCCCTCTCGCAATCCAGGACCGCTGGCTCCTAACCGTTCACCTGCCTGCTGGCCTGATAGCCCCTAAATTGCCCCCCTGCCAGCCTGATCATCCCTACCTTGCCTCCCTGCCAGCCTGATAGACCCTAACTTGCCCCCCTGCTGGTCTGATCGCCCCTAACTTGCCCCCCTGCCAGCCTAATTACCCCTAACTTGCTCCCCTGCTGGCCTGATCACCCCTAACCACCTCTGCCTTGGCCCCTGGCCTACGCCGCAGTCTGGCCTCCCCCTGCAGGAGGCGACCTGGCAGACCAGGGGAAGGTACTACCTCCATTACCCCACTGCTGCTGCTGCTGCCACTGCCTGCCTGAGCGTGGGCCCTTTGCAGCCACCTGTGGCTACCTGAGCCTCCACCCTCACAGCCACTATGGCTTTGTCCAGAAGGACATCCGGAAGGTCGTCCAGAAGATGTCTGCCCTAATTAGCATATTACCCTTTTATTAGTATAGATATTTAATAATCCTTACTCTGTGCTAACATAAAAGGCCTGGATTTATAAAATAAGGCTGGACTACAGTAGGTGGCACCTTGCTGGACCCTGTCTCAATGACCCATCTATGGTAATCATAAAAGTGTGGACAGTTTTGGGCTGCCAATAGAAACCCCAGGCAAAAGAATGAGCCAGCAAAATTGGAGGATGAATGTTTTATGTCAGCCTTAGCAGTGATGCAGGGATTATGGAAGGGATGAATTTCAATTGGTAGAAGAAAATAGGACATTTTATAAATAAAGACTCTAATTGAATGGATATAAAATCTAACTAAAAATCCACAAAATCTCTGATAATCAGGAAAAGAGAAGTCAGATTTATTGAAATACTGTGCTAGATTGGAGTTTATTTCTTCTAAAAATTGATATTCTCTCCAGAGACATAGAAGTATGGAACAGTCTGACAAATCTCAGAAGGAAGGGAGGAGTGGGAGGAGGGGGGTGGGGAGAGATCAACCAAATAATTTATATGCATATATGTGTAACCCATGGACACAGATAATAGTGTGGTATGCCTGTGTGTGTGTGTGTGTGTGTGTGTGTGTGTGTGTGTGTGTGTGTGTGTAGGTGTGGGGTGGAAGGGTTAAATGGGGGGAAAAGGGAGACATCTGTAATACTTTCAATGATAAAGATAACTTTAAAAAAATTTTATATTCTCCTCCCCCATTAATCCCTCTTCATTCCACTGTACATCCTTCTCCCTCTCTTTCCAGGAAGCATTTAAAGTTTTACAGCAGTCTGCAAACCAGTAATCCCACTTCTATTTTTAAGCTTTTAAATCTTGGCCTCAAAGGTTTTCAGGCAGTAGAGTGAGAAGACTGTGGGAGTGTGGAGGATTAGCCTCAGACAGCTGTATGACAAAGCAGTCTATTCACTCCAGATAAGAGTGAAGGAGGTTGAGATTTATAATTCATTTCATGCACATTTCTCTTCTAGAGCCCTCCTCAAATATAAAGGGAAGAAAGTTATTTCCCTCCACCACACTCCCACCACCAACTCCTGCATTCTACAGAGTCTCTGATCTCTGTCTGTGTGAGGTGGAACTAAGCACTACTGCATGCTGTGATCCTTAAGTGGCATTAAATTTGGTTTACTGCAAGCAATTGAATTTAGCTTATGCTGCATCATAACCCAGCCACACCCACAGATGCATCAGCCATACAGGCATAGCACCTATACCTAGTGGGTGGGAGAATGACTTCCCCATCCATTGGCACATTGGGAAAAGTCACCAATCACTGGACACACCACAGTAGAATGACTCAGTTGAGAGACACTTCCATTTCATCAGCCAGCAGCCTTCAAAGGCCTAACTACATGTAGTTCTCTGACTTTTCACTTATGGTGTCTCAATGCAAAGTACACTGCTTTGATTCAAGCCCTGTTTTGGGTGCAAAATTTGGTGTATATTGGGTTTATATTCACACTAATCCTCTGATAGAATTTCTTTTCTTCTTGGATCTGATTTGGTAAAGAGGGCAAGCAGACTTAATTCTGTTCTGTCTAAGGGGCCTCTGGGTTATTTACCTAAATTGAGTAATATTGAATCATTCCCTGTCTTTAATTTCTTTAATGGAGCAAATTAACCAGTATATTAACATTTTTGACATTAAAACTTTATCAAGGGACTAGAACAGAATACACTTGCATGGCCTCAGGTAGTGATGGCAGAAAGATAAATTCATTAGTAAACAGAGTCTAAAATACAAAATAATCATGAAAACACATGGTGAAACTGTTCAATATGAGTAAAATGGTTTATTTCTAATTAAGAGAAACTTTAAACTTAAATACTCTAAAACTCAATGTATCAATCATCATATTTTCACAGTTTTACATAGGTATGTTATATTTTACTAGAGTGTAAGCTCATAAGAGTATAAGCTTTAATTAATACTTAATTATTATCATTTTCCATCCTCAATAAACATTTGATGAGGGATTATTCTCCTAAAAATACTCTTTGGGGTAAGGCATGATGTTAGATGCACTCTTAACCTTTGTAATTTCTGGCTTATACCCCATGTGTAAATATGTATTTTAAAGACATTTCATCAGAAATTTTTTTTTCTTCAGTTATATTATTAAAGTTTGGACATTAGGAAAAAAGTATATACGCACATATTATTTTTGGAGAAAATCCTAGTCTACATTGAAGGTAAAATATTGGATAAAAATATAATCCTAATAAAAACCTTCATAACATTTTTATATAATTAGAAATATTTCTGTACTCCAAAAAATGGCCTGCTTTTTAAAAATGACACTTGGTATTAAAAATAGCTAACATTTATAAAGCATTTCCTGTGAGTCAGGTATTATTCCACATTTTAACTTCTTTAATTCTCAAAACGTTTCCATTATGTACATACTGTAATATCCTTAGCTTACAAATGAGAAAACTGAAGCAAGGAAAGTTTGGTTGATTTGATTAATTAGTTGGTGATTGGCAGGTCAGATATTAAAATTCTGCAGTGTAAGTTCTGATATATGAACAATGTACTATCTCCTCTTTTATTACAGTAGTCTAGAACAATCAATGAAACTCAGGCAAATCTTTGATACTAATTTTTCCTCATTTTCACTTGCATTTAAATTTTTTAGAGTTAGGATACTGGTATGTTAGATTTGAGCCACAGATATTGACCTTTTCAATTTTCTGAGGCAAAGCTCTTAGTGACAGATGACATTGGGTATGTTTTTATGGTTAGAGAGGCCTTTGAACATCATTTCAGTGTGACTATATCTCCACTGAACACTGACATGGTAAGGAAAGTCCTGACATATAAAGAGGGATTTTGGAAGTTGATGACCTATAATTAAAAATGAACTGCATGGTTTTTACAGTAACTCCAATGCAAGGTTTTCCAATTTGTTGGTCATAAAGGCTCTTTTTTATGATAAAAATATTTTAGGGCACCTCACTTTTGACAATAAATAAAAATTTAAATTTTCTGTGGATTACACAATCTCTAACTTTTAAGAAAGTTGACTAATAATTTGGATATAGATATTCAAATACTTATGGGGTCAAAAACTCGATATTTTTAGGGACTCTACCTGGTAGAGAGATAACTAAAAAAAAACTGGGGTGCTGTGGTCAGAAAAGGCGACTTCAATACAGGTTAGGGTGCTACCAATTTTCAGAGTGGCCACTGGAGAGTGGCTGAAGTAAGGAAGTCACTGGAAGGGAGCAGGGATGCAGTCAGGCCTTGTAGGACCTGAAGCTTGCATCACTGGGGCAGGATCCTCTTTAAAAAACAGAATACAAATTGTGAATACAAATGACACAGTAGCTCCTAGGCCTTGGGTAGGGCATACGCAAATGAGCAGGCCCCCTAAAGCTTCTGTTTTATTAATTTTGGGGTACATTCGCCCCTGGAGAGCAAGAGTTGGGAAATGAGGCATCATTGAGGATGTCAAAATCATCTCTCATGGGTCCAATTCTTTAGTTTGAAAAGCAGCTGTTAACCACCTGTCAAAGCCCTCAGGGAAGGAGGGGGGTGAAAAGAACAAGGACAGGAAAGACCTAATACCTGTTATGTTCTTAGTGTGTGTCAGACACAATGCTAAGCACTGTATTAATGTGTTTAATCTGCATAATAGACAATGAGACAATGATTTGATTTTTCAGATCAGAATTAAGTATAGAGAGGAGATTTAGTAACTTGTCCAGGGTTACAGCCAGGAAAATGTGAGCAGGACCTTGAACCCCAGCCTGCAGGGCCCTGAGTCCATATCCTTAACAACCATACATGTAAACCATAATAAAACTTCTAAAACAAGCCAAGGAGAGATAATATTGACCGTGAAGTTAGGGGACCAAGCTTCTGTAGATTGCAATGGGGAGCAAGAGAAAAATTGCCTAAAATATATTAGAGTGAAAGAGAGTCGCCTCAGTTCACTCTCTGGGTTTCACACTACCTCTCAGCACGGTTGGAACTTATTTCTTTCTTTGGCATTACCTGGACAGTGTTGCTTTGCTTTAGTGAGACAACAGCTGGAGAGTCACCTTGGGTGTCCTATGATGCATTAATAATTTTTGAGGCATTAGAAAACATTCCCATTTTCCCAGTATAGAAGTGCAGCGGGCCCTGGCTGGTGTGGCTTGGTTGGTTGGAGCTTCGTCCTGGGCATTGAAGGGTCTCAGGTTCAATTCCCAGTCACAAGCCCAATGCTGGCAGCCACCGGAAGCTGGAAATAGAAAGGAATGGGTTTTCCCCTACAGCTTCTGGAGGGAGCACAGTCCTGCCCACAGACACCTTGATTTCAGTCCAGTGAAACTGATTTCACACCTCTGGCTTCCAAAAGGGGAGAGAACAAAGCTCTGTTGTCTTAAACCACCATGCGTTTGGTAATTTCTTACAGCAGCCATGGAAAACTAATGCCCCGTTTCTATGCCAGGGGCAGCCCTGAATGGAGGGCAGTCATTCTCCCGGGGGATACATGGTGGCCTGTCTAGGGACCTGAATTTGTGCGAGTTCACCTTGTTTATCAAACTGCTAGAACTTCTTGTCAGTAGCCTAACTGTTCAGTTTATTTGGCTGCGTGTTTATAGATGTTCTATGTGGGAAAAAATGGTGAGCAGAAGTAAATCGATCAGACCCCCCTGCTCTGACTGCTTGGATATGGAAATTGGACTGTAATGGTGTAATCTTGGAAAAATTACCTAATCTTTCTATGCTTCTCCAGATCATACAAATGGTTAAGTGAGAAGAATATGGAACCAATTTAGCCCGACTCTGTGCTCTTTCCTGCTATATTATGCGGGCTCTCTAGGGAGCTTCCTGCTAATATGATAGGTGAAAGCTTAGGTTGGTTAATTAGGAACTAGAAGATATATGACTTATTTGCACTCCAAGTTTATGGAGACATTCATAAGTGTTCCATTTGTAATTCTAATCTTGACTCAAGTGGCAAAAACAGTCCTCTCAAAAAGTTTATTTATGTGTTGGGGGTTGAATGAAGCTATGCATTTTTTTGCTTAGTGCCTTGTCCTGCTTTTTATTTCCTATTACAAATGAATTTTCAGGGATACTCTGTTTTCCTTCTTAAAGTTCTGTTAAATTAGTCAAAAAGATGTGTTGAAAGAGCTCCCTTACTTAGCAATTAACATTGATTGGGATTCAAAATAGTGCTTTAATCCCAGACTGTGCCACTGGCTTTCAGTTTTAACTTGCCCCACTTGCCACTCAAAAAATATTCTTTCTGGAGATCACTTAGCCTTCTTTTAATTATTTCTGTTTCCACTAATGTTACAGAATAGGAACTCCCTGATCTGTCTGGTGGGCATTTTAGTTTGTGTAAGTTGAAATTTGGGAATTCATTTAGATGAAATAAGATGCTGACTAAAACTCAAGGCAAACATTTTGCTGATGCTTGAAACAACTTTAGGACCAAGAAAGTTTATACTCACTCGTTTCCCTAGGGAGTGGGGGCTGAGCAAAACCACAGAAAGTAGCTATTCTTGGAAACCCTGCTGCCAGGCAAATGCCATAGGGCGAGGGCCCAGAGTAGCTAGTTTCTCTTCCGATAGCCAACGGCTAAGTGAGTTCTCACTGAAATTGCTTGGTCAGGGTTTAGAACCCTTGAGGCTGATTGAGGGGGTGAGGAGGAAGCTGGGCAAGAGAAAGGTGACTGGAATAACTCCTGGAACTCAATCTCGGAAGAGCTGCCCAGTTTAGGACTTTTCTCTAATCTTGTTGAGTTCCTGGAAGCCCTCTCTGCATTTGGTGCTTGGTTATTCTTCTTGTGCCCTCTTTTCCACCAGGAAAGAGGGAGAGCACTTGAAGAATAATACCTGGTTCTGGAGTTTCTACCTGAAACAGACTGGTGGTGTGGGATTAAAACACTTTTAACCTCACTTCACTTAGAATCTGGGGTAAAAAGGGAAGTGTTAAAATGTACTTGATAATACTGGGAATACTACAGAAGTATAGTGTGGTTCTCATTGGTACTTGCGTTGACACCTCCCCTTCAGAGCCCAGGGCAGTTCGGTGCTCATTTTTCATTGTCGTTGTCGTATCTTATGATATTATAGAACGGGTTTATATTCTTATCAGGAAAAACTACAGTTCACTGATGTGATACTATATTTGTTATTCAATGAGTCACACTAAAAGCCTCATGTCCTAAAATGGCATGAGGAAAGGGGATCCAGGTCAAACTCATCTCCAAATGGGCCATTTCTGAAAACCTAGAGTGAGACAGTAAGTTCAAGTATTTAAGTTCAAGCCTCCTTTGGAGTGAAACTACTATTAGCTGGGCAGCAGAATGTGTAAATATGGACTTTGATTTTCCCAGGCAGAGGAGTAAGTTATGGACACTGAATTGTCTACAATTTAAAAACTTCTCCAACATATTAGGTGTAGATGGGTTACCCTTTAGTATCCAATACACAGCATATTACACACATAGCAAATGCACATTTTTCTTAACCATTTATCTTTGAATCACCATGTCCCAATTCCAACATCTAATGTTTTAGAAATGTTATTGAAAGGCGTTTTTAGGGGTGGAATAGGCAGGGTTAGGAAATTTTAGAAATTAAGGGGTCTGTGGAAAAACGGGATATCAAGGCACAAAGATCTGCAGCCTTTATAACCAAAGGAAAAGGGACTCAGGGGGGCTCTTTCCCCCTCCCCACGTGGGGGTCTGTGCTTGTTTCTAAAAATATTTCCACCTGTTCTATACCACCTTTTGTCCGTGGTTTCATTCCTCAACTCCACTGGACAAAGAGCCCGAGAACCAGCCTGCCCAGAGGAACACCGTGCGTTCCAGTCCAGTTTTCCCGTATCGTTACGATTATATCATCATGTCCTCGCTCAATATATATTTAAGTTTTTACTTTAATGTAGTCTACTTAAGTTTTTACTTTAATGTAGTCTACTAGTTTGGAGTTTCCCTGATTCCTCTCCAAAGTGAACAGGTTTCTAAAAGGGGTTGATGTGGAGCTGCAATGGCTGGATAAATACTAAAGTGTTGTTCTATACTAGGGCATGAAAAAGAGGAAGGGAGATCATTGATGAAGCTACTCAGCCATGGAAGGTAGGAAAATGTGCAACAAGTAATAAAAAAACAGGTCTGGAGTGTAAGAAAATAAGAAATGAAAAGACAAACTGATTGGAACCCTTTTGGAAAAGGAGTCACACCCATACATCTCAAAGTCTGTAATCCAAGTGGGAAGAAGACCAGAATAGTCGGGTGGATTTATTTTTAATAGTAAGGAACAATTAACTAGTAATGGTTAAAAGGGCAAGGGTGGAAAAATGAATGAGATATTGTTATATGTGTCAGTGTGCTACAAGTGGGTGTTGCTGAATATTTAATGCTACGTGATCTTTATGGGATATTACACTAAAGGCATGTGCTGTTGTAACCAATTGGAAGTAAAAAAGAAAAACAATCATAAGGGTATAATGATTGTTGTTGATATGTTTTTTTTTAAAAAAATATATTTTTATTGATTTCAGAGAAGAAGGGAGAGGGAAAGAGAGAGATAGAAACATCAATGATAAGAGAGAATCATTGATCAGCTGTCTCATACATACCCTACCCCACACTGGGAATCGAGCCTGCAACCTGGGCATATACCCCGAATGGGAATCTAACTGTGACCTCCTGGTTCATAGGTAGATGCTCAACCACGGAGCTAAGGCAGCTGAGTGATATGGTTTTGTTCGTTTGTTTGTTTGTTTTTTGCTTGTCTTTTTTTTTTTTTTTTTTTTTTGAAGCCAAGATACTATATCAGGGGAAATCTAAAAAAAAAAAAAGTACATTGCTAGTTACTTGTTTTCCATTCCAGGAAATTCCTAAAAACCAGGTGTCACAAATTGCTCAGAAGAGTTGAAAGGGTTTTCCATAATTCAAACTGGTGGGCAAAGAGGAAGTGTGGGAATAACTATTGAATTGAGATAACTTAAAGTGGAGTCTGTCCTTAAAGGTGGGACCCTTGGTTGATACATATTTTATAGGAAAAATTCTTAAGTAGTTGCCAATAGCTAACCTTCAAGATGTGAAGTTTCTTGTGGGAACCCATACATGCTGGCAGGGCCTGGGGAAACATTGCTGTCGGAGTCATTTCAATCCTACCTGATCCCTTATTGCTGTAGGTCAGTGAGGAGTTACTAGGATCCCTGACTATCCTTTATCCCTAAATCTGAGTCCTGAGAATGAGATTGAGAGAGAGAGAGAGAGAGAGAGAGAGAGAGAGAGAGAGAGATATTCTGGACTTTCAAGACAAATGGTTTAATATACAAAGGGATATGCATATAAGGAGAATAGTAAAAAAAGAAGTTGAAAAAGACTGGAAGGACACACCCAGAGCTGGGAATATACTTGACCCTTTTGCCATCCATACCACATGGCTGCCATTTAAATCTCTACTTGACAAAATGGTAGAAAGCAATTACAGTAAGTGCTCAGTTTAATCACTTTGTATCCATACACAGACCCATGAGGTTTCTCTTACATATTTCATCACACAAAGTGCTCATAATTCACAGCCTTACAGAAATACATTTTTTTTCCTACAAGTATTTGTAGGTGGTTTTCTGACTTAATTTCAGGAGTTTAAAATCATTGTTTCACATTTATGCTGTTTGCTTTTAAAAAAGGACAAGCAAGGTCAGCTCAGGTTTTTTGCATACTATAGTAAGTTTGTTTTATCAATTTGGGAAATCAAGACGTCTTTATGGCCCTGGAAGTTATGGGGAACTCATTTCTTCCAATTTTCAACCTTGGTGATATCATTCCAGTGAGTAAAACCTAAGGTCAGTTGCTTGCTTAAAAGTAATAAATAAAAAAGGTAATCAACTTAATCGAGGCTTTTTTTGCTTTTGTGTCCAATGGCTTCAATTGGTAACTGGCTCCAGATTGTGCCCTTCTCCCATGCCACATCAAGCTAATTTGCAAATTCACACCATCAGCCTGAAGGAGAGAATAACTGATGAGTTAGTATAAACCCACCACCACTTGTGGAAAATATAATTCATGAATGTAGTTCTTATTCAAATTTTGTAGCATTCTACAAGGAGGAGCTCAGCATATCATCTGAGAAAAAATTCATGCCACATTTTGTTTAAGAATCTGTTTTGTTATTTCACAGTCACACTTCAGTAGGTCAAGCTATAATCGCTTCTTCTTGGTCCTTGAAATGACTCCTTTGCTTTATAGAGAAACAGGATGAATTATTCACAGATATCTGTGAGCATTAGAAAAAGCTGGTCTAATTCTTGAATAAAGCCAGTGTTACTGTCTTAGTCATACCTGAAGGAAGAACATATGCTCATTCCTTTCCCAGAAACACTTTTCTCAAACTTCTCCTCCCAATTCATTCTGTCAAACCTTCTCTTTGGGTTTCAACTGAGCTGTAACTTTATCTGGTAGGTGTTTCTCTCTCCTTCCCATACCCAAACTCTGAGTCACTTGATTCTGTTTCATCCTATAGAATTCTGTGTTCTTCCTCAACCATTATACTACAATATTGCATTGTAATTATCTGATTATTTATCTGCATCTTTATTTATAAGTTACAGAAGATCAGTTCCTTTTAATATTCATCTTCCATGTACCATTAATATTTCCATTTTACAGATTTGGAAAATTAAGGGAGAATGAGATTTCATGCATTCAAAGTCACAGCTGGTAAATGGTAGAGCTGGGTCAGGTTTCCAAAAGGAAAGGGTACAGGGTAGGCAAAAAATAGATTTGCACAATCCTATATAATGAAGAGGTAATATGCAAATTGACCATCATGCCCTCACACAAGATGGCCGCCCCCATGTGGTCAAGGATGGCTGCCACAAGATGGCTGGCATGGGAGGGCAGTTAGGGGCAACCAGGCCAGCAGGGGAGGGCAGATGGGGATGACCAGGCCTGCAGGGGAGGGAGGGCAGTTTGGGGGGGGGCAGGCCTGCAGAGGAGGGCAGTTGTGAGCAACTGGGCCAGCAGGGGAGGGCAGTTGGGGGCCAGCAGGGGAGCAGTTAGGCATTGATCAGGCTGGCAGGGGAGTGGGTGGGGGTGATCAGGCTGGCAGGAAGGCAAGCGGTTGGGAGCCAGCAGTCCCAGATTGTGAGAGGGATGTCCGACTGCCGGTTTAGGCCTGATTCCACAGGGATCCCACAGGGATTGGGCCTAAACTGGCATTCGGACATCCCTCAAGGGGTCCCAAATTGGAGAAGGTACAGGCTGGGCTGAGGAACACCACCCCCCTCCAGTGCATGAATTTCGTGCGCCATGCTTCTAGTATAATCATAAGAACACAGCATATTCAAATTATCTAATTATCAAGATTTGGAGATATTGAAAGACATGTTTGCATAAAATGCTCATTAATGCATTTTATTTCACAAATTGGACATTTGGACTGGTATTTAGAATTTTATACATTAGTGCATTTGCATATAAAGTTCTTTAATTTTATTTATTTTCATGCAAGAAAAGCAAATCAATCAAACCATTTCCTCCCCAGTTTAGTCTCAAACCAGCAGTCATAAAGCCTTAACTGTTATGTTATTTTGGGGAACTAATATGACATGTCCTAGATTTCAAAAGTAGATGCTGCAGAGGGTCAAATGAATTTTTGAATAAAAATCCATATATAGGGCATAAACATTAAAAAAGAAGGGGGAGGGACACAGCCATATGACTAGAATCAGATCTGGAACAGTGTCACCTGGTGATGTGAGTCAGCTATCTGCCCCCACACACTCACAGAAACATACTCATTAGAATAAATGTTTGCTGTGGCTCTTTCCCCCTCCAATATCCTAGTAACAAATTGTTCTTGCAACATTTTAAGGCCACCCACCTGTGTTTTAAAATAATGATAATGATAATAATAATAATAATAATAATAATAATAATAATAATAATGATAGACAGATGGGTAGGATTAGGAAAGAGATGAGGGGGGAACCAACAGAGAAAAGAGAAATATAATTCAGACACACTAGAACAGTCATGTAAATGAGATGGAGAGAAGATCAAAAGCAGTAGAAATTAAAAATGACCCGTAATAAGAAAATAAAAAAAGATACAAAGATAAGACAGCATGAAGAAGAATTTATTTTTAAAGCCAGAAATAGAAGGCAATAAACTTTGAAGTATTTATGAAATTGTGAAATCACCAAGCATAAAAGGACAGAGAAACACCAATAGAGATTAAAAAAAAATAAAAAAGAATGCAGATGAAAGTGGATGAACTAAGAGATTAATCTTGGCATAGGAGGGTTGAGGTTGTTTAATTTTATAATAATAAAATCAGAGTGCCATATTATTTTATTCAGAATAATTAAGGGAGTATAAGGTTAAATTTTTTTTCTATCCTATATAATAAAGAGCTAATATGCTAAGAGACCAGATGGCGGAATGACCTTCCTGAACTGCCTTCTGGGATGACCTCTTGGAATGATCTGTGGGTGGGAAGTGGGGCCACAAGGCAGCCGGGGCTGCTGCAAGGGCCAAGCTCCTTGCATGAATTTTGTGCCTTGGGCCTCTAGTTTAATATAATTCAGGTATTCAGTATCCTAGATGCGCAACTCATTTCCCTTTCCATTTTATTTCTTTCTATGCAATACCAATGATCTTTTTAAGTAATTGTTTCTTGCTTTATTAAAAGAGTTTTAATTACCTTTGTTCCTTTGAGATGCTTTTGAACTTGCATCTGACATTATGTGAATGTAGTGTGTCCCAAAGTAATGTTTATTCGGGAAATATTATTACAGCACTAGAGGCCTGGTGCACGAAAATTTATGCACTTGGGGGGTTCCTCAGCCCAGCCTTCACCCTCTCGCAATCTGAGACCCCTTGGAGGATGTCCACCTACCTGCTTAGGCCTGTTCCCTGGGGGATTGGGCCTAAGCTGGCAGTCAGACATCCCTCTGGCAGCCCGGGAGCCCTCAGGGGATGTCCACCTGCCAGCTTAGGCCCACTCCCCAGGAGATTGGGCCTAAGCTGACAGTCAGGAGTCCTTGGGGGATGTTCGACTGTGGGTCTAAACCACAGTTGGACATCCTTAGCACTGCCTTAGAGGCTGGAGAGTCTCCTGCCACTGCTGCTGTGCTCGCAGCCACCAGCTCTCTTGTGGCTAAGTGGAGCTCCCCCTGTGGGAGCACACTGACCACCAGGGGGCAGCGCCTGCATTGAGCGTCTGCCCCCTGGTGGTCAGTGAGTGTCATAGCAACTGGCCATTTCTGGTCATTCTGCCTTTGGGGACAATTTGCATATTACCCTTTTATTATATAGGATTCTTTGTAACAATATTGAGAAGGCACATTCCAGGGATATGTATTCAGTTATTATTGATATTCAAGTATCCTTGTAATTTAAACCAGGGTCCCAAGATATAAACAATAAAAATAGCAGTAGCAGTGATAATACCCAATATATATCTATCTCATTTTGTGTTTTAAAAAGCACTTTAACAAGATATTATATTTCCTTAACAGTGGTGTTTGGACATTTGAACTCTGAAGTATATATGAACTTTTCCAAGGCACTTAGCTAGTGAATACCTTGTCATTTGCCTCTAACTCTGGCAAATATCTTTTTACCAATAATCTACCTATTCTCTTTGAGAGAAGGAAAAGCTATGTTTGTTTTTTTGTTCGTTTGTTTTTGTTCTAACATCTAGTAATGGAACAGTGGAGACTTTGAAGCTTGTATGGATAAAAGCTGAAAGGAGTTGTCACTACCTTCTTTCTTCATGGAAATTCCTTTGGAAAGGGATTTTGTGCTTTTTCCTGAGTTGCTCTCATATTAAAATTTTCTGGCCAGGTTGTGAAGGAATTTATTGGGAAGTCCTTACCTTAAGGCTTTCCAACTTCTATGGCTTCTTCCATTTTCAGATTCTGTTGCTCATGCCATGCTGAGTGTATGTCCTGGTAATATACACAAATGTACTTATAAATTTTGTTTTTATTTTATTTATTGATTTGAAAGAGAGAGAAGGAGGGAGAGAGAGAGAGAGTGTGTGTGTGAGAGAGAGAGAGAGAGAGAGAGAGAGAGAGAGAGAGAGAGAGGACATTGATTTGTTGTTCCACCTATTTATGCATTCAGGAATTGAACCTGAAACTTTGGGGTATCAGGAAAAGGCTCTTACCAACTGAGCTACCCAACCAGGGCATTTAAATAATATCAAGTATTTCAATCTTTTTGAATGTTTCATCTGTGCAAAAGTACTAAATACAGAGCCCTACAGGGTGTAGTAAGATAAGCAGGATACTGTCCCTACTTTTAAGAAGCTTTCCATTTATAAGTACTATAGAGTATTGAGATTGTACTTTAGAAAGG
Organism: Myotis daubentonii; assembly: GCF_963259705.1. Taxonomy (NCBI): domain Eukaryota; kingdom Metazoa; phylum Chordata; class Mammalia; order Chiroptera; family Vespertilionidae; genus Myotis; species Myotis daubentonii. Next base: position 87,816,588 of record NC_081841.1, read on the forward strand.
CACCCATTCATATCTCTGTTCAATAAATAACTCTCTGGTGTCAGCTCTGTATCAGGTCTTATGTCTCAGAACTGGGGACACAAGGCAGACACCACCCTGCTCGCAGGGACTTATAGTTTGGGGGACTATGCCATGAATATTACTTTACTATGGCAGCTACCCATAATTGTCTATGGATAATTTCAAATATTTCCCAGACTTAACTTTTTAAATTTGAGATAAAAGCAGTCCTACTGCAGCCCTTTTGATTGATCTACATCTCTGAAACTTCTACATTTGAAATCTAGAACATTTACTTTTGATTTTCAAAAAGCAGTATAGCTTGGTTTCTAACAACTTGTTTTAAACCTGAATTGGAAAAAATGGCCTACTTAATCAGATTTACCTTACATGAAAAGAAACAATAGGCAAATGTAAATTGGTAGGCAACTGTCTGGCCAGTTCAACTTGATTTTCTTGGATTTTATGGATTTTAGAGCTGCAAGATTTAGTGCAGTGTTCAAACTTTGTAGATCAGAAAACTGTCATGTAGATGGAAGGTAAGCTGATAGACAAAGAGACAAATTAAGGAGAAACTTTTCAATGAGCCAGGCAAGAGTAATTCATAACTCACCTTGGTTGGCAACTGTGAAATTTGGGAAAGAAAGAGATAGAAATAAGAGATATGATGGATATAAAATTTTCAGTAATTGGAATTGATTGAGGAAAAAAAAAAGAGAAAATGACTACTTTGAGATTTTTTAGCTCAATACCATTACCAGAAACATGGACTACAGATGAATAGTTTTCCTTTTCTTTTCCTTCCCTTTATTTTAATTTATTTTTCCATCACTATTTATCCCCCCTATACCCTCCTCCACTTCCACACCTTCCTTCCATTATCCCTCCCTCCTGCAAACACCACACTGTTGTCCATGAATTCTTTCATATTGTACCAGCCTTGCATACCAAATAAATCCCAATTGGTCATGGTATATGATCTTTTTAATGCATTGCTGGATTCATTTTCTAATATGTGTGAGGATTTTACCATCTATGTTCATCTGGGATATTGATCTATAATTTTCTTTGTCATATCTTTATCTGGTTTTGGAATTAGGTTAAGGCTGGCCTCATAAAATGAGCTTGAATTGTTGGAATAGTTTGAGAAGGATAGGTGTTAGTTCTTCTCTGAATGTTTGGTAAAATTTACCTATAAAGCCATCTGGTCCAAGGCTTTTGCTTGTTGGGAGTTTTTGATTACTGCTTCAATTTCACTAGTTGTAATCTGACTATTCAGATTCTCTGATTCTTTCTGATTTAGCTGTGGAAGATTGCATGTTTCTAGAAATGTATCTATTTCATCCAGATTGTCCAGAGTAGCTGTTTGAGAAGAAATTATAGGTAGATAACAACTACATTGCTGTGGGACCCAACAAGTTGAAAGTAATAAGAATAAGCCAGCAGGCTGTCCTGGCTAAATCTCAACAGGGATTGGTATTGTAGGGTCAGGGACCTTTCTCACGCCCTCTTAAGGTCCACAGACATGGATTGATAAACACATGAGTCTTTGAGATTGGGGCTGATGAGGGAAAAGCAGCTGGTGAAGTTCACTTGGAGAAGAGAAACGGAGGACAGGATAAAGTCTCTTCCTTAGTCTTGGTGCTGGGACTGAGACAATTATAGATAGAGAGGAATAGGAAGATGATATGGGTAAACAGAAAAAACTGTATTGCAGCTGAAATACATTGACTCTCAGGAAGTCTTGTGAGCTACAGATCTTTGATTAGTGGATGGGGACAAAAACTAGAAAATGTAGATTATTATTACCATTAATGTGACCTTTTTGAGGAGAGGGCACAATAAACTGATGAAGCCTGGGTAAATCAGAGTTATAGATAGCTACAGCCTCTAAGAGTAAAATGTTAGATCAGCAATCAGAATAGAGATATAAAAAATGGATTCCCTAACCAATGGGACTGAAGTTTAAGACATGTAAAGAAATATGTTAATAAAACATATTCATGGCAGCTTAGAGGGAGGGAAGAATAACCTCTATTTATCAATTACCTTATTGATTACTTGCTAAATGTGAGATATTTTGGTTAATATTTATAAAATTACCTTATTAATCTTTATAACAGTCACCAAAAATAGGTAATATTGTTCTTTTTTTTTTTTTTTTGTGGTATGAGGAAGCAGAAGACAGAGGAAAAAAACTTACTTAAGGTTACTCAGAGCTATAATTCAAACCCAATCTCTTATTTCTAAGGACTGTTCAAAGATGAGGAAATATAAATCAACATATTTCAAGTCTGATGGCCCTTTGATCATGATGGGAGTGGTAAAAGTAGATAAAATAATCAAGTCCTAATTTTCCCTAGCTCAGACACTCAAACAATTAAAGCATTATGAAAGGAAAAGAAAAAGAATAGGTGCATTCCTAAATTTTAAATAATTATAATCTAGGGAGAGGAAAGTAAAAAATGCGCATGCATAACTATGTTACGATACAGGGCAGTAACACAAGAGCCAAATGAGTGTTACGGATTATAACATTATAAGATTCAAAGGCAAAGCTTTTAATGTTGGGTTATTGTTTTCAGTTCTTACGGAGGTCAGCTTTGATTTAGGTTAGGGAGGACAGCTTGGCATTCATAATGGAAAGTGTAGTCAGCTTGAGGTCAGCTTTTCCACTGAGCAGTCAGTGATGTGGTCATGATCAGTCGCTTCATATTTTCACCTCCACTGCAGTTTCCTCCTCTACAAAATGAGGGCTTGGTACTGGACTCATTAATTCACTCGGAACAACCATTTAAAGTGCCCACTGTAATGCACAGATCTTGGAACATCGAGTAAATAAAAAAACCTAGTTTTTGTTCTCAAGGAATTTACAGCCTGGAGGGAAGATCTAAACTGCAGTCTTCTAAAAAGATAATCACTATCATGTAGTTGTAAGCAAAGGATTGTAAGAGGCATCTAAACTGCGTACAGATAAGGAACACTCCACTGAGACCATGTTTGGATGAATAAGAGCTGCTACGCAAATCAGGTAATGATAAGACAGTCAGAGAAAGATAAATATCACATGATCTCACTCATTTGTGGAATATAATGAACAACATAAACTGATGAACAAGAACAGATTCAGAGACAGAGAAGCATTGATCAGACTGCCAGACCTCAGAGGGAAGGCAGGGGAGGGCAAGGGGGAGGGGGAGAGATCAACCAAAGGACTTATATGCATGCATATAAGCATAACCAATGGACACAGACACTAGGGGGGTGAGGGCATGAGCAGGGGGGTGGTAATGGGGAGATAAGGACACATATGTAATACCTTAATCAATAAAGAAAAAAAAAACCTTCCAGAGAAGGAAGAATTGCACAGAACTTTGCTATGTATCTTGTGGCATTATTACTATTTTATATTTCTTTGTTTCTGCCTGGTGTGAAGGAAGAGGGAGGGAGAGAACAATGCAGAGTCTGAGTATTGGTATGAATTAATGTGGAGAAGAGAGAAAGAAGTAACTTCCTGGGCTGCTTCCAACCCCTAATATATTTACAACATGAATGCCCTGAAGAACACATGAGAACACAGATAATTAAAACCTGTGTCCCCTCTATGTTTCTGTCACACACAGTCTTAGAGACATTAGGACTCCCATCCAGAGGTAGTATGTGCTGTGTTTTAGAACTTGGGCTTTAATGATAGATGACCCTAGTTCATTCTCAGTGCCCCCACTTAGCAGTTTAAAAATCCTAAAGAAAAAGTTAAGCCCTAGTTGGTTTTGCTCAGTGGATAGAGCATCAGCCTGTGGATCAAAGGGGCCTGGGTTCAAGTCTGGTCAAGGGCACATACCTCAGTTGCAAGCTTCTCCCCAGCCCAGGCCCTGGTCAGGGCACGTGCAGGAGGCAACCGATAGATCTGTTTCTCTCTGTCTTTCCCTCTCTCTTCCACTCTCTCTGAAAATCAATGGAAAAATATCCTTGAGTGAGGATTAAAAAATAATAATAACAAAATAAATTCTTTAAGAAAAAGTTAAGTCTTTTGGACCTTAGTCTTCTAACCTGCAAAATGGAAATAACAATAACTACTTCCTGTTCTGACAATTAAATGGGTTGATAATCTGCTATAATCAGCCTAGCACATAAAGGTACCAAAGTATTATCTATTGTTATTACCTGTTGTTCCATAGAGTGTCCATCACTGACAATGAGGTGAGGCACTGGTGATATGCCTCCTTGGACAGTAACCCAATGATGCTTCCCTGTCTATGGCCATCAACGGGTTGTCAACGAAGATGGCTTAGGATGCATTTATTTATTAATGAGGCAAAATATGTTAACGGAGGCTCTATTCTAGGCACTGTGGATCATACTTAAAAAATAAGACATGTAGTACAGTAATTCTAAAAGAAGACAGTGCATTTTAAATATCAAATGAATGTGAGGACTCAGAGGACAAAAGTGTGACTTCTGCCTGGAACATCTAGGGAATACTTCCTGGGCGGCACTGGAAGTGTTCAATACAGATATCACTTCAAAAGAATCGGAGTCAGGATTTGCCTTGGCTGGTTGGTGCACTCCCTTTGTATTCACAAGCCTGTCTTCTGAGCCAGTGACCCAGGCTGCTGAAGGAGAGTCAAGGCCGGGAAAGCACCAGGGACTGTGTTAGCAATCAACAGAAAAGATATTTTTAAACAACAGGAGTTTTCTAAGCTTCCACGACAAGAAAAAAAAGCCTTTTCTAAAATGAACCCTGTAAGGAAACTGTTCTTCTTGCTCATGACTTTTAGGTCACTTGTACAACACAAGTCAGCACTTAGAAGTGGTTATTTTCCTGTCGACGTCACTGCATGGGTATTCTCTTGAGAGTGCTATAACTGCATTAGCCCTCAGTCCCAGGCACTGCCCATCTCCGCTGGCAGTGGCTCTCAGAAACAATACAGTTATCCCCACCAGGGCTCACTATCTCTTGATTATACTGCAAGCACAACCTGTGTGCGGAAACCATCTCCTGGATCGTACTGAAGCCTCGCGCAGATGGAACATCAGTGGGAGGAGTTGCCAGCTACTTCTCTGCCAACTTGTTTTGCCAGTTTAATAGAGGATCAGTTGTAGAGATTCTCTGTAGGCTCAGCAACATAATTATTATCTATGGTCTCTGCATTAACTGTGAGAAAACATCATGGTCTGAATCTGTCTAATTTCAAATGCCAAGCTGTGCCCACGTTCAGCCCACAAACGAACCTGAAAACTCAATATACCCTTAGGATTGCTACTGCTGTCATCATGATGGGCGTTAAGTGTATGTTTGCCCAAGGCGTGATGTTTAATCCTGGCTGTACTGCTTCTGTATTTAAGGTTTATGTCCTCTGTTCTCCTGACCCTTTCCAACACGAGTGCCCTTGCAATTCGAAATTATTAAAAAGGTTAAAATATGTGTCACATTTAGTTCTGGTACTCAGTCCAGAAGTGCCACGCCCCTGCAAATTTGGAAAACAAACTCCTTAACAGATGGGCCACATAAAGTTTACAGCATGTGCAGTGTGGGAGGTAGTAGGGCTCTGGGCGAGAAACAGAAGATTGGATTTTTGGGAGCTCAGAGATTTTTAATTTGCTCTTGGGTTTTGCTTGTAGGCAGATCACATAAGCTTATAGCCTGCATTTATCTCACATGACCTGATACCTTAAACTTATGAGTGAGTAATAAGAAATCAGGCAATATTTTTCTTAATATGACACAATATCAACATGCTTATTGCTGCTCGTAGGATTATGTGCAGCTGGTACAATCTTATTACTAAAATGTGGCTGCAGGATCTAGAAAAATCCACTGTGTAATTTTGAATCAGAAAGATGGTTCTCTTTCATTTAGAACAGGTGTGTGACTCAGTGAGTTATCGTTGCCGTGGAAAAGGATGTTGCCAGCAAATGGTTGGATTGCGATTTCTAATCACATGTCTGCAACATGCCTTTTAAGTGGCCTCTGAAAACCTAAGAGAGGTTAGAACATGTTTAGAACCAAATTATTATGATATGCATTTGATAATACTTTTATCAAGGTTCTCAAACATGAGGACATGAGGATCATCTGTTTTATTTGGTGGAATTATTCAAAAATATAAACATCTAAGACTATCATAAAGCTGTTGCTTGGGAATTTCTGGAAGTAGAGCTATGAAATCTATATTTTGAAAGAGTTTTCTAAATGATTCCAATGACTAATCATACTTGGGATCTTATAAAGGTGTATAAATTCATAAAGGTGTATAAGTCAATAACATAGATTTATACTAAGTCGAGGATGACTGAAATTCCAAAGCCTAAAAAAAAAAAAAGAAAGAAAAGAAAGAAAAGAAAGAAAGACAAAGAAATACAGGAGTTGTCATTTAAGAAGACAGAGGGTTGGCTTAAGGGAATATGGAAGAGAGACATGAATGTCAAGAAGAGGAATCCATGGTTCAGCCACAAGGGGAAGTAGACAGGAAGTCACTGAGAGCAATAGTCCTGAAGGGGAAGGTGGAATGAGAAATTTAGCAGGATGAGGAGAGAAAGATTTCTTCCCTCTTACAGAACTTCTTACATTTTGTGTTTGTTTGTTTTTTTCCACAGTCTCCTCTTTCTAAAACAGCGGTTCTCAACCTGTGGGTCTCGACCACTTTAGCGGTCGAACGACCCTTTCACAGGGGTCGCCTAAGACTATCCTGCATATCAGATATTTACATTACGATTCATAACAGTAGCAACATTACAGTTATGAAGTAGCAATGGAAATAATTTTATGGTTGGGTCACAACATGAGGAACTGTATTTAAAGGGCCAGAAGGTTGAGAACCACTGTTCTAATCCATTTTCCAGTCTGCATTTAGAGTGCTCTTTTAAGAATTCAAATTGGAATCATGATGTTGCCCTGTTTAAGCATTACAGGAACATTCCTTCTTCTCTCCCGATCAGATACCAAGCAGTCTCCTGTATAAGCTGATTTTGGCATACCTCTCCAGCTAAGCTTTGCTCCTTTCATCTGATTGCTTATTACTTTGTAGTCATACGGATCTTTTGACATCAGCAGAACATACCAAATTCCTTTCCCCTTGTTTTCCTACCCCTCTCAACACCACCGCTACTCACCTGGCAGGTTTCAGGCAATTCCTTACATGACAGATGACAAATCACTTACTCAGGGATGACCGCTCTGACCATCCAGTCTAAATTACGTTCGCTTATTATACTGACATGGTACCCTATATTTTCTTGCTATCACAAATTATAATTTGTAACTTTATATCTACTTGCTTGACTACTTAAATACTATGGTAGAGAGAGAGAGCTTCACAAGGGCCATCTATTTTGCTCATAACTATGTATATGGTGTCTACCACAGTGCTTAGAACATAGAATGTGTAAAAAAAAACAACTGTCAAAGCAATGAATGAGGGCATCATGGATGTTCAGAGACAATGAAATTAAGACAAAGGAAGAAAGATGATTTTCCTTAAGTCTTTTAGTGTGCCATATATACTATGCCACACAACTATCCATTGGTATTATTCTATGGGGGTACGAAGATGAATCACATGATTGGAAAGGAGAGATATGTAAGCATGAATGTATAAGTGGCAGAATAAAATGAGTTGTGTAACAGAGGCACAGCATCCAGAAAGAGTAATAATTAGATCAGGCAAGATTGACCAATGGGTCTACATTTAAACTGGATCTGACTGAAAGCTATGTAAGATTTCAGTAGTAGAGCCCTGGTCAGTATTCTGCAGTGGTTGGAACATGGCCTGTGCACCGAAGGGTTGCCAGTTTGATTCCTGGTCAAGGGCAAGTACCTGGATGCAGGTTCAATCCCCAGCCCAGGTTGGGATGTGTGCAGGAGGCAATTAATAGATATGTCTTTTTCACATCAATGTTTCTTTCTCTCTCTTTTTTTCTCTCTCCCCCCACTGCCCTCCCTCCCTTCCACTAAAAATGAGTAGGAAAATATATCCTTAGGTGAGGATTAACAACAACAAAAAAATTCAGTAAGAGTATGTAGAAAACATTACATCATAGCCTCTTTGTGTTAAACTAATTCCCTCTCTATTCTGTCAGGCCAGACACTTGTTAGGGAAAAACAAAACAATGCTTTAGCCCACCAACCACAGTTGATTGGATCTGGAATGCTATTCTAGTCTAAGATGGTCAATCAATTTCTCTTCTCCTTAGATTTGTAGTTGAGACTCCAAATTCTCTAGGTTAGTGTAGGTGTAGAACCTGGCAGAGATTGAGAGGAGAGAGGGGGCGAGGAGGGGAGAAGGCTTTGGTCCTTTATGAATTTGCAGATTCCATGTCTAGTGCCCATTTTGTCTCCTTTAATTAAGCTAGAGTTAATGTGTGTCTATTATTCAAACTATAGAGAGACAGATGAAAAGGTGGGGGAGGAAGTTACGAACAGAGGGAAAAATGATGAGCCAATCTGTCAGAGTGTGTAGGGTATGTGGAGACACAGCCACACGTTTTCTTATTTCAGTGATCTCATTTTTCAATACTGAGAAGATGAATAAAATCTGGTAACTTAAACTACCAAACACGGATAAATAAAAATTTAAATACAAAATAATGTTGGCATTATATGTCCTAGCAGGAAATAGTGTGACAGGGTGGAGAAAGCACTGTAATTGAAGTCATGCATGTCAACTGGGTTGCCACTGGCTAGTTACATATTGCCCGATAAGTTACTTGATCCCTCTAGGCTCAGCTGATAAAGGATAAAAGATCTATGGGCCCATCTAATGAAACAGAAGTAATGGATAGCAACCAAAAGTATTTTTACTTTCTGGCCGTTTCTGGTCTGTCTACTTTCTTTTGTTCTCTGAAATTGAGTGCTCACTCTGATTCAGGTCTTGCTTTAGGGGCTGTGACACCAACATGCATAATTCATGGCTCCCACTCTCGAAGATATAGAAAGAAAGAAATGGTACAAAAGAGTCATAAAAATAAATTATGATACACAAAGATGTTCTTTACAATAATATAGACAATATTCCAAAGAATTGCTCAATTTTGTTCGGTAAAGGATGTGATGATGATGAGAAAGGCCTTAGAGAGAAGACAACATTTGAACTGGACCATAAGAGAAGGGCTTTCTGTGCTGAGACAAAGCTTTGGGCATATTCCAGCTATCATGTTATGCCTCATGGGTCCAAACTCACCCCTCCATGCCTGCTTGGCCTTCATTGCCTACAACCATGGAGATGGGCTCTTTCATGGTTTTCCTTTGTCAGCTGGAAGGGAGAATGCTAAGCCTTGTCAGTAGTGGGTGCTGGAGGAACACTGCAACAGGAAAAGGGTTTAGCTTCTTAGGTCCAGGGTGCTTGCTGAGCAGCTGCTCCTCAGTGCTGTGGCCAGCAGCACGCAGCAGCCCGCAGCTGCCCCAGCAACCACCTCCGCTCATTTCATAGTACAGTGCCTCTGATGAGGCACCTGCCTGCGATCAGCTTTCCTTTGGGAAGTTTCAGAGAGTGAATTTCCAGCAAATCCCTCCAGCGTGGCACTGTGGTGACTCTTCTGCCATCAGTGAGCCATGGCCAAGTCCTCTCAAATAAGGTCTAGGTCTCAGCCTTGGGAGGAGGTGGGTGTTAAATGTTAGCCCTGGAGGGGATGGCTGCTCCTTATAGCGGCAATCCTACATTCTTTTAAGTTCAATTTACTTCTTTATAGCCAGTCTTTTGTCATTCAAATCCCCTGTTATAGTAATAATTCTTCCTATTAAACTTCCCCTGTTCAAAATTCTCTTTCTTGATGGGACACTTCCTGATCTGAGGCAAAAGCTTAGAGGCTCGGAACATGTACCCGTAAAGGAAATAGTAACCAGAGCAGTGCTGGCGGAGTGCAGCTGGGGTGGAGAAGCAGGACAAGCTACCGGGTGAGTAGCCTGGGGCTGGAGAATGAAGATGTGTGAGTGGTAAGACTTTCAAACTGGGAGTGACAGCTTTGCTTCTGGGTTTTAAACAAAAAGTAAGAAACTGAGAACAGGGTGGAGGATGAATTATTGTGGAGAGCAGAGACTGGAGGCGAAATGATACTTTTTGTTTGGGTGGGGGTATTATTACACTTCAGGACACACATGCGAAGAGCCTGAATTAAAGCCCTGACAGTGACAGGTGGAGAGAGAAGGAAGAGCCCTAAGAGGCTGGATGGTCATTGTGATAGGGAGGTGGAGGATAACTTTCCTGTTGACACTCCAGGTTTGAGATTTCTAGTTTGGATGACTGAAGGGATGGCCATTGCATAACTGAGATTGGAAGGAATAGGACCAGTGGTATTGGGGGAACATGAAAGAAATACTTCTTTGTTTGTTTGTTTTGGAGTATTTTGATTTTAATGAGATGCTATATTTGGTATGCAAAAAGAAAAATAATAATGGGCATTACTTTGCTTCAAAGATACTGAACGATAGCCTCTCTTCTGCTAGGCTGAGTAGCTATTCATCCAACTTCTAAAAGTTTGAAAGATTTAAGAGAGGTTTTTGCCCCTGAAGTATGTTCCTTCAACGTATTTCCCCCGTGAATTCTCTGCTTTGGATTGCTTTACAGGGTTTTTGGAATGTCTTCTAGATTCCTTTTCAGCTAAATACGCAGGCTTTAGATTTTGCCTGACATCACTTCAGTCAGCAGTTCTCCGGGGTGTATTCACTCTGCTTGATTTCTGCCTTTCCAGAAGACTGTGCTCATTCCCTGAGTTCTTCGTCTGGCAGTGATCGGAGCCATGCTAGCCTTCAAGGGATTGGGGGCTCAGAGCAGAGCCTCTGAAAGAGCAACGTGAGTGCATAGACTGCGGCAGAGAACCCGAGACTGTGGCACTGGCTGGGGCTGACCAACAGCTTGCGCTCCCAGGGTGGCTGCTGCACACTGCCGGTGCTGAGGTGGGCAGCCGACAGGCCAGCAACGAGCCTTAAAGCCTGACTTAGGACATTCACACCAGGCAGATATATAATTGCAACCCAGCAGCTGCTTCTGCAACATACCGACGTGGGTTGCGTGGGGCTGCATTTGAATGCCATTTTCTGTGATGCGTCAGGACTTTGTAAGCGTGTGGCTTGTGGTGCATGAATCTGATTTATCTTCAGAAGAGTACCCAGTAATACGTTTTATGAGAACAGCTTAACAAGGCTTTCCTGATTTTCTTTCATTTATTTAGCCGCTTAATGCTTAGCTATTTAATTCTTATAAAAGTCACATGCGCGCATGAATACACACACATCACATTGGGAAAACAAACCAAACTTTAAGGTGGTAATTATTAAAGACAGGGAAAGGTTCTCCCTCCTGTAACGAGGTGAGCACTTGATGTGTCTTATTTCTCTCTACGAAATAGAATAAACAAGTGATTTATAATGTGTTTGAGTGCATTGTTTAAGATGGGAGTGGTATGTTACCATGCGATTACTTTTTTGCTCAAGCCTTATGTTCAATCAATTTTGTGTGTTTGTGAGAGAGAGAGAGAGAGAGAGAGAGAGAGAGAGAGAGAGAGAGAGATTGCAAGTGAAGCTCAGTAGAGCTTTCTAGCAGCCAAACCGAAACATTTCAAACTGTTTATTTTTGAAGAGCGCATAGGGTGGTTTGAGTTACGCTTTGCCATTCCTCTTCCTTTAGACTTGAATTGCTGACTGCCATACCTAGAAGTCCATGAAAGGAATTTGAGAAAGAATTCAAAGCAGGCCCTTCATGTAGATCATCAGTTCATGGAGAATTAACTTTCTTGTTTTATTTTGACAGTTTGGATTTCTTGATCTATAATGATACCAAGCTTTTTAAAAATATATATTTTTATTGATTTCAGAGAGGAAGGGAGAGGGAGAGAGAGATGGAAACATCAATGATGAGAATCATCCATCAGCTGCCTCCTGCAGGCCCCAACACTGGGGACTGAGCCCACAACCTGGGCATGTGCCCTGACCAGGAATTGAACCATGACCTCCAGGTTCATACCTCGGCACTCAAACACTGAGCTGTGCTGGCCGGGCAATACCAAGCTATTTTTGTTATTTCTTTACATACCTTATTTTAGAGGACATTTATAAGTTGGATTGAGGGTTGGTCCCTAGCACCTGTGTCTTCTCCAAATATACCTAAATTTCTTTGGGGGTAATTACTTAACCCCCAATTTGAATAGCCTTCACAGAATGGTAAACTAGATACAGTCCACTCAATCCCCTTGAAATCTAAAGACCAAGATTTTTTATTTTTCTAAATCCCTAAAACAGACAGTGGTGGTGATACCATTGTAATTAGTTTGTTATTAATAATAGGAAAGGAGCAAAGGAAAGGCCAGATGTTATAAGCATGCCACTTGGGCAGCTCCACCAGGATGCTACAATTCCATAATTCCACAGAGGGGAGATAGCCACATGCCCAGTGAAGCTGGGGCGACATAGGGAAGGTATTTGACTGTACTGTCAATTACACATGGGGACAGAGATGGTTGGCCAGAATGGGCGAGGCCACCGCAAGTGCACAAACATTGGGGTATACATAGATTTCTAAACAAAGGCCTTCACTCTTTTGGGACTCTTGTTGCTCGTGTGCCACTGTCTTGCTCTTGGCTTCCATGCGGGCCCTACACACAATGAATTAATAGACTGCAGCTAGCCTGATGCTGTATTGGACTGTGCAAATATGAAACAGAAACTCTGGACACTGGCTGTGATTTTAGCTCTGCTGAAACCCCAGCTACACTTCTATGACTGGACTAAGGCAAATGGGACTTTGGAAACCCAGGGGTGTAATTCCACAGAAATAAAACTTTCTACTATGTCTCATCCTCCCATGGGGGCCTCCAGAAATGCTTATTCCAGTGTTCCCCCAAAACTCCACTTCGTCTCCTCTCCTATAACAGAGGAGAAATGACTTACCCTTGCCCAACTGGAAGGTTTTTCAAGGATATTTCTATCTTTCAGTAGTTATATTGAAATGTTATAACACATTAAAAAATATTTTTATTGATTTCAGAGAGGAAGGAAGAGGGAGAGAGGAACATCAATGGTGACAGAGAATCATTGATTGGCTGCCTCCTGCCCCCTACTGGGGATCAAGCCTGCAACTCCCTGCATGTGCCCTGACCAGGAATTTAAACAGTGACCTCCTGGTTCATAGGTCGTCTTTCAACCACTGAGCTATGCCAGATGGGCAATATAAGGCATTTTTAAGTAACCAATTATATTATAGTAAAACCCACATATAAAAATTGCACAAATCATAAGATTGTAGGTGCTTTCAAATTATTGCCAACCATTAGCATTATCACAATTTCAAATTTTCACTACTTTGTGGAACTTAGTAGTAAATCTTTGTGATTTTAACTTCTATTTTCTTGATGCCAAATAAGATGGAAAGGTTTTCCTGTGTTCACTGTTCTTTTGGAAAGGACTGTTGGGTCTTTTGGGATAGTGTCTTCCTGATTTGAAGTTGTTTTTTTCTCCCCATTTTGAAAGTACACTTTGAATGTTATTACTGTTGATTATGTGTATTGCAAATTTTTTTACACACTCTGTTCCTCATGTTTTTATTCAGTGGTGTTTTTTGACAAACTTTTGATAAAATTTCTAATTATAATCAAATCAAATTTATTAATCTTGTCATTTATGGTTATATTTCTTGTGTTCTGTGTACAAAATATGTGTCCCAAAGTGGTGCAGATATTAAACGTTCTGATGAATAATAACAGAGAGGTTCACTACCAATACTTGTAGCAAAGAAATTTTAAAGAATATAAAATCAGAAAGAAGGGGGGAAAAAAACCCTAGAATGACAGCCAGAAATAGAAGAATAAATGATGACAAAATAAAATGCCTAATATGTATGTAACTTTACAAACATTGCAAAATAAAACATGAGCAATATCTGGTATGTAGAGTAGGAAGAAAACAATATCATGTAAATATACAGGGAATTTACCAGCTAGCATTAAAGTTTTATAGAAGATCTTTATATTGTGTGGCATAGGGACTAAAATAGCATCTAATTTTTTACTTTGTTGAAGTAAATATACATGTTTTGTGTGTGTGTGTTTAAAACCACACAATGAAACGAGTCTCAACAATTTTTGAATTTCTAAAATAAAACAAATATGTCCTCTGACCACAGTGGAAGATTTGAAAATCAAGCAGTACACTTTTAAATAACCCACTGGGCAAAGAGGAAATCACAGTGGAATATTTTGAGCTGAATAAAATGAAAATATGACATCAGAACATGATGAATACAGCTTAGAGAAAAACTCATAGGCCTAAATGCAGATCTAAGAGAAAAAGAAAGGCCCAAAATAAATTATGTAAACATCCATCTCAAGAAGTTGAGAAAAGAACCACAAAAATAACTGCTTTCCCTGCAAAGACAGAAGAAAGAAAATGATAAAGAGAAATAAAAAGCAAGAGAAATAATTAGCAAGTACAAAAAAGTTAATATTTGGTTATTTGAAAAGATTAATAAAATTGCTAAAACCCAAGCAAGACTTAAAAAGAAAGGAAAAGTAGGCCCAAACAATTACCAAGGTAGGTGAGATTTTGGAGCAGATAGAAATTTCTCATATTTTGCTATAAAATGGTACAATAAATTTTAGAAAAAAGGTTTCCTCTAAACACACATTTAACCTATGACCAAGAAAGTCTATTCACAAAAATATGAAATGAAAAAAGATATATTTATAAAAAGATGTGTCCAACAATGTTCCCATCAACTTTATTCATAACAGCCAAAAATTTAGAAATAGTTAATGTGTCCATTAATAGAACAACACATAAACAAACTGTAGGTTGACTATTCAGCAATAAAAAGGAATTAATATTACCAATACATAATTCAACATGATCAATCTCAAAACATTCTGCTAAGTCAAGGATATGTCCATGAACAAAATCTGATTTTGTGAACAAGTACATGTTTTTCTTCTAGTTTCTACATTAACTTGTATGGAGAGAAGCTTCTTCAATTATTAAGTCCTATCTACTAAATCTACCACTGCATTAACCTGTCAATTATACTGTTAGAATTAAAATAAGACAAAAGAAATAAAAAAAAAAACAGAAAAGAAAGGTTTTCCACAAACCGTTTTTATTCTTATTGAAATATATTATTGAATAAATTTTATTAAAAATCTAAAATGATAAAGTTTATTGAACTTCATAGTGGTTCAGAATCATAAACAAACAGAGGGGAGTAGGGGACTGAGTGAAGGAGGTGAAGGGATTGAGAAGTATAAACGTAGCTACAAAATAGTCACAGGGCAGTGAAGTACAGCATAGGGAACATAGTCATTAATATTATAGTAACTACGTATGGTACCAGCTGGGCACTGGAAATATCGGGGGGAACATTCTGTCAAGCATGTGATTGTCTAACACTATGATGTACACCTGAAACTAATATAAAATAACTTTGAATTTAAATTATAACTGAAAAAATTAAAAAGAAGAAGAAACACAGGGAGGCTCTCACACAAAGAAAAAGCCATCTGAGGACACAGCAAGATGGTGGCCATCTCTAAGCCAAAGAGAGAGGCCTCAGAAGCTACTAAACCTGCTGACACCTTGATCTTCTGACCTCCAGAACTGAGAAAATAAATTTTCATTTTTATGTGTCCCCCTCCCCACCAAAAACCACAAAACCCCACAAATAAATAAAGCCTCCAAACTCTTTGATACTAGCAGTACTATTGTCAAAACTGTTCTACAATACCAGCAAGTTTTAGGAGACATTTTATTCCCAGTAGTGGGCTAGCATTTTCCACAGGAAACAGTGGTTCAGGACTCACACTAATTTTGTCCATGGGAATTTAAAAGAAGACACATTTTCGTGGTTTAAGTTACACATGGTCATTTTGAGAGCCAGAAACACTACTTTAATATACCCCAAAAGAACTGTGATTTGAAAGTATCTTTTTCTCAGAACAGACACAGTTGTGAGAAAAACTATTACTTTTTTTTTTTCAAGGTCCATGCTTTATGAACACACGTCTGACTTGGTACACAAGAGTCTGAGTTCATTGTATGGATTCTGAAACCAAGTTGTTCAAAGGTAAATTCTAAAACCATGCCTGAAGTAGCAAATGAATATATCAAATCAAACAAAAACTTCATCCAAATGAAAATTGTAATTAAAATGAACACCAATACACCAAGTTCCTTTAGAATTTTTTTAAAGGGAAATATTCTATTCTAATTAATCTTTCATATAAATTCTTTTGCTGTTGCTCTTTGGTCCACCTGAGCATTTATGTAATTTTGGAATAATAAATACCCATGATAAATGAGAGTCATTACACATATTTTCTTAAGAACTTGAATATGTCTTTGAATAGTACATTAAAAAAAATGGAGGTTTTGTCCTGGCCAGTGGCTTAGTTGGTTGAAGCATCATCTTATACAAAAGGTTGTGGGTTTGATTCCCAGTCAGGGCCCATACCTATGTTGCAAGTTTGAGCCCCAGTCAGGCTTGAGGCATGTAAGGTAGGCAACCAATAGATGTTTCTCTCTCTCTCTATCCCTTCCTCTGTCTCTAAAATCAATAAAACATATCCTCTAGTGAGGATAAAAAGAAAATGTAGGTTTATAAAACAATTTCAAGGTTTTGTGTTTTTGGAATACTGTCCATAATTTTCTTGACATTTGTAATAAAAATATCATTAATATTTCACTTTAATGATACAGTGCTCTGGAGCAAAATTACAATAGAACAAAATTTCATCTGAAGTGCTGTACTGCACCCCATAATCATGCTAAATGAATTCATTATGACTAGTATTATAAGCCTCAGACATGCAATTAGAGTTTGGGTCATTCTAGGAAAGAAAAGCATTTTTTTTTTCCTTTGAAAATAGTACTTATTCCTTTCTGTTATTGTTATCACCTCTAGGTTCATTTAAAAATTCTGGATTGTTATCATAGTGATGGTATTAGTATGTTTTCTAGTTCCTTCTCAGGGAAGGTATTAGTAAAAGGAGGTTTAGGAATTAATCTTGTAAGTAATTTACAAGTAATCTTGTACACAGTAATTTCTAAAAGCCTCTTGTCACTTGCTATTCCAATGAAACTATAAATTGAGATGAATTTTATCTCAATTTTATTTCCTATATTATGCTTTACTTCTCAGGATCTCTTTTATTGTAGCGCACACCAGGAGACTCAGAATAAAGGGACTTACTCCACAGAGAAGTTGAGAGATGATTAGCCAGTTTGGAACTTTTTGCCTGTATCCAAGGCAATGATCTGGCTTAGTGGAAACCAACGACTGTCACCCACAGTGTTCCTATCCAACAGACAGGGGATTCCTAGAGAATTCCAGGAGCTGAGGAGAAGGTAATATGGTGGTAATGGAGACAGCAGAGAGAAGAGATATACAGATAAAAAAAATATAAAAGAAGACTGGTTGACAGCCTCATGATAAAATACTGCCCTGTATATACCTCAGTCAGTTGTCTAAATTTTCACACCCACTTACTGGCCCTGGTTTGAGAGAGTATTTATTTATTTATTTATTTATTTATTTATTTATTTATTTATGCCAAATTGACTTTTAATCCCATTGGGTTTGAGTTTATTTACTGGGTAGTTGAAAATACATTCAAATTTCCTTTTTTAAACATTTTTTTTATTTCTTGACTTTAGAGAGAAAGATGGAGAGGGAGAAGGAGAGGGAGAGAAAGAGAAACATTGATTTGTGGTTCCACTTAGTTATATACATTCATTGGTTGCTTCTCGTATGTGCCCTGACTGGGTATCTAACCCTCAACTTTGCCATATCAGGATAATGTTACCCAGCCAGTGTCAAAAATATATTCAAACTTTCTTCAACCTACACTGACTACATTGACTGAGTGCCAGGCATAGTGCTAAATGTGAAAAGAAAGGATCCAAGAATATATTTTGGTACTTACGTGGCAGGCACTATTCTAAGTGCCTCCTAAAGATTCCTTCCTATGAGGTAGTGTGACTATGAGCATCCCTCTTTAATAGACGAGGATACCAAGCCACAGTACACCCCAAAACACCTAGAGTTAAGTAACTGCTAAGGTAGAGAGCGCCATACTCTCTCTAAAGTAGATGTGCTAAACCACTGCCTATGTACTGCAGCATGACCTAAGGATAAGAATCAGCGACTGCTTTGAAGGACCTCAGATATCTGAACCAAGTGGAAAATGTGCTCTGCTCAGTGATGTGAGCCATGAATGCTGAATGTGTGTCTTTTGGTTAGAGCGTCTGCCTGCGTGATCCTGTGGCACCTGAATTTCACTTACCCCATCTGTATTCCCCACTGGACTGTCAGCTCATTGAGGGCAGGGCTTCTGTCTTGTGCACTATTGTGCCTCTAATTCCTGCACAAGGAATATGTATTTCAACATTTATCTGAAGTTAGAGACCTGCAGCCCAATCACCTTTCCTAGCTGAGTGACTTTGGGCATGCTATAGAAACTCTTGCTTTACCTTCTCCCTCTAAAATGAGGGTAATGCAAATCTAGCTTCTAGATTTTTAGTGAACACTAAAAATATGCAATATTCAATTAAAAAATAGCTGCCTCGTGAGGATAAATTTATTCAACAAATACTTATTTATTGAATAATGCAATATTTACTTTTCTGTGTGGTCTCCAGAGACAACTGTAAATTGTCTTCCCCAGAGGTTGGAGTAGGTCTCAACAATAATTCAATTTTATTGAATTCAAAATCACAACTTTGGTAACCTCTTTACACATATGAAGAGGTAATAATCTGGCAGTAGTGCATTACATAGACATTATAAAGCCATGAGAAAAGCCAGGCTGCTCTCCCCTTCCATCAACTTTCTTGCTTTGCACATCACCATCATTGCCTTATCCATGTGCAGCCTCCACACTACCGCCTTGTTCTGTTCTGACTCCCAGTGTTAGGAGGACTTAGACCTTGACAAAGTTTTATGTTTCACCACTTCACCACAGATGGTTTGCCTTCTATGTTACACACGGGTTTGTAGGACACCACAGCCCTAAATGCAAAAGCGACCCTTTATTGAGAGCCCACTATGTGGGAGGCTCTATGCTGAGCATTCTTAACATACTCTCTCATTTAATCCTTATCATATATGTGGGTTCATTACTAGAATTATTTTTATCTTAGAGATGAGGACACTAAGTTGCAGAGCTTGCGCAAGGTCAAAAAGCTACTAAGTGGTAGAGCTTCTGTATTCCCCAAGTCTGCCATATGCCCCATTATCATCATTGCTGAAGGTGAGCACATTGTATTCTTTCTACAAGTGCTTGGATGATGGAAAATGAACCAATTGAGATGCATTTTGAAGACAGAAAAAGAAAGTATAATGAAACCTTTATAAAGCATACAAGATGCTTGCTTGTGCTCATGTAAATCAATATACAAAAGGAAGAATCAGAAACTTTAGGAATAAATAATTAACTAAAAATGATTTTAAGTGCTCTCCTTTTAACTCCAAATGAGGCTTCTTCTTTCAACTCTCAATGAAACCTTTCCTAATATTTATAGGCAACCTCACCCTAAATAACCTCATCCATCTGCTCAGGAAAAGAGGGAGATCTTTACATTTTTAAAATGTGACTGAGTTTATTTAATACGAATGTAATAAAGAAGGTTTAGAAAAGTTTACGGCAAAAGAATTATTTATGAAATAAAGTAAAATATATAACTGTTCTTATATTATGTTGCTTATTTTAAATAACTTTTAATCTCAAAACTGTTTTAGATTGACAGAATTATTGTAAAGCTAGTTCAGAGAGTTCCTATATACTTCTCAATCCGTTTCCTTATTATTAACATTTTATATTAGTATAGTACATTTGTCATGATTAGTGAACAAATACTGAAAATTGCTATTTACTGAAGTCCACTCTTTGGTCATATTTCCTCAGTTTTTTCCCCTAATGTCCTTTTCTGTTGAAGAATCTCATCTTGAACACCACATTACATCTAATTGTTGGGTTTTCTTGATTGTGACTGGTTTCTGAGACTTTCCTTATTTTTGATAATCTTGACAGTTCTGAGGAGTACTGGTCAGATATTTTTTTTAAATGTTTATCGATTGGGATTTGTCTGATCTTTTTTTTCCTTATTGTTAGATAGAGATGTTGATTGGTTAAGAACATGTAAATATAAACTAGTCAGCAATAGCAGAGTCTGTGGTACCTAACCTGACAAAATGCCCTGGAAATGAAATGGGTTCTTGATTAAAGGGAATGGAATTTGACCTTCTTTAGAACTAAATTCCCCAAAACTATCAGGTTAATAAAATAAACTGAGAAGTATTGCTCTTTAAAGTGCTGGGACTTACAGGCAGATCACAGAGAGAAAAGGAATGGTGGAAAAGCTTACGGGTACACAGGACTGGACAAAGAGATGGATTTGGGATTGGAGGGTACAAAGTAACCAGAGTATCTAGACAGTGAATAGATATATGCAATAAGGGAAAGCATGGTGCTTTCACAGTAGTTTTGAAACAGGGCTTCTGACAAAATTGGGATAGTCAGAAACTTGAAGGTAAGGCTCCCAAGCTCATTTTATGGGTCCAGCATTAACTTGATCTCAAAACCAGACAAAGACAATACAAAAAAAACCATAGGTCAATTTTCTTGATAAATATTAATATAAAAATCCTCACCAAAATATTAGCAAATGGAATTCAGCAGTACAGTAAAAAGATCATTAACCATGATTAAATGGATTTATTTGCAGAATGCAAGGTTGGTTCAATATCTGCAAA
Source organism: Myotis daubentonii (assembly GCF_963259705.1). NCBI lineage: Eukaryota > Metazoa > Chordata > Mammalia > Chiroptera > Vespertilionidae > Myotis > Myotis daubentonii. The sequence goes on from NC_081841.1 coordinate 87,837,314, forward strand.
TCAATTAATGTAATATTCAACATAAACAAAAAGGATAAATATCATATGATCAATTCGATAAATATAGAAAAGTATTGGACAAAATCCAACACCCATTTATAATAAAAACTCTCAGCAAAGTTAGAATAGATAGAATAAATCTCAATATAATAAATGCTAGATATAACAAACCCACAGATGTTCAATGGTGAAAGCTGAAGACTTTTTCTTTAAGATCAGGAGCAGTACAAGGATGTCCACTTTTACCATTTTTATTTAACATAGCATTGGAAGATCCAGCCACAGAAATCAGACAAAAAAAGTAATAGGTAATTGAAAGGAAAGTAGCAAAACTGTAATTATTTGCAGATGACATGATACTATCTATAGAAAATCTTAAAGATTTCACTAATAATAATAAAAAAAATCTATTAGTATAAATGAATTTAGTAAAGTAACAGGATACAAAATGAGTACTCAGAAAAGAGTTGCAATTTTATTTTTTTAAAACTTTTTAAAAATATATTTTTATTGATTTCAGAGTGAGGAAGGGAGAGGGAGAGTGATACAAAGATCAAAGATGAGAGAGAATCATCGATTGGCTGCCATGTGCAAGCCCCCTACTGGGGATCAAGCCCACAATCTGGGCATGTGCACTGACAGGGACTTGAACCATGACCTCCTGGTCCATGGCTCCAAGCTCAACCACTGAGCCACACTGGCTGAGTAGAAATCTGTTGCAATTTTATACACCAATAATGAATTATCAGAAAGAGAAATTAAAAAGTCAATTCCATTTTCAATTAAATTAAAAAATAAAATTCCTAGGAATAAATTTAACCTAGAAGGTAAAAGACCTGTACCCAGAAAACTATAAGGTATTGAAGAAGATACAGATAAATGGAAGGATATACTGTGCCCATAGATAGGAAGAATTAACATTGTCAAAATGTCCATATTCCCTAGAGCAATCCCTATCAAACTAACAATGGCATTTTTCACAGTATTGGGACAAATAATCCTAAAATTTATATGGAACCACAAAAAACTCCCACTATCCAAAGCTATCTTGAGAAAGAAGAATAAAGTTGAAAATATCATGCTACCTAAAATCAACTATAGTATGAGGCTATAAGTAATAAAAACTATCTGCCAATAATCTAAAACGTGTTGGAGAGAATGTGGAGAAAAGGGAACCTATGTGCACTTTTGAAGGGATCGTAAACTAATATGGAGATTTCTCAAAAAGTAAAAATATGCTGACATAAAAACAGAAACATAGAACAATAGAACAGAATAGAGAATCCATAAATAAATACAACCCTTTATGATCACTTTATCTATAACAAAAGAGGCAATAATATGAAATAGGGTAAAGACCATGTCTTCAATAACTTACAGTGGGAAAACTGGACAGATTCATGCAAAAGAATAAAACTGGATTATTTTCTTACACCATGCATAAAAATAAAGTCTAAGTGGATTAAAAATTTAAATGTAAGACCTGAAACTATAAAACTCCTAGAAGAAAACATAGTAATCATGTTGACATCACTCTTAGTAATATTTTTTGTATAGATCTCCTCAGGCAAGAGAATAAATAGAAAAATTAAACAAGTGGGATGACTCAAACTAACATTTTTAAAGGAAAGGAAACCACTAACAAAATATAGACAACCTACCAAGTGAAAGAAGATATTTGCCAATGATACATCTGATAAAGGGTTAGTAGCCAAAATATATAAAGAACTAATACCCCCAAATAATTCAATTAAAAATGGGCAGAGGACTTGAATAGACATTTCAAGAGGTCATACAGATGGCTAAAAGACTGATGTAAAGATGTCCAGCATTGTTAATTCTTAGGATAATGAAAATTAAAACCACCATGAGATATCACATCATACCTGCCACAATGGCTATCCTATATAATAAAAGCCTAATATGCTAAGTGTCTGGTTGACTAGTCGGCTGCTCAACCAATTAAATAGTAATATGCTAATGATATGCTAAGTCCACTCAACCACTTGCTATGATGTCCACTGACCACCAGGGGACAGATGCTCCAACCAGTAGGTTAGCTTGCTGCTAGGGTCTGGCTGGGCAGACCACACCCTGGAGCCCTCCCACAGTCCCTCCCCAGCTGGCCAACCTCCCACATCCTTCCCCGGCCCTGATCATGCACCAGTGGGGTCCCTCAGCCTGGCCTGCATGCTCTTGAAATCCAGTACCCCTCAGGGGATGTTGGAGAGCTGATTTCAGCCTGATCCCACAGGCCAGGCCGAGGGACCCCACTGGTGCATGAATTTGCACACCGGGCCTCTAGTCATTAATAAATCAACAAAGAAAAAGTGTTGGAGAGAATGTGAAGAAAAGGGAACCTATGTGACTCTTGGTGGAATTGTAAACTGATATGGAGATTCCTCAAAAAGTAAAAATAGAAGTATCATATGACCCAGTAATCCCACTGGTGGGTACTTATTCAAAGCAATCCAAAGTACTGATTTGAAAAGCTATATAGACCCTTATTTTTATTGCATCATTACTTACAATAGCCAAGATATTAAAGTGACCTGTGTCCATTGATAAGTGAATATATAATGAATATTTGATGCATATATACAATGAAATATTACTCAGTCATAAGAAAAAATGAAATATTGCCATTTGCAACAACATGGATAGGCCTAGAAGGTATTATGCTAAGTGAAATTAAGTCAGACAAAGAAAGATAAATGCCACATGACTTCTCTTATATGTGGAATCTAAAACATCACAAACAAAATAAACAAAGCAGAAACAAAATCATAGATACAGAAAATAAACTAATGGTCTCTAGAGGAGAGGGGGTTGGAGAATGGTTGACAAAGGTAAAAGGAATTAAGAAGTGTACTTGGCAGTCATAAAATAGTCATGGTGATACAGCATAGGGAATCTACACTAATAAAAGAAAAAGATGCAAATTGACTGTACCTTCACGATGCCCACCAGCCAATCAGGAGTGAGTATGCAAATTAACCCAACAAAGATGGCAGGTTAATTTGCATATGCAGGTGCCAATTGGCCGGGGCCAGGGCAGGATGCTTACATCACCATAAAAGCCTAATATGCTAAGTGTCCAACTGTTCAACCGTTTGAACAGTCTCTATGACGTGCATTGACCACCAGGGGGCAGACGCTCCAACAGGTAGGTTAGCTTGCTGCTGGGGTTCGGCTGATAGGGACTGGGTAAGATAGGCCAGACACGCCCTGGAGCCTCCCCACGGTACCTCCCCAGCCCTGATTGTGCACCAGTGGGGTCCCTCAGCCTGGCCTGCACCCTCTCACAATCTGGGACCCCCCAGGGATGTCAGAGAGCCAGTTTCATCCCAATCCCCGCAGGCCAGGCTGTGGGACCCCACCGCTGCAGGAATTTGTGCACTGGGCCCCTAGTATTGTAATAACTATGTACGCTGTCATATGAGTACTGCACTTAGCGGGGTGATCACTTCTGAAGTCATATAGCTGTCTAATCACCATGTTGTATACCTGAAAGTAATATAATATTGTATGTCAACTGTAATTGGAAAAGAGAATTTAAATCACACAATGGTGCCATATGGACTAGTGAAAGCCCTGAGGGAAGGAGAGCTCTGTACAGAGCACATCAGTTAGACATGTAGGGTAGGCTACAGCCTCAAAGAAACATCAAAATCATTGAATTTGTATGTTTATTATAGAATTTAATTCAGCTACAAGGGTGCCCAAAGCCAGTGGTGAGAGCCAGCCAGCACTAGGCTGAGATCGTGGCTTGGTCTTGTTCAAGTTGAGGTGACCTTGGGCAACTAAATCCATCTCTCTCTGCCCATGTTGCTTTATCTACACAATTGAAACATTAATACCCGCTGCACAGGCTTCAGGGAGTGTAGTGTTTGCAAAGTGTTTCACCCAGTGCTTTGTCAACAGCATGACCTTAATAAGTGTGAGCTATTTTTGTTATAATCATCAAGTCATTAGATTTGGTTCTGGAAAATATAAAGACTGAAACAGACCAAAATAATAATGAAGAGATCAGGTGGGTAGTTTTCAATAAATATTTATTGAGAGACTCCTTAGGTTCAGGCATTGTTTTATGTTCTAAGTTTGTAAAAGTGAACCAAACAGCAAAAACTCTACCCTCTCAAACCTTTTGTGTTTGAATAAAGAGAAAGACAAATGATTAAATAAACCTATGCTATGGGCTGGGCAGTGAATACCAATATAAAAAGATAAAGTAAAACTGGCAAAGCAATAAAGAATGATAGAATTGGTCATAAAAGGGGGGGTGACTATTTTATATAGGATTATCAAGCAAGTATTATGTAGAAAGTGACATTTACCTAGAGCTCTGAATTTAGGGATGCTCCAGGCATCTTTAAAGCAGATGCAAAGGCCTTGAGGGGAGCCTGCTAGGTGTATTTTGAAAAATACATCTATTAATTCCTGTTGAGAAGAGGAGCAGGCAATGATGCAAGGATGGGGACCAGCTCATAGAGGCAGTATGATCAAATCTAATTTCTAACAATCTCCACTAGAAATCTAGGATGTTATGCACATTATTATTGATTAATGTGTTGAGGATTTTAATGTTGACTTTGCTTCTAATCATTTTCTTTCCAATCAGTCATCTAATGGTTAGTTTTAATCCCCATAGCACTTATCCTTGGCAAGGCAGATTAAAAAATCACAGATCACATTGCTACTTTAAAAAATCAGCTCTTCTTCAATTTAGAAGAGGATTAAGTGGATAAAATTTATGAGTGTCTACTTGCATGTGTCCAATTATTCTTAAGAAAAGGAATTCATCATCCAGGTAAATGTGCCATGATATGCAGATTAATAATTTAGTTCCTAGAATTAAAAGTAAGCTCTGCAAAGCTTTGTTTTAGTTTTTTTCTTTTATTATAGGCTTTTAAAACATATAATTTAAAAACGGAATAAGTAGAAATGTTAAAAGATGGTGCTCTTCTTAGATATTATCCCATATTTCTCAATTTTTTTTGCATCTTTGTCTGCTTTGATTGCTTTCATGGAAGCATATTAATTTTTGTAAATCAGTTTGTCTGAATTTAAGAGAGTATTGCCTTAAGCAGTTATATAAAATAACAAAATTAAAGACAATTTGTCATCTCCCAAAAAAGTGTGCTCCATTACCTCCTAATGAATTTGTGAATGAATATATCTTCCTTCTTTAAGTGGCTTTTAATCTTTGTCACACCTTTTTCTATTCCCCTTTAGTTTTGTACAGAGCATTCAGAGGGCAACCATCTTGTCTGAGTCTTTTACACAGAAACAGAAACAAACACATCATCCTTCTACCTGGAAGTCATGTGGGAATCAAAGGAAAGCATTCCAAATCATTTTCATTTTTTAAAAATAATAATTAGGGTTACTTAGAATGATTGCAGCAATAGAAAAATAATTAAAATGGCACAGCTAGATCAACAGAATTTCCCGATTATGTCTGGGGAACAGTGACTCCTATCAGCTTGGTTCTTCTTCCAGCTCTCTGGATGGTCCTTTGACACTGTTGTGAAATCTCCTTTCATACCCAGCCGAGGATGCCCCATACACATTCTACCCTTCCTGTCCTGCATTCTCTCTCCAACCTGGCCAATCATGCTGGTGTAGGGGCTGCTAGGTGAGATTGGAAGCGGGGAGGGGCTTGCTTCTTTTGGTTTTACTCCTCTGTCTGTTTGCTTCATGATGCTGATTACTTCCTGTTTTCTTGTTCTTTCCAGGATCTCCCAGAAATAAACTGTCTTCACTCAGAAGTGGTAGTTTCTTCCATTAGCAACAGTTTTCTGTTATTCAAACACTTTTAGTGTAACAGGAAGAACTACATTTGACCCCTAAATTCCCAGCCCCTGATATACGCATACTTTCTCCCAGTTATTCAAGAAAACATTAATCTAGGTGCTGCTGTGAAGGGCTTTTGCAAATGTAATTAAGATTTCAAATCCGTTGCCTTTACCATAGGGAGATAATCTTTGGTGGGCCTGGCTTAATTAGGTGAGCCTTAAAAAACAAAAGGATGTGGTCTTTCCTGGCAAGAGAAATTAGAAGCTTAAGAATTCAATGTCAGGGTGCTTTTCTGTTGATAGTTTTGAAGATGAGAGGGGCCAAGAAGAAAGTCCATTCCTACAAACGAAGACTGGCTCCCAGTTGACAGCCAGCAAGGGACAGGGACTTCCATCCTATGACTGCAAAGAAGAAAATTCTGCCAGCAACCAATGAACTTGAAAGGCAACCCTGAGCCTCAGATGAAATAGCAGATCTGGCCAACACCTCAGTCACAGCCTTCTGTGCAGATACTTTGACCTACAGAGCTGTAAACTAATAAATGGGTGTTGGTTTAAGCTGCTAAATTCACAATAATTTGTTACAGAACAATAGAAACTAATACAATAGCCTACATATATTCCCCTTTTAGATTCTAGCACCAACTTCCTCCATCTCTATTCCTGGCTGCTGCTCAGTTGATTGATTGGAATCATGAATCACACATCTCAAATCTTAGGCGGAATCATGTTCAAACACACCCTTGGTCCTGTCTCCAGAGCACCCCTTTGAGAAGACTAAAAAGGGCTAATTCAAATGTAATCCTGATATTTGGGGGGCTAGCAATTGGAATCCCTGCCAGCAAGCTAACCTATAATTAAGTCATTACCTCCTTCCCAGAAACTGGTCTTGCAGAATCTGTTACAGAGGCCATAAACCTGTGAACAGTGCACTGCCTGAGGGAGGGTTGTTATCGCTGGCGCCAGGCCAGGCCATCAGATATGGCCTGCAGACCCCCAACACCTGAGGGCCTCTTGCAAAGCCTGCAAAAAGGACCAGAAGCATAATACATATTCGCGGGACAAAGACCACAGGGAGATATAAAATGAAGGCCCCTGCATGTTTCAGTACTCTGATTTGGAAATTACCTCCCGGAGTTCCCCAGTGTAATTAAAAACAGTGTTTCTCCACTTCTTCAAAGCATCACTTGGTTTTTCTGGGGTCTTCTGCAACACCTTAACAGCTTTTATAATCTGACAGACCGATGATTTAATTTCCAAATATCAAGTGCTGGTTCCTTTTTTGCTTAATAGTCTCTTCCTTAATTTATCTTGTTCCTTCTGCATTTTAGAATAATCAACAAAGAGGAATCAGACTGTGTCTTCAACACTTTGCTTGGAAATTTACTTGACTAAATATCCAAGTTCATTATTTATTAGTTCTGCTTTCCACACAACAGCAGGACACAATTCAACTACTTGTTCTGTCATTTTGTAACAAGGATTGCCTTACCTCCAGTTTCCAACATCATGTTCCTCTTTTCCTTCTAAGATCTTACCAGAAACACCTTTAGTGTTTATATTTCTTGCAATATCATGTTCATGTCTATATGTTTTCTTTTCACATGATAACAATTTTATATGCCCCTCACTTCTCTCTGAGCTCTCACCAAAATAACTTTAATATAAATATTTCCACTTTCTTTTAAAAACAATATCAGCTTTTAAAATCATGTACTTTAATATTCTTTAAGCCTTTACCCATCATTGTATTTGAAAGCCATTTTCACATTCTTAGGTATTTGTTACACTGGCACCCCACTTCTTGGTGGTGCCATAAGCTGTATTAATTTCTAGAGGTTGTTGAAAAATAATAACCACAAGTTGGGTGGTTTAAAACAACAGGAACTGGTTCTCTCACAGTTCTGGAGGCCAGCAGTCTGAAATTAAGATGTTGGAAGGGTCATGCCCCTTCCAGCTTCTGATGGCACCTGGCATTCCTTGTGGCAGCCTCTAATCTCTGCCTCTGTCTTTTTTTTGCAGGGGGAGGGGGGTTCTACTCAAGTGTTTTATTTTTTGTTTTTTTTTTTTTTATTGTTTTATTGCTTAAAGTATTACAAAGGGTATTACATATGTGTCCTTTTTTCCCCCCCCAGCTCTTGACAATCCCCTGGCCTCCCCTACCCCCCCCCCCAGTGTCTTATGTCCAATGGTTATGCTTATATGCATGCATACAAGTCCTTTGGTTGATCTCTTACCCCCCTACCTCCTGCCCCCCAACCCTCCCCGGCCTTCCCGCTGCAGTTTGACAATCAGTTTGAGGCAGCTCTGCCTCTGTATCTATTATTGTTCATAAGTTTATAATGGTCTCTATTATCCATGAATGAGTGAGATCATGTGGTATTTTTCCTTCATTGACTGGCTTATTTCACTTAGCATAATGCTCTCCAGTTCCATCCATGCCTTTGCAAATGGTAAGAGTTCCTTCTTTTTTACAGCAGCATAGTATTCCATCGTGTAGATGTACCACAGTTTTCTGATCCATTCCTCTACTGATGGGCACTTAGGCTGTTTCCAGATCTTAGCTATGGTGAATTGTGCTGCTATGAACATATGGGTGCACATATCCTTTCTGATTGGTGTTTCTGTTTTCTTGGGATATATTCCTAGAAGTGGGATCACTGGGTCAAATGGGAGTTCCATTTTTAGTTTTTTGAGGAAACTCCATACTGTCTTCCATAGTGGCTGCACCAGTCTGCATTCCCACCAGCAGTGCACGAGTGTTCCTTTTTCTCCACATCCTCTCCAGCACTTGTCATTTGTTGATTTGTTGATGATAGCCAGTCTGACAGGTGTGAGATGGTACCTCATTGTTGTTTTGATTTGCATCTCTCGGATGATTAGTGACTTTGAGCATGTTTTCATATGTCTTTTGGCTTTCTGAATGTCCCTCTTTTGAAAGGTATCTATTTAGATCCTTTGCCCATTTTCTGATTGATTGTTTATCTTCTTTTTGTTAAGTTGTATGAATCCCTATAAATTTTGGAGATTAGGCCCTTATCAGATGTCAAGTAAGACTCCCTCACTCCCTCCACGTTCTGTGTGGAGTAGGGTTTGGTATCTGAAAGAGGAGCCGCACAGCAAATGAGAGAAAAAGACACGAGATAATTTTGCAATATTGGGGGACCAGGTGGCAAGTCCAGAAGGACTTCCTCCTTGCTCAGGCCTCACCAAGCTTTTATTGATCTGGGATGCACCCATAGCATAGCCCTTAGGCAGGTGACCCCCTAGTAACAAGCAGACTAGCCCATCAGCAAGGATTTACATAATAATAAATGGGGGAGTAGTTTCAGCTACCACTGTCTGGACAAACAGAGGTGGCGCCTAGCTCCGAGCTTTGCTAGGGCTTCAAAGACACCCAGCCTTTGAGGGGTTTCGGGGAGTTCTCTGTCTATGCTTATCAGATAGTGAAGGCAATAAACAGTTTCCCACAATCAGATATGACGTTTTTCCCACGCAGTGGGCTTTCTTGTTGTTTTGTTGATGGTTTTTTTTGCTGTGCATTCTGCCTCTGTCTTTATATGGCCTTTCTCCTTTGTCTTGGTGCCTCCTCCTCTTGTTATAATAATACCAGTCTTTGGATTTAGGGACTCTCCCAAATCCAATATGATGTTATCTTGGGGGTCTCAACTTAATTACAACTACAAAGACACTCTTTGTAAGTAAGGTCACATTCACAAGTACCAAGGATTAGGACTTGGACATAACTTTTTAGGGGGCATCATTCAATAGATTAGAGATCCCCAATGACCAATAAACCACAAACCCCAAGGTTTGGGTGAGCTTCTCTTACTGTCAACACTACACAGATATTGTCGATGTTGTCAGATGTCATCGCTGGGAGAGTTAAGTGTGGCTGTGTCCCTCCACTCAGAGAGGACACCTGACAGCTCATGCCTGGTTTCTCAGAGATTTGTCCCCATGCACCTCTTGCTTTAGCCACATCATTTTGCTTTATTAAATCATAACCCTGAGTGTAACAGCTTTTCTGAGTTTTGTGAGTCCTCCAGGGAATCATCAAAGGCAAGGGCAGTCTTGAGGACACACAACACACCCCTCCTCAGGGTCCTGAGAAGCAGTTCCTCAGGTCCCCTTCTTACGCTTCTAAGTTTTAATAATCCCCACTCTGTTCTCCCAACCCTAAGGCTAGTAGCTGCTTTGTGCTGTCACTACCTCCATATTACCATAGTGAGGGTTCCATTTTGAAATTTTCAGTTCTTCAATTTTAACTTAAGAATATTTATATTAAGTTATTTCTGTTAAAAAACAACAACCAAATAAACAAAGGAATAAACAACTGGTGTGGTTTCTGTCTCCCGAGTGGACCTTGATAGATACATCATCCTTACTCTTAATTTCTTCTCATTCTATCTGTTTTCCTTGGGCAGTATTATTCTGTGTGATATTGACCATCTAGCAAAAGCCATTGTGCTGGTCTCTAAATAAACATCTAACTATACTGGGCATCTCCACTTGGCTTTTCCATGAGAACCTACATTCACTTTATTGTCTCAATCATAAATCAAATGGCTCCTCCCTCACCTTCCTCTCTCTACTGCATCTAATTAGTTTTTTTTTTTTTTAAATCTTTATTGTTGAGAGTATTACAGATGTCTGCCTTTCCCCCCATTCTCCCCTCCACCTGGCTCCAGCCCCACTCCAGCCTTCACCACCTTATTGTCTCTGTCCATAGGTAATGCATATCCTATATAATAAAAGGCTAATATGCAAATAGACTGAACAGTGGAACAACCAGTCGCTATGATGTGCGCTGACCACCAGCGGTGTGCGTGGAAATTGGCAGGCATCAGCAGCAGGCATCAGAGAGTGGAATATGGTGGGTGTTGGCCGTGGCAGGATGGTGAAGCAGGTTGAGCAGGGGAGCCGAACCAAGGCCGGGGCACCTGTCACTGTAATCAGGGCGAGCCTCTGGTGGTTACTGAAAATTCTTTGCTCCTGTGTGCCGCACTGCCGCCTGGCGCTTGCACCTCGCTTGCACCCGCTTGGCATCATCAGTGGGTGTGAGTGGTGGCTGCCAGCCCTGATCACCCCTCAGGGTTTCTCTACCTCCCCCTGCTCCTGAGAGGTGATTGGGGCTGGCAGCCGCCTCTCACACCTGCTGCTGGTGACAGCCCGGCACCAGAGCCACCTCTCGAACCCACTGCTGGCGCCGGCTCTAATTGTTCTACGCCATCAGTGAGTGTGAGTGGGGCCATCACCATCAGAGTGTGGGAGCGGTGGCAGAGGCAGAAGCAGGGCTGCCAGTAGACAAGGGACTGGGGGCACAGAAGATGGGCTGAGACCCACCCCTGTGCCCACTGCAGCCTCGCGGCCCACAGTTCCTTTCAAGGTGCATGAATTCATGCACTGGGCCCCTGGTATGCATATAAGATCTCTGGATAATCCTTTCTCACCCCTCCTTCCTCCTTCCCTTTAAGATAGTGTATTTTCAGATATAATTCTTCAGTCTGTTCCATGTTTCCATGCCTTTGATGCTATTTGATTAATCAACTAGAGGTTCAGTGCACAAAATTCATGTAAGGGGGTAGGTGGGTCCCTCAGCCCGGCCTGCACCCTCTCCAATCTGGGACCCCTTGGGGGATGTCCAACTGCTGGGCCTAAACCAGCAGTTAGACATCCCTCTCACAATCTGGGACCACTAGCTCCTAACCACTCGCCTGCCTGCCTGCCTGCCTGATCACCCCCTAACTCTCCTCCCCTGCCGGCCTGATCACTTCCTAACTGCCCTCCTCTGCCGACCTGATTGCCCCCTAACTGCTCCCCCCTGCTGGCCTGATAGCCTCCTAACTGCTCCCCCCTGCCGGCCTGATCACCCCTAACTGCTTCTGCCTCAGCCCCTGACACTGTGGCTTTGTCCAGAAGATGTCCAGTCTAATTAGCATATTACCCTTTTATTAGTATAGATTTATTTTGTTCATTAGATTTCTTATTCGTTTATTTTGATTTTTAGATTCAACTGTTGGTAGATATGTATTTATTGCCATTTTATTGTTCATATTTTTTAATTTCTTCTCCTCCTCCTCCTCTTCCTCCTCCTTCTCCTTTTCCTTCTCCTTCTCCTTATCCTTCCTTCTTCTTTCTCTTCTTAAAGAGTACCTTCAACATTTCATGTAATACTACTTTGGTGGTGATGAACTCCTTTAGTTTTTTTTCTTGTCTGTGAAGCTTTGTCTGACCTTCAATGCTAAATGATAACTGTGTTAGATAGAGTAATCTTGGCTATAGGTCTTTGCTATTCATCACTTTTAATATTTCTTGCTACTCCCTTCTGGCCTGAAAAATTTTTGTTGAGAAATCAGCTGACAGTCATGTGGGTGCTCCCTCATAGGTAACTAACTGTTTTTCTCTCACTGCTTTTAAGATTCTCTCTTTGTCTTTAACCTTTGACATTATAATTATGATGTGTCTTGGTGTGGGCCTTTTTGGTTTCCTCTTGCTTGGGACTCTCTGAATTTCTGGGACTTGTAAATCTATTCCTTTCACCAGGTAGGGGAAGTTTTCTGACATTATTTTTTCAAATGGGGTTTTAATATCTTTCTCTCTCTCTCTTCTCCTCCTGGTATCCCCATAATGTGAATGTTGGTACACTTGTAGTTGCCCCAGAGGCTCCTTATACTATCTTCATATTTTTGGATCCTTTTTTTGATTTGTTTTGTTTTCTCTTCTGATTGGGTGTTTTGTGACTCTTCATATTCCAAATAATTGATTTGATTCTCAGAATCCTTTACTCTACTCTTGAATAGCTGTAAATTATTCTTTATTTTAGTTAGTGTATAATTAATTTCTGACTGGTCCTTTTTCATATCTTTAAAATTCTCCCTAAGATTCTTGAAAGTCTCACTAAATCCCTTGAAGCTCTCATTGTTTTAAACTCTGTATCCAGTAGTTTGCTTGCTTTCATTTCTTTCATTTGAGACATAATTCTTTGTCTCTACATGTTGGCTATTTCTCTGTTTGTTTCTATGTAGTAGGTAGAGCTGCTATGTCTCCTGGAATTGGTAGAGTAGCCTTGTGTATTAGGTGTCCTGTAGGGCCCAATGTCTCACCCTCCCCAGTCACCTGAGCTGGGCACTCTAGGTCTACCATTGTGTGGGGTCTGTGTATAGTCTTGAATCCCTTGTTCTTCACAGGATAGTCTTGTTGTAGTTGAGCCTTGATTGCTGTTGGCATCACTGGGAGGAATTGACCTTTAGGCCAATTTTCATTGAGGACCAGCTGTTATTATAGTGGAAGAGCTGCTGTGCAGGAGACACCCCTATGGAGCAGGATTTGCTTCAGTGGGGCCTTGGTGCTTTTTGCTTGAGTCTGCTCCTTGAGTGTGTCACTTGTGTGGATGTGTAGAGTTGTAATCTGGTATCATCTGAAGCTGTCCACCAGGTGTACTGGCTCTGAGTCCTCTCGGAAGGTGCAAAGTCAGCCACTGCCTGGGACCACCTGGCAGGAGCTACAGAGAGATCTACAGATGGCTGGTACTTGTGTTGGGCTTAGAAGTGCCCAGGCTAGGCCAAGCTATGAAGCAAGACAGGCTGTTGCTAGTGCCAGGTCTTGAGCCTCTTATTGTTATGTATGGGCATAGGAAAATGCCAGCTGCTGCTTTTTTAAGAGATTTTAGGAAAGTCTGAAGTCTGAACCAGGACAGGCCATTCAGATGAAAAAGCAAACAGCTTGGTTGGGGCTGAAAATTGGATGAGGCAGGGTCTCAGGGAATCACCAGGGTGGAATGAACACTGTGAGCCAAGCTGATGGCAATACAGATATGGCTGCCAATCAGCTTTGTGATTGGTGAGGTCCCAGCACAGGAACAGTGACCCCTACGAGCACCCTTGTCTGAGACCCCTTCCTCCCCCGAGTTCCTGCTGTGATGCCAGACAATCTAGTTTCTCCCCAAATGCCCCAGGTTCCTTTCAAGCTGCTGTCCCAGCACTGGAGCCCAGAGGCATCAAGTTGGAGTGAGTCAGCATGCTGGGCCTTTAAGAGGAGCTCCCTGGGACTTCAGCAGAGTCGGTGTCACCCAGCCACAATCCCTGCTAGTTTTTACAGCTCAGAGTTATGGGGGCTTCCTTTCCCAGCTCTGGAACCTTGTGCTTAGTGGTCTGGGGTGGTTCTTGAATCCCTTGGTCTTCACAGGAAGCCTCCACAGCTACAATATCTCTCTTGATTAAAAAAAAAAAATGCCACACACGGTGTCAGGCCAACCTGTTCCATGCCTCCGCCCCTCCTACCAGTCTCAATGTGCTTTCTTCTTTGCTTTTCTAGTTGTAGGACTTCCATTCAGCCAGATTTCAGGCAGTTCTGAATATTGGTTATTCTGTATTTTAGTTGTAATTTTGATGTGGTTGTGGGAGGCAGCAAGTACTGGCATTTCCCTATGCCACCATCTATGTTCTTATCTAATTAGTTTTTACATTATTTTAACCTCCTATGTTCTCTTTTGTCTATATTAGTTTATTTATCCCCTCTGATTTGAAAGACAGTTCAGTATGAAAATAGGATAAGGGTTGAGATGAAATAGACATGGGTTTGAATCCTGCCTCTCTTATTATATGGCAAAATGAGCCACTAATATTATTCTCACAGGGCTATTTTAAGGAATAAAAATGAGTGGGGACAAAGTCCCAGATCAGTGGCATTGATCACACAGTTGATAGTCAAATAATTTCATTCTTCTCTCCCTTGTCATTTGTCTTCATCTGTTTGGGCTGCTGTAACAAATACCATAAATGGGGTGGCTTAAATAACAGAAATTTATTTCTCACAATACGGAGGCTGGGAAGTCCAAGATCAAGGTGCTGGTTAATTTGGTTCCTGGTGAGAACTCTCATCTTGGCTTGTAGACAGTTACCTTTTTGCTTTGCCCTCATGGGGAATAAGGAGAGAGAGAGAGAGAGAGAGAGAGAGAGAGAGAGAGAGAGAGAGAGAGAGCATCTCTAGTGCCTCTTCTTTTTTTAAAATATATTTTTATTGATTTCAGAGAGGAAGGGAGAGGGAGAGAGAGATAGAAACATCAATGATGAGAGAGAATCATTGATCAGCTGCCTACAGCATGCCCCCTACTGGTGATTAAGCCCGCAACTCAGGCATGTGCCCTGAACAGGAATGAAATTACGACCTCCAGTTTCACAGATCAATGCTCAACCACTGAATCACATTGGCCAGGCTCTTGTGCCTCTTCTTAAAATGGTAGTAATTTCATTCATGAAGGCTCTGTCCTCATGATTTAATTATGTCCCAAAGATCCCACTTCCAAATATCTTCACAATGGACATTAGCTATCCATTAGAATTTTGGGAGGACACAAACATTCAGTCCATTGTTTCTTTTACCATATTATAATTATCTCCTGGCTGGTGTCATTTTTCTCCTGCTGATTATCCATACTTTTGTCAAAAACACCTTTCCGAGAAGCTAGCTTATTATATTACTAAAGGCCTGGTGCACAAAATTTGTGCATGGGGGGGTGCCCCTCAGCCCCACCTGTGCCCTCTCTCAATCTGGGATCCCTTGGGTAGGGTCCCTAGGCCTAGCTGGCAATCAGGGCCTATCGGGTTTTCCTTTCCCCAGCTGCCTGCAGCTGGCCCCGCCCCCACCACTGTCACTGCTTGCCATCTGTGTGGCACTGCCTCCCTGCTCCCCTACCACTGGTCACTTCCCTCTGCAGGTGACAAGCATGGGGTACAATTGCTTGGCTGGCCTGAGCCTCCCTCTGTAAGGCGATCCCTGGCCAGCCCCACACACCCGCCACAGCGTCGCTGGCCTGGGCCTCACTCTGTGGGGTGATTGATCATGGGGCCCCCAGATTGATAGCCCAGCAGAGGGAGGCCCTGCCCACCCAGCCAGGGCCTCCTTCTTTGGGGTGATCACAGAGCCCCCCTCTAATCGATTGCCCCACCGGCCAGTAGCCTGGGTCTCCCTCATCATGGGGCAATGGCAGGGCCTCCCCTGACTAATCACATGGCACTCACCTTGGCTGGCCTGGCGCCAGTGCATGTCATAGCGTGGCCGTCCAGAAGGTCATCTGGACAGTCATTCTGCTGTTCCGTTGTTTGGTCAATTTGCATATTATGCTTTTATTATTATTATAGATATTTGGCTTAAATTACTTCAATTGCTTCCCATGGCCTGCAAAATAAACTCCAAACATATACTAGTAACCACTAGGCTTTGCTTGACCTGGACCGAGGTCAAGCAAAGACTATGCAGCCTTCCCATCTTTTATTCTCCTCCATGCACTCTATCTAAGCTATGATTGTATCACAGTTTTGCTGCTGCTGTTTGCTCTGTTCTCAAATGCTCTCATTGTGCTGCCTATTCCCGCTACTTCCCACTCCCACCTCCTACCCCTTGCTTAGAAAATCATTCTTATCATTTAAGACTCAGATCAAGCTGTTTTTGACAATAGAGTTTTGGTGATTTTCATTCCTGAATCCAAACACCCACTCATCCTCCTCTTTGAAGTAGCTATTTGAAAGTGAGGGAACAAAGAATTATAGCCAAATAGGAAAATATGATCATTTTGATTGTTGTGAAAGTACTCACTCTTCTCTAATGCCCATCATTTTTGGTGAGCTGTGATGTAGCATGTGGTTTAGGTCTAGAATAAACGGGGCTTAGTACTCCATTTCTGGAATCCACAATATCTGAAGCATCACAAAGCGAAAGGAAGGAAATGGAAGAGTAGGCTAGGAGCATGGCCTTATTCCTTTTACAACTCAGTAACTGCCTCACTAGAAACCAAGTTCCAGTGATTATTCTGATATTTGACTAATAAGATTAACAGCTCCTTCTTAAACAGGTTGCCAATAGCTAAAGATAAAAGTTTAGGCATAAAGTTTTCTTATCCTTACAGGCAGAAGGAAAAATATGAAGGGCCAAAAATTCCCCTCCCACACAAAAAGTATTTTTTTCCTAGCACCTCAAAGGTACCTAGCTCTAACATTCATAATTGTCCCTACTTGTCACAGTTTGTTCTTAAGTTCTGATCTGTCATCTGTCTGCTATAATTGCAGTTCTATCTTCACACTAGATTGAAAGTTCAATATATGTATTTACTAAGATTGAAGAGTTTTCACTTTTCTGATTTTTATAATTTCAATTTATTGAAATAAGTACTCAAGAAGTATTTGCTTGTTGGGGTCCAGCCCCAGCAGGTCCAGGGGTTCCCAAAGGTGTGGACGGAGTCGGCGAAGAATGAATGACAGCATTCAGTTGATCAGCATAGCCAGGTTCTCTTTTTATTCTCCTGTTACATCTGTATTTATACCATTTGATCCTATAAGCATGCCTCTATAATCACAACATGGTATGTTTTGGGTAACCTTCTACAGTTCCTTGTTTCATTTCCATAGTTTATCTGACCTTAGCCAAAAAATCCCCTCTTCATCTAGTTCTGTTGATTTTAATCCTCTCCATTCTATTCCAAAGGTGTTATCTCCATTCCAAGGTCACTACTCTACTGTTCTGTTAAGCTACAAGGAAGTAACTGAAGGAGATTATCCTAAGTAAAGATTATGTAATTTAAGCATGATTGTTCACAGTTAAGGTGATTAACTACCCGCAAGGCACTTAGTTAAGGGGTTTTACTGATTTATTCCCTTCCTTAGTCCTGTTAATCCCTAGCTCCAGGGAAAAATCCCCACCTGGGGAAACAACCTTTCTCAGAGAGGTGGTTCTGGTTATAACACATAGCGCTAAAAAAGGGGGAGCAAACATATTAAGAACAGTATGCTGTATACACCAGGTACCTTGAAACATATGCTGTGCAGATGTTTCTTCCCTGTAGTGACTGTGTCAAGCAACAAGGATGGACCGGCCTCCAGCATTTGCTGAATTCATAAATTGATTGTCAAGCTTCAGGCAGTACTCTCTGAAAGTACACTCGTGTGTGTGTGTGTGTGTGTGTGTGTGTGTGTGTGTGTTTCCTTTCTCCTTGGCAAGAGTAAAATAATATTAAGACCTACCATATTAAGACCTACCATTCATATATCCTTTGGGGGCTAAGAATAAACATTTTACTTGTTCTTATATGTGTTACAGGACTGTAGAATGTTTGCTCTAAAATTATCTGAAAAGTAGACTACATTAACTACCAAGAAGAAGGCCTAATAATTCATATTCCATAATTTAGGTGTTTTGCAGTCAAAGTTTATTATAGTTAATTTAACAAAGTTTAAAGGATCAAGATTTATGCATTCAGAAGCCCATTATTTTACATTTAAGAGGTGGTCTTTAACAATTTGGAGAGGGGATATTTTATCATAAATGCTAAGTCTGAGATGATGTTGCCACTTTCTTTATATGAATTATGGTTGAGAATCAAGAATTAAGGTTAGAGGGATTTATTACAAGGTTTGAGGCAATACAACTTTCTGAGCTGAGGGAGATAGCAAAGTTGACTGATTTCTCTATATGGGCAAGTATTCAGTCTTTTAAGGCAAGCATGTCTAAGGAGGAGCAGGACTCAACAGGAAGCCTTGCAGGTGAGAAAATATTTGTATATGCAGCTAGGGAGAGGAAAAGGGAATTGAGTTGAGAGTCAGCCTGAATGACTGAGCATATATTTGGGAAGACATTTGAGAGTTGGGATGGAGTGTGGTGGGGGCAGTTTGGCTTATAAGAGAGAGTGCTTGTTGAGTTCTATGTCAAGGAGGTACTGAATTGACAGATTCCACAGTAAGCGCTCACTGGTTTTCTGTTATTTTCTCTTTTTTGCTATAAATATTCTTCTTTTCCATTCTCTACTTATTTAAATCCTGATCATTTCTAAGACCCATTCTAATAAGCTCTACTTCTCCAATACTTTTCCATGATCTCTCTAGCTGGCCGTTTCCATAGTTCTCATACTATGCTGTTCAAGCCTTAAATGACACATGCCACTTTTTGTGCATTCTGCTTGAAGTCATTGCCAGTGGTCGGCAAACTGCGGCTTGCAAGCCACATGTGACTTTTTGGCCCCTTGAGTGTGGCTCTTCCACAAAATACCGACTCCTGCACATGGGAACACAAAGTTTCAATTACACTGTATGTGCGCACCCACACGTGGTATTTTGTGGAAGAGCCACACTCAAGGGGTCAAAGAGCCACATGTGGTTCGCGAGCTGCAGTTTGCCGACCACTGTGACCATGTCTATCCATGAGGTACAAGTCCAACCTAGCTGGGTGGGATTATTCAGTACAAGAGTTTTGTTCTTTGTTCCTGATGCTTGCATTATAATTTGTATTTTGCTAGGTCTTATTTTTGTCTTCTATTAATCCCTCATATTAATTTATGAAAGACGTCTCAAGTTCTTTTTTATAATTGATTTTAGAGAGAGTAAGGGGGGGGAATAGAAACATTGATAAGAGAGAAATATTAATCGGCTGTCTCCTGTAGGGGATTGAGCCCACAATCCAGGCATGTGCCCTGACCAGGAATCAAACTGGTGACCTCTCAGTGCATGGATGCTCACCAACCAGGACTCAAATTCTTTGTGAAATGAAGATGAACAGAAGGTAGAGGATAATAAAATAGCTGGCCTTATTAAATAACCTTATAATAATTACAAATCAATAATGAAAACAGCAAACATTAAAAAAATAGGTTGTGTCAGACAGTGCCTTAAGTGCTTTATTTAATTATTTTATTATTTATTGATTTTTAGAGAGAGAAACATCAGTTTGTTGTTCCACTTACTTATGCATTCATTGGTTGCTTTTTGTATGTGCTCTGACCAGGGATTGAACCTGCAACTTTGGTGTATCAGAGACAATGCTCCAAAATAATTCTTATAAAAGTCCTCTGAGTTCAGGATTATTATCCTATCTTATACATGAGGAAACTGAAACATGCAAAGTTGAATAACTCCTAAGTCATACAGCTGGACAATAAAATATCCTCTTAAGTTAAATCACCCATTATTTAAATCTAGGTAGCTTAACTTAAAAGGGTTTTTCCTTAACACTCTACTGCACATTAGTTTTATATCGCTGCTGTAACAAATTGCCATAAATTTCATAGCTTAAAAACACACAAAAGTGGACTTACAGGAGGCCAAGAGACATATGAAAACATTCTCGGTCACTAATCATCCGAGAGATGCGAGTCAAAATGACAATGAGGTACCATCTCACACTTGTCAGAATGCCTATCCTCAACAAATCAACAAATAACACATTCTTCCCCCATGAAGTTCAGTCCAGTGTTTTAAGGGAGGTTGTGTTCCCTGTATTCCTGAACATACGTAAAGTGACTACCCAGTAAAACACACCGCCTGTTGTATTAATAACATTTATTTCTCTGAGTATGTCTAAAATAAGGTTTTTAATGCTAAGCTTTATGGAAATCAGGCATATGCCTCAATATGTTGCCCTCATTTCTTTAACAAGTTAATGAAAAACTGAACAGAAATTTTCAGTGAACTGCAATTAATTTTTAGCCTTTCATTTTATGTTATACCAGAGACCTGGTGCATGAATTCATGCATGGGTGGGGTCCAGCCAGCCCACCCCATCAGGGTGTGGGGGCCAATCCAGGGCGGGGCTGGTTGAGGGGAAGGGCAGCAAGCAGTTGTCCAGCCAGCCCCACTCCCTGGTCAAACTCCCAGTCGAACTCCCGGTAGAGGGGACAATTTGCATATTAGCCTTTTATTATATGGGATTTGCTTATAGTGCCAACAAAGAGGTAAGGCAAATAATATTTTGCCTGAAGATAATAGGATAACCATGGAAACCTGCATCACATTTCATAGAAAATTCAATTACACAACTGCATATATTCATGCATCAAAAGCAAGACATACAGATCATTGTATAAATCATTCAGGTCCTTAAATATATTTCTGGCTTAGTTATTTACAATATTGGGAAAAAGCTATTGTTTTAAATTACAGAAATTTATTTCCATTGCTTTTGTGAATACCAGGTATACATTTATTTTGTGTTGCAGGTGTTTTGCATAGCTCTATCCTCTTTCCAATCAGACTACATGCTCCTTAAGCATCCAAGAATGGCACTTCCTCATATTCTTCACATTGCCTGATGGTACATACTGTGCTCACAGAAAGTACACTATAATAGTTCGTTGAACGTTAATCCTGATTATTAGATCTCCAGACAACCTCCCAAATCTACATCTCCCAATTTTGCCAATGCAGAACCTTCAAGGCATAGAAATTTAAGCATAAACTAGTGAGTCCAGAAATTCAACTTAAGGTTAGTCCTCATGGAACTGCGATGTTATACAACTGTTGGTTTTTGGATGCAAACTCCCATTGTGCATAGAATTACTGGCTACACTTAAAGGTCCAGAGTAGGGGTGGGCAAACTTTTTGACTCAAGGGCCACAATGGGTTCTTAAACTGGACAGGAGGGCCAGAACAAAAGCATGGATGGAGTGTTTGTGTGAACTAATATAAATTAAAAGTAAACATCATTACATAAAAGGGTACGGTTTTGTTTTTTTTTTTAGTTTTATTCATTTCAAACGGGCCGGATCCGGCCCGCGGGCCGTAGTTTGCCCACGGCTGGTCCAGATCCATAGTTGATAGGAGGCAACCATAAGATAATGGATAGTGTTAGAAGGTAAAACTTGAGGGTTGAGTAAATAAGACTCCCTTGCTATATAACCTGAGAAATATTCCTGTCATGTTTTTACACAGGTTGCTTTTTTGTTGTTTGTTGTTGTTGTTGGTAGAACTAGCCAAAGCAGAAAGGAGAGAATTCGCTGATACCCATTCTCTCCCTCCAAGAATATTTAGCCATCTGCCCAAATTACTTTCTTACTTCTCTCCAGGACAGCATCTCATATTCCTATGAAATCTTCAAAAATGTTACCTCCTTTTAAGCTTAGTGCAACTGTTTGTATCACATATTTAAAAGTTTGATATGTCTGAAGTTCTCTCTTTCTGCCTGACAGAAATAAAGAACTATATTTGTAGGCTCTGCAGAGGCAGTAAACCTCCTTTACTTCTTTGAATTGGGCCAGGAGAACTATCAGTGCTCAGCAGGTAATAAGAGCAAGCCCACGGAGCTCCTCTGGATAAAAATACGGCCTTTGAGCAAGAAATTTCTGTCACTTTTTCCAGCCAAATAATTTTATAGCACTTGATACATTGTCTCTTCCTAGAAATATTTTTGTTTGTTTTAAGATATGCAGAACGGGAAAGGGATAAACACAGTATCAAGATTTATGGTTTACTTTCTTATGAGCAGTGGTTTCTTTTATATTCAGTCAGGAGTTGATGGAAATGCTGTCTAGCTCCTTCAATGAGAAAGACAAAAAGCTGGCCTCTTCAATTGACAATTTTGTAAAAAAAAAAAAAAAAAAAAAAAAAAAAGGTAAAAAATGAACCATATAATTCATAACTTCTGAGTGTGCAAAGTCTTAGTTGTTTCCTAACACTTTCTTCTCTCTTTCTTGGACACATGGCTGTCCTGTAAGACTACTTAACAGCCTCCTACGAAACCATGTATCTGCACGGATGAAATCTCATCAGTGAAAAGTGAATGCCAGTGATATACCAATTAGATAAGTATTTTTGAAATGTATTTTTGTATAAACTGTACATCTGCAGTTCTGAGAACATAATATTGCTAGGTGGTATTGTTTATGAATATGAGGTTGGTTCAGGATGTGGGTTACTGAAAATAGTGCAAAGAAATACATGAAAACATTGTTTTGGGGGGCTCTCATTTGCCATTTATTTGTACACAGTATGAAAGTGGTCAAATAGATCTAAGAAATCTTAAGAGATGGAAAACCAATAGTACTTTAAACAAACTTGGTTTATTTTTCTTTGTGGTGTTATTTGCCACTGTTTATATTTTTCCTGATTATATTACATATTTCTTGAGATAATCCTAAATAGTTCTAAGAGTTGCAATCCCCTCCTTTGTAAACATCAAGTTGCTTATAAAACATTGAACAAATAAACTATGCAAATGCTTAGAAATATTACATGCTTTAAATATTAAAACAGACACATTTGGTGAGAATTAACTTCTTCAAATGCTCTAATACAAAAGCACCAAGGGAAAGTTCTGAGTGAGCAGCCCTGCTTCCTGAAATAAGTTCTTAATTAGAGTTTATTATGTAATTGCAAGTTCAAATTGACAGGCTCGGTGTATTTTTTTTTTTTTTAATGTAGATTTCTTTCCGTGTGTAGGTGCTGTAAAGTATTCTGGGAACTACTTTGCTAAAAATAAGCCATCTGTGTCAATATGGGTGCTCAATATACAATCTAACATCATTTCACCTGTAAGGTTAAAGAAGATAACGTTAGGTGAAATGAAAAGCCTTTTTATGTAATTGACTGACATATCTTACACAATCATATTTATTAAGCTTTTTTGGTTCTTCTTAATGAGTTGCTACCCACCAAAGCATGGATTTTTGGCATAATAAACACAATGGCAGGATGCAGAAGTGAGACTTGGGGTGTGTGTGTGTGGGGGGATACAGGAATCTATACTAATAAAAGGGTAATATGCTAATTAAACCGGGAGACCTTCTGGGAGACCTTCCAGATGTCCTTCCAGAAAAAGCCATGGTGGCGGGGGTGAAGCAGAGGCAGTTAGGGGCAATCAGGCCAGGAGGGGAGGGCAATTGGGGGTGATCAGGACAGCGGGGGAGAGGGGCAGTTGGGGGCAAGATGGCTGGCAGGGGGCATTTGGGAGCGAGAAAGCCAGCCAGGGGGGAGGTGGCGTTGGGGGAGAACAGGCCAGTATGCAGAGTGGTTAGGGGAGATCAGGCAGGCAGGTAGGTGAGCAGTTAGGAGTCAGCAGTCCCGGATTGCAAGAGGGATGTCTGACTGCCGATTTAGGGATCAGGCCTAAACTGGCAGTTGGACATCACCTGAGGGGTCCCAGATTGGAGAGGGTGCAGGCCGGGCTGAGGGACACTCGCCCCCCCCCCCCACCCTGCATGAATTTCATGCACTGGGCCACTAGTTTGATTATAATTGTATCTCCCTCCATCTACATGTTCTCTGCAGGACTCTACCGGCTATGGGTTGCATACCTCTAATAATTTGGTATTTTTGCAGTAGCTTTGGAACATAATGTGTCCCCAATACTCCTAATTACATGCAGATAACATTCTGTGCCACTTCTTACCAATTTTACTAGCCAGGGATTAGATTGTCCATGGGTTTTGCTAATCTTGTCAGATTCCTATCAACCCTCAATGAAATGATTACATTTTGGTCTTGGGGCATGGAGTTCATCTGAGAAACCTATATGTATATCACTGTAGAAAATCTAAAGACAAGCCATTGTGAAATTATGGGCCAAGAAAAAAGAAAATTTTCAAGATGATGCTTAGGAGAGTTTTATCTCCAATCTCAAGAACCAGGGCCAAGAGACCACATTTTCTCTACTCCTTTAAATGAAATGTTGCTGGTAAAAACAAAATAAACAACAACAACAACAATCCAAACAATTAGTGATTAACTTTTTGCAAATAAAATTATAAAATATATTTTTGTGCTCTTGTTTCCCATAGTAAAAGTCTTGATAGAGGTCTTTATGTTGGAATGTACCATAATATTACAGTAAGATATTCAAGAATTTCCACATTTTTATATAGTCTTCACTAATTTGTATTACCTGGGGACACACAAAAAAGTGATAGAATATTTTTTTAATTGCAGATTATTTAGGATGTCTCTGTCATGAACTAAATTCCTTTGCCTATATATGAGGGTTTGATAGTCTGCATGAAAAGTTGAGAACCTCTGCTCTGGCTTATATTCTTTCAATGAGTCATCATAAGAATAAGAAAGCAGATGTCAAAGGAAAGGGGCAGAGATGTCATAATAATACAAATGTGTGACTTGACTGAGTTTTTAAAAGGAGTCATTACAGTCTCTAGAGGAAACCATATATTCACGTCTTTTCTTTCTGTTATATAGTATATGACGAGCATTAATCAGAGAGCGTGTTACAAGGGCAGTAAAACTATATATTGTTTTATGGGAGAGTTTTACCAAGATGATAATAAGGCCTTAGATCCCCTTGCCCCCCACAGTGGCTCATGTCTACGAGAGGGCTGAATGGAGAGTAGTATGCTCCGTCATGAACTATGCAACCGCTTCTTCTCTGTTAAGATAAAGAGCACACTCAGAGAATCAAATTCAAAACCATGCTCTAATCAATTGATATCGCTTAGAGACACACAACAGGACAATTGTGTGAATTTAAGATACAACATGTGTGCTGGGAAAATGCACAGAGCTGAAAATATGATGTATCTTCTTCAGTTCTCCTTCTTGTCTTTGTGCATCTTTTCTGCTCTATGTAGGTCAAAATAAAGCCACTCATGAGAACAATATGCTGTAAGAAACCTTTTCCATCTCCCCCATTCCCAAAGCTTCTCTGACTTCTTACCCTAACAAGGCAGGCTGGAAGCAAAACACCTTAGCTGAGGAATATTTTCTTCTCTAATTGGGAAACAGGCTTCAACTGTGTTTTTTGTTTTGTTCTGGTGGCTCCATGGTTTAGCTGGATATTTCAGGCATACTGTAGCTTGGTCAGTACCATGGTCATCTGGGGCGCTGGTCCTGACACCAGCTCCCCACCCCATGACTTCAAGAAGTTGTATTGATCATGATGATGACATTGATTGTAAGAGTAAGAGCAATCATATATGGAGCATTGTACTAACTAAAACCAATTACCTTCTCTCTATTGTGGAGGAGGAAAATGAACCTTAGAGACATTATGCAAGTTGTCCATTATCACAGAATGAAATAAGTGGTTGAGCCACCTAGAGATTCTGAACTTGTTTTTCTCTCCTGTTTCAATTGTGACCTCAATTTAACCTCAAGAAAATCTCTCTTTTTTGCCCCACAGGGGCTTCCTTTTTGTATTAGTTTTCTAAGAACGCCACAAGCTGAGTGGCTTAAAACAACAACACTTTAAACTTTATTCTTTCACGATTGTGGAGGCTGGAAGGATGCAGGCAAGGTTTTGGCCAGGTTGGTTTCTTCAGGAATCTCTAAGGGAGAATCTGTTCCATGACATCTCCTAGCTTCTCCTGATGGCTCTTGGCAAATCTTGGCGTCCCTTGGTTTGCAGCTGTGTTACTGCAATCTCTGTCTCCTTTTACATATGGTGTTCTTCCTGTGTGTACCTTTGTCCCTGTGTCTTCACATGACCTTCTTAAAAGGACACCATCATTGGATTTAAGGCCCATCCTAATCCAGTATGACCTCATCTTAACTTGATTATTGCAAAGATCTTATTATCAAATTAGGTTACATTCACAGGTCCCAGGGGTCAGGACTTCAATATACCAACATATTTTTCTGGGGGACACAGTTCAACACAACACTTTTATTCCCTGCTGATCTTTAAATGACTCACTGGTAATTTTCCAGAAATTCAGCTGTAGGAAAACAAGTGTCTGTAGGCAACCTCTGCTATCAGCCTGCTTGTATAGGGGTCTGGTTACTCTCTTAAAATGTGCAGAAAAGCAAAACACAAATCAATATCTCAAAGAGTTATTCTGCCACTCTGATGGGATTGCATTTTGAGTGACTGCTTTGTACCACCTTAACTGCAGCTCAGAGAAATGGTGCCTCCCTCTCAAGACATACATCACAGACAACATAAAAACTCATGTCAGATGCTTCTTTTTCTGCCTGTTGACAGAACCGAGTTTATGAGTGTGCCACGTTTCTTTGGAGAATGGGTGCTATTTAAACTCCCCATGTACAAATATGCTCACACATGATGGATAAGGGGCAGGGTGGAATTTCTTGGAATCAGGTTTTCTAACAGTTCAGAGCAGAGAGGGCTACAAGTGAAGAATTAAAGGGAGCAAATCGGGGAAAGAAAATAAGAATGCTAAGGTTATCAACCGAAATAAAGAAGCAGATAAACGTCACGCCTGATTGCTACCTATGCAGTAAAACGTGGCCACCAATTAGGGAATCCAAGCAAGCAGTCTCTTTGGGGTCCAGATGGTCAGAGTTAAGGCTATTATGTGTACTGAAACACCATCTGCATTTCTGAGAACACTGATACCATATTCCAATAACCAAGGGAAACCCGTGTGGATCTCTGCTTGTTCCAATTGCTGCTGTACCTGAATCATATTCACAGCCTCTCCATCTGCACCACATTCCTGCCGCCTGCCATGCACCATTTGACAATCTGCAGCACTGTGCTCTTTCTGTGACCCCATCTTTCCCACTGCATCATTTAGTTCCAATATGTTCAGCCACAGAAGCTTTCCAAATTATTCACTTAGTGTCCAAGGGCAAAGCTACCTACCACCCACGAGGGAATGAGTCATCATATCATGAAGGCTATGAGAAAAAAAACACACACAAAAAACATTTGTCAACAGATTCTGTGCATTGTAGAGGATGAGTTCAAATGCAGGACACCACGCGGATTTAGTGGTGCATAACAGATTAGTAAATTTTTGACAGGAAATGTCAGGCCCCTTCAGAATCTTAAAAATTGAGGAAATGGAAAGTTAAATGTTTGTTGTCAAATAGCCACTTTGAGGTCACCATTTAATAAGCAAGGCCCTTTCCTCTGCCAATATGACTCCAAGAAAAATTAGGAAGAGAGCAAGGTTCTCAGGTCATTGGGCATATTCTGGTTTTTTCCTAACACCTAATTTTGTGCAAATGCACAAAAGAGAGTTTGCTCCTCTCTTTTGCTTGGAACAAGAGTTGGGTAAAATACAGTTAAATATAAGCTATCTCTGTTCTCAAGGTGCTGTCTTGGAAAGAAAGAGGTTTTTGTGTCTCCATTAATTTGCTTAATTTGTTAAATGGCTACGTACTCTAAACTCTTTATATATGTAATTTTAATCTAGCCAAACCTTAGTGCATTTGTTAAGTGCAATCATTGAGGCCCAGAGGCTTAGTAATTTCATCTGTAACCACGTTTGCCAGACAAGAGGATGTGCTCCTTTCACCAGGTGGTACTACCTCTTAGGAAAGTGTTTTAAACTCAGAGGAACTTGGTATATTTCAGACTTCTATGCTTTTGTTCTCTTAATACTATGTTTTGAATTAGACAATTTTATATAGTTATTATATTAGACAATTTTTACAGCAACAAAGTGACATAACAAAAAATCCCTAAATCTCAGTGGCTTATCATAACAACTTTTTTCCTTGTTTCTATATGCCTGTGGGTCAGGTGAAGTTTGGTCTTGGTTGAGCTTGATGGGTTTAACTGGATTCATTTGCAGGTCAGGGTTGGGTTTATTCCACATATCTGATTGCAGAACAAATAAATACTCTGAGCATGCTTCTCTCATTACAATGTCAGGAACACAAGAAGCCAAGTCAAATTACACAACAGTATTTAATAAAGTCTTTGCTCATGTCACATTCGCTACTATTCTACTGGTAAAAGCAAGTCACATGGCCAAGCTCAACAGCAACAGGGAGAGAAAATACACTCTGCCTACTTTAGAGAGAGGTATGCCTATGTATCTTGGGGAAGGGCATGAATGTTTATTTCTTTAATCAAGAGGGAGAGAAGATAGAATCTGTCATCAGCATCTCTCAGTTATCCATAAAAGTTACAAGTTTTCCAAATATGTTCAGTAGAACCACTGGGAAATCTATGTAGGTGGATTTTCATTTCTGCTTCGACCAGAGAAGTTTTGCTGTTATTAATTTTATATATTGGGCTTCTGTATGAATTTACTTTGAATAAAGAAAACTAAAATAATGCTTAGAAACAACTAGCTTAGGTGATTATAGCTAACAAAAATTCATGTATATAATTTTGGGTGATTCTACTTTATAATGAATTTACCATCTTTTTCTGCTTTAAGTGGACGAGGTTAACCTGTATTTCATAAAGAGATTTAATATGGTAGAATAGTTAAAAATCTGGTTTTGGCACTGTCTAGCGGTGTGACCTTGAACAAGTAACTTAACTTATTTCTATGCTTTTATTTTCAACAGGAATGTGGAAATAATAAAAATGCCTCAATAATAGGGTTATTGTGAATAATAAGAGAATGAAGATTTACAAAGTAATTAGGACGATACCTGATATAGAGGAAAATACATGATTAGTAATGCCTACAGGAGATTCACCATTAAGTACAATGATAGGGAAAAGCAGATCAGATTTGATGATAATAAAATTATCATCAAATTTTATTTATGCACAAAATAAAGTGCATTACATATATGAAAGTTAAGGTAGAAAATATTAAAATGTAGGCCTATTGCTCACCATTGTACCTAAAAACCTGCATGTTACCAATACCTTTGCCTCAACCTGGGTGCTCTTCCCCATCCTATCTCCCTGCTTTTCACATACCTCCCAGCTGTAATGTAGTATGGTGGGTAAGAAAGCAGTTTCTGAGCTAGACTGTAGGAAATAGGTTTCTGTAATTCATCTTCAGCATAGTCAACTTTTAGTGAAGAAAACTAACAGCATGTTGCCAGTTGGTTACTGAATTTTCCCAGGGAAAACCGGATGTAGGCAGGAGGGGAAAGGTTGTAAGAAGAACTATGTACATGACCAGCAAAACATTTTCCAGGAAGACCACCCACCACAACTAGCTAAGGGGAGGTGGAGACAACTAGAAAAGGTCTCAGCCCATTTTTTAAATAACCCAATAGGAGACAGTAAGACCTGGATGATATGGGGGTGGAGAGGCTGTTAACCCCATAGTACCCAGCCAGTGAGGAACCAGGGGAGGCCTCTCATGCACTAGGGGTGAATAGCCTGTCATCACTGCTCAGAGTGTGCCTGTTCAACCAGACACCCGATCTTGCAAGGTCTCGTTTTTGTCATACTTTGTGTTTCTGATTCCAGTATTTGAATTCGGACAGGTGAGCATTTCTCACATAGACCAAGTGCATTGGGCAAGTTATTTAATCCCTTTTTGCCTGTTTCAAAATTATTCTGGGGATAATTATAATATATACCTCATGTAAAAATGGTATTGTTAATACATTTTAAGCCCACAAAAAGAGGTCTTGCAAATGGTGAGCACTGTGCAAATCTTAATTACTATTATCAATAGTATTATTAGTCATACACACATCACTAAATTGTCTTTGCTTGGTTTTGAGCTTTATGAGAATGGAATTATAATGTTTATGTCCTCTTTTGTAGCTGACTTTTTAACTTAACATTATACATCTAAGTGTCACCTACACATTGTTCATAATTTTTGTATTGGGTGAATATTCTATTATTATTCATTTTCTTATTGATAAATATTTGTGTTGCTCCCATTTACATATTCCTTTCTATTATCAATGATGCTTTTATGGCCATTCTTGTACACATCTATTGGTGCACACATGTAAGAATTTTCCCAAATTGATGTCTTGAATAAACTTTCTGAATTGTGAGGACTTTAAGATGTTCAATTATGTCAGACTAGGGGCCCAGTGCACGAATTTGTGCACCCTGAAAGGAACTGTGGGCCATGAGGCTGTGGTGGGCACAGGGGTGGGTCTCTGGCCATTTTCCGTACCCCCACCAGCCCCTCCTGCCAGGCCACTGATCCCCTGTCTACCGGCAACTCCACTCCCGCCACCACTGCTCCCACTCACTGATGGTACCAGCCCTGCTCACAACTGCTGACAGTGTGGAGCAATTGGGGCCGGCACCAGCAGCAGGTGTGAGTGGAGCCAGTGCTGTCAGCTGGTGTGAGTGGCGACTGCTGCCCCGATTGCCCCTCAGGAGCAGGGGGAGGTGATCAGGACCAGCGCCAGGAGTTGGGAGTAGGTGTGAGCAGCAACTCCAGCGCCAGCTGCGGGTGTGAGTGGGGCCAGTGCTGGCAGTGGATGTGAGTGCCCAGTGGGACCACGGCACATGGGAGCAAAGAATTTTCAGTAACTACCAAAGGCTCTCCTCGATGACAGCAACCAGCACCCAGCCTTGGTCTAGCACCCCCGTTCACCTTCTCCACCGTTCCGCCACAGCCGATGCCTGCTATGTTCCACGCTCTGCCACCTGCTGCTGATATCCGCCATGTTCCATGTGTGCCCCCGGTGGTAAGAGCACATCATAGCAACTGGTTGTTCAGTCTATTTGCATATTAGGGTTTTATATATATAGATAGGACCAAATTGTTTTCAAACTGCTTGTATCAACTTATATTTCAATCAGTTTGGCCTTCGCAACTTCTTAATTTGTGGGCAAATTATTAGGTATCAAATGGTAATTCACTGTGATCTTAATTTACATTTCTGTGATAATAAGGCTGAATATAATGTTATATGTGTATTGGCTCTACATGCTTTCTTTTTTGTGATAGTCTTGCTTTTTACCATTTTTTTCCTGGTCTATATTTCTTATTGAGTGGCAGGTGTTAATTATTCTTTGAATAATATTCTGTTATTGGTATGTATGTTATAAACACTATGTCCAATGTTGGGTTGACTTACACTTTCTTTATGGTGCCTTTTTATAAATAGAATTTCTTAATTTTAATATAATTAAACCTATCAATCTTATCTCTTATGTTTAATATTTTAAATAATTCCCTGGCCCAAATTCAAAAATTTTTCTTATTTAATTTCTACAAAAATGCAAACTTTTGCCTTTTATGTTTAATGACATGGCCATATATGATTGTGTATGATGTGTGGTAAAAATTTAACTTAATTTTATCCACATATATAAATGTATCATTTATTGAATTGTTCCTTCTTTTCCTCATAATCTACAAGACTATTTCTATCATACCTTTAGTTTGCATATGTGTGTGCTTCTATTTGGCATCTCTCATTCTCCCTCTCTTTTTCTCCATGTTCTTTCGGTCACTTTATCTATTCCTGCACCACTACAGCACTGTCTTAATTGAAATAGCATTATGATAAGACTTGATATCTGGCACAGCAAATAGTCCCTCATTATTCATTATCTTGAGTAATGTCTTGGCTATTCATAAGCCTTTGGTCTTCCATATAAATATTAAGATCAGCTTTGTATGCTCAGGTTTAGCTACAATGAATGTAGGTGTAAATTTTTTTTTTTAATTACTCTATTTGGGATTAATTTTGTCTCTTGCATTTGTAGATTTGTATTTCTTATCAGATCTTAAAAAAATCATATTCATTATCTCTTGAAATATAACTTATCCTTCATACTATTTATTCTCTCTTCTTGAGACTCTAGTAAAGTATGTTTTAAGCTCCCTCATTCTGTTTTCTCCATCATATAAGGCATTCTTTCCTATTTTTCATCTTTTATATGCGGGATTCTTTGTGTCATCTTTTTAAATTAAATTTATTGGGGTGGAATTGGCTAATAAGATTATATAGATTTCAAGTGTACAGGATCTGATATTGCACTGTGTACCCATCACCCAAAGTCAAATCATCTTCCATTACCATATATTAGGCCTGCTTCACCTGCCTTGTGTCATCTTTTTTTCTTCCAATTTACTACTTCTCTCTTCAGCAGTACCTAATCTACTTTTTAACCCTTTCACTGATTCTCTGATTTCAACCATTTTATTTTTGAAATATTTATTTTAAAAACATGGCTTGTTATTTTTGTATTTGCTTGTTTTTAAAAGACAATGTAATTTTTTTATTTTTGTAACATGTAATTCAAAGTTGATAAACCATTTCTGATATTTCAATATCTAAATGCTATGGGGGCATAATTCCATTCTTTGTTGTTTTTGCAGACTCTCATTCATTTCATTTTATTTTCTTGTGTTTCTTTGCATTTGTTATAATAAGCCCAAATTTTACTGATCTCATTATATAGGTGATCTGAAAGCCTAAATTGAAAATATTATCAAACAGAGATAATTTTGAAATCTAAATTGGTGCAAGCACTTTATAAACAATATGACACTCTTTATGCAGTTAAATATCTGAAAGACTTGCTTACATCCTTCCTTGTTTCTTGCAAGAAACCAGATAGTGTTATAGGTAGGAGTTGATCCTTCAGTGAAGAAATCTCATGTTCTCCATTCTTCCATCCCATTGTCCTTATAATCCTGATCAATGTTAGTCTTACTGGCGAACAAACTTTGAGATGGCCACCAGGAACTCCATCTACTTTCCCTTGCATAATTCCCTCTCCTTGAGTGTGGGCAGAGCCTGTAACCAATAGAATATGACAAAGGTGGCTGGATACCATTCCCATCATTATGTTATACTAGGGGCCCGGTGCACGAAATTCGTGCACTGGGTGTGTGTGTGGGGGAGTGTCCCTCAGCCCAGGCTGCCCCCTCTCACATACTGGGAGCCCTCAGGCATTGACCCCCATCACCCTCCAATCGCAGGATCGGCCCCTTGCGCAGGCCTGACGCCTCTGACAGAGGCGTCAGGCTTGGGCAGGGGACCCTCATTTCCCCCCATCACTGGTTCTGCCCCCAGCCCAGGCCTGATGCCTCTGGCCCAGGCATCAGGCCTGGGCAGGGGACCCCCAGACCCCTCCGATTGCTGGCTCTGCCCCTTGCCCAGTCCTGATGCCTCGGCCAGAGGCGTAGACCCCCATCACCCTCTGATCACCTGATCAGTCCCTTGCCCAGGCCTGACGCCTCCACCAGAGGTGTCAGGTTTGGACAGGGGACCCCCATCTCCCCCCGATCACTGGCTCTGGCCCCCGCCCAGGCCTGAGGCCTCTGGCCCAGGAATCATGCCTGGGCAGGGGACCCCCATCTCCCTCTGATCGCTTGCTCCACCCCCCGCCTAAGCCTGATGCCTCTGACCCAGGCTTCAGGCCTGGGCAAGGGGACCATCATATCCCCCCAATCCCCAGCTCAGCCCCCCGCCCAGGCCTGATGCCTCGGCCAGAGGAGTTGACCCTCATCACCCTCTGATCACCAATCACCGGATCGGCCCCTTGACCAGGCCTGAGGCCTCCGGCAGAGGTGTCAGGCCTGGGCAGGGGACCCCCAGCTCCCCGCGGTTGCAGGCTCCGCCTCTGCCCAGGCCTAACGCCTCTGGCTGAGGCGTCCGACTCGGGCAGCGGGGACCCGCAGCTGCAGTGGCCCCGCGATCATGGGCTCCGCTTTAGGCCCAGGCAAGGGACCCCTAGCTCCCGGGACTGCCAGCTTCGACCGTGCCCAGCTCCCATCGCTGGCTCCACCCCTACTTCCTGCTATCACTGGCCAGGGCGGAAAAGGCACCTGATTCTCCGATCATGGCTGGGGGGCAGGGCATGATCTTTGCCCTGCCCCCCAGCTCTTAGCTCCCCCCTGGGTTTCTGATCACTGTCAGTGGCAGGGGGCTTCTTCCTGCTTTCCCTTTCGCCTCCCTGCATTGTGCCTACATATGCAAATTAACCGCCATCTTGTTGGCAGTTAATTTGCATATAGCCCTGATTAGCCAATGAAAAGGGTATCGTCGTAAGCCAATTACCATTTTTCTCTTTTATTAGTGTAGATTTGTGTAGATTACAGAAGATTCTATAATCCTAGCCAATTTGCTCTAAAATCTTGCCCATCTTTCTGACTTTGAAGAAAGAAGCTGCCATAAATCTTAAAACTCAAGGAAATGAATTCTTCCAACAACATTAGTGAACTGGTAAACAAACTTTCTCTAGTCAAGCTCCCAGATGAGAACCGGGACCTTGTTGATATCTGATTGCAGCCCTGCAGAGAATCCAGCTAAGATTCCTGATCCAGAGAATGTGAGATAGTTACATACTTGCTTTAAGTCACTAAGTTTATAATAATTTGTTAAGCAGCATAGCAAAGAAACACAGTCTGGTAGTACCCTTTCTCCTCCAAAGACCACCTTTGAATGTTTTACTTCTCACTGCTTCCTATCCTGTTTCAGTCGTCATTTCTTTTCTTTTTTTCTTTCTCTCAAAGGGAGAGAAATGTGCTAGAAATGGGAAATTTCAGAGGTTCTCGGAAATTTATTTATTGTATACTTCTGGTACAATAAGTTTTTGTTTTGTCAAGGACCCAGTTATCAAGTAGAAGGATGGTCTTTCAGAGGGCATAGTTTGCCTCTCTTTTAAAGCAAGGGTCCTCAAATAATTCTTATCATTAAAGTGAGAAAAAATGTGTTTTATGGTTGATATATAAAGTCACAAGAGATGGTTTCATAGTTGATAAGAAAGCACATTGCATTTGTTAGAAGGAAAGACTTAGTTGGAATGATGCAGTTTTCAGATGAGAGATAGGTGTGTGGTAAATTATATTGATTTTATGTTGTTAATAGACTTTACGTTGAGTCAATATTCAATGAAAGAAATGAAAGAAAAAAAACCAGGAATTAAATTTTTAGCTTTGTAAAAATAACATCTAGCCAAAACCAGTTTGGCTCAGTGGATAGGGTGTCGGCCTGCGGACTGAAAGGTCCCAGGTTCGATTCCAGTCAAGGGCATGTACCTGGGTTGCGGGCACATCCCCAGTAGGAGATGTGCAGGAGGCGGCTGATCGATGTTTCTCTCTCATCGATCGATGTTTCTAACTCTCTATCTCTCTCCCTTCCTCTCTGTAAAAAATCAATAAAATATATTTTAAAAAAATAATAACATCTAATAAAACACTAATGGGAGAGAACTAAAAAGATTTGTCCAGAGTGATTACCAAAGGAATATAGAAACTCTTCAAGGATTCTCATCATTCCTTTTTTTTTGGGGGGGGGGAGGCAATAAACAGAGGGCAAAGAAGTAAAATGACTCCGTTTCCTTTTTTGCTTTTGCTTTCCAGATGCTAATGTTGACATACTCCAATAAGAGAGGCTGTCATGACCAAGTAAAATAATTTCTTTGTTAAGTTTTTCTGTATGGATTTATTAAGTGATCACTAACCTTTGAAATCCATTCACTTATGTCAACTAATCGATTAAGTTTTACTCCTTTCTACTTGGTATTCTCTATGAAAGTAATGCTAATGTGATTGTTGCTAAAATTAACATAATCTTCTTTCAAGTTACATGAACAATATTCAGTGGTTATTTTCTATGTGCCAGAATTGTGTTAATTGAGTTACATAAGTTACCCCCAGTTAGTCTCAAAATAGGCCTCATTAACATTACTCATGGTATCATTATAATAACATTTATTAAAATAGTAACATATTTTATGAGTCAAATGGTATAAAAATATATAGTGAAAATGGGACCCTTAATCACTCCTCTTTACCCCCACATTCCACACTCCAGAGGCAAACTCTTTACTTTTTTAATCAGTTTTGTTTGATATCTAACTCAGTATTTTAAAAT
This sequence comes from Myotis daubentonii, assembly GCF_963259705.1. Lineage (NCBI taxonomy): Eukaryota > Metazoa > Chordata > Mammalia > Chiroptera > Vespertilionidae > Myotis > Myotis daubentonii. The sequence goes on from NC_081841.1 coordinate 87,873,291, forward strand.
AATCTGGTTAGCCCTGGCCAGGTGGTTCAGTGGTTGGGCATCATCCCATACATTGAAATGCTGCCAGTCAGATTCCTGGTCAGGGTACATGCCCGGGTTGCAGGATCAATCCGTTAGGGGGTGTGCAGGAGGCAGCCAATCAATGTTGCACTCTCACATCAATGTTTCTTTCTCTTCCTTCATCTTTCCTTAAAAATCAATAAAAATATTTTTTAAAAAGAAAATAACCTGCTTAAAAGTCCTCTTATTACATTTAAAGAATGTACACATTGTATTCTGACTTCCTTCTACGCAGAAGGTTGCTTTCTCCTAAAGATCAGAAACAAAGCAAGGATGTCCCTTCGTAGCACTTCTATTCAGCATGATACTGGAATGTAATACCACAAGAAAAGGAAATAAAAGGCCAATATTTTGGAAGCAGGGATAAAACTGCATTTGTTTGAAGGTGATATGATTATAAATGTAGAAAATTCCAGAGTCTACTCTCCCTTTAAAAAAATTCCCTGGAACGAATAGCAAGGTTGTCAGATATAAGGTGAATATACAAAAGTCAATTGCTTTCCTAAATATCAGCAAAGAACAATTGGAAAGTGAAATTTAAAACATAATACCATTTGTGTAGAGCGGCTACAGTGTTTGGACAGGTTCAAGCCTCGGACTAATGAGAGGGCACAATCCTCTCATGGCAAAGTCACATGCAAGTCCCAGCTTGGAGGGCAGAGCCCTCACAGCACAATTACAGCCAGAGGCTATACAGTGGGGCCTTGACTTATGAGTGTCCTGACTAACGAGTTTTTTGAGATACCAGCGATACCAGCTGTCTCTTGGCCGATATTTTGCATTAAGTTGATAGAGTAATTTGAGTTAACGAGCTCCTTAACGAGCTCCTTAATGAGCTCGGTCTCAGAACGAATTAAACTCCTAAGTCAAGGCCCCACTGTAGTTGTAAGCATCAACCTATGGTCCGAACACCGGGTCCCACGTGTTTGAGTAATGTGGGTTTGATAGAGTTCAGGTGCATGTAATTGAGTAGATTAGAACATTGCTAACATCTTGACCACATCTTACTTTACCTGGTGGAATCTGCCTATAAAATAAAGACTTGGCTTGCAGGCACTGTCGCTGTCTCTCCATCAGAGAAGCAGCATCCTGCTGAGACCCAGCTTTCATTTTCTTGTCTGTCTTTTCTAAATCCTTCACCACCCCTCCCTGCTTCAGGTTCACCCTTGGCCGAGCTGGCGAAGCACCTGTGGCGCCCAATGCGGGGCCTGAGTACAGGGAACTACAATTGGGAGGTGAAAGGAGGCTCCAGAGAAGCGCGAGCAGAAAGCAAAAGTAGAAAAATGAGAGTGCAGAAAGCAAAAGTAAGGTAAGGAGCTGAGGTTTGGTGGTAGCTCGGTGTGAAACATGGGAAATTCAGGGTCCCAGGAAGGGGATCCCTAAAAACAATGCTTAGTGAAGCATTTTTTAAATTTCTTAAGGAGAAAATAAGTAGAAAAATAGATAAGCAATAAGAGAAAATAAGCGGTAGGAAATAAGCGGTAGGAAATAAGCGGTAGGAAATAAGCGATAGGAAATAAGCGTTAGAAAATAGAATATAGAAAATAGAAAATAAGATAGATACAGATTAAGTGGAAAATTAGAAGTAGAGGATAGTACAGGTAAAATTTTGGTAATTTGTTTATAGGCACTGGACCTCGTGAGGCTTTGCGGGTTCAGTTAAGGTGTGGAATTCATGGGGGTTGCAACCCAGGGAGATTTGGGCAGGGGCAGCCAATCCTACCTATAGTTAACAGGTCATTGATAGAGGTAGAAAATAAGATAGAAATTATAAGATAAGAGATAGAAAATAAGAGGTAGAAAATAAGAGATCTCTTAGGTTTCATAAGCTAAAGACAGATTAGATAGAAAGTAAGAGGAATTATAAGATAGAAGATAAAGAAATAGGAGATAGAAAATAGGAGGTAGAAAATAGGAGATAGAAAATAAGGTAGAAATCTCAGGTTTTGTTAAGCGATGGTAAAGCAAAAAATGGCTGTGGTTGATGTTTGAGGGAGTAACTTTTATTTCTGACACAGGGGTGGGCCTAGAGATTGTAAACTCTTGCGGCAATTGCACTGTTTCTGAGCTTTGGTTATTTCTTTCTCGTGCGACCTGATAGCTCCCTGGAACTTCGGGTCTGTGTCAGATGCCAAACTCGGAGTTGGAGGTTTCCAGCTCTGCAGGACCAAGGGCTGCTCGTTTCCATGCAGTGGCAGCTGAAGAAGCTGAGGAAAGGACCAGGCTTCTGTCGGTGAGGATGGGGCTGATTTGACTGGGACTGGCGATATGTGCTAACCCCGGAAATGGGGCCTCAGGCCATTGCCACCGGGGTGTATGGTCCCCTTCCCGCGGGCATGATGGGACTAATTTCAGGGAGGAGCAGTTTAACATTGAGGGGGTTTCAAGTTCTCCCTGGGGTGATAGATCAGGATTATACTAGAGAAATTGAAGTAATGGCACAAACAATTAATACTATAATTTGCCGGGGTCCAACCCCAGCAGGTCCAAGGGTTCCCAAAGGTGTAGATGGAGTCGGCGAAGAAGGAAGGACACGGAGACAGTGTTCAGTTGATCAGCAGCCTAGCCAGGATCTCCAGCCAGGATCTCCAGCCAAGTTCTGGTCTGGATCTCCAGAGAGGTTCTGCTGTTTATTGTCTTGTTACATCCGTATTTATACCAGTTGATTTTAATCCTGTCAATTTCTATTACAAAGGTTAGGGCGTTTCTTATCTCCATTCCAGGGAGTAAAGATTATGTAACTTAAGCATGATTGTTTGTAGTTAAAGTGATTAATTACCCGCCTGGCACTTAGTTAAGGGGTTTCATCCCCTCCCTAACTTCAGGGAAAAATCCCTACCTGGGGAAACAACCTTTCTCGGAGAGGTGACCTTAGTTAAAACACACAGCGCTAAGGGGAGCAAACATATTAAGAACAGTATGCTATATACGCCAGGTCCCTTGAAACATATGCTGTGCAGATGTTTCTATCCTGCAGCGACTGTGTCAAGCAGCAAGGATGGACCGGCTTCCAGCAATAATTCAGGTCTTACCAGAAACAAAAACAGCACAAATTCTCCTTCTGCCCTGCTATCCAGAAGGGTGGCCTTTCGCCTGTCAGCACCACAGTGCAGCGGGCTTTGGGTCCAGCGACATGGTATACTGGGCAAGAATAGTCAAGCAGGGCCGGCCTGAGTGAGAACTAAGGATGAATGGGAAACCTTTTTAAAGGGGTTATAGATACTGGAGCTGATGTGTCAGTCATTGTTTTCAGACATTGGCTTCAGGCTTGGCCTTTAAACCCAATGGCTTCTGAATTACAAGGAGTAGGGAATGTTACTCAACCCTTGCAGTGTTCAACTCCTCTGATGGGAAGATACAGAAGGAAATACAGGTTATTTTCAACCTTATATATTGCAACATTTACCTGTCAACCTATGGGGTCGGGAGATGCTAGAGCAGATGGAGGTTTTAATAATAAGTCCCAGTTCCATTGTTACTTCTAATCAAGGACGATACCCCCTAAAGGGAGCAGGAAAGAATTAGCAAGGGAAGCGTTCATCTCTCCCAGTGGTCGGCAAACTCATTAGTCAACAGAGCTAAATATCAACAGTACAACGACTGAAATTTCTTTTGAGAGCCAAATTTTTTAAACTTAAACTATACAGGTAGGTACACTGTTATTACCTTAATTAGGGTGCTCCTAAGCTGGCCTTTGCTAAAAACGTCCTCAATCTGATTGAGGTACGTTGGCTGAGGTCGACCCCTTCCAACTCTCCCATCCATACTCGTCTTGTATACTTGTTTTGTCTATCTCCTTTCCAAAAACTGACTTCTGCACATGGGCCACGAAGTTTCAATCGCACTGTACGTGCGCACCCGCACGTGGTGTTTTGTGGAAGAGCCACACTCAAGGGGCCAAAGAGTCGCATGTGGCTCGCAAGCCATGGTTTGCCGACCACTGATCTATCCTGATGCCCACTCAAAAGGGAGGCATGGATTAGCTTACCAGAATTTTCTTTTCTTTTCTTTTTTTTTTTTATATATTTTATTGATTTTTCACAGAGAGGAAGGGAGAGAGATAGAAAGCCAGAAACATCAATGAGAGAGAAACATCGATCAGCCGCCTCCTGCACATCTCCCACTAGGGATGTGCCCGCAACCCAGGTACATGCCCTTGACCGGAATCGAACCTGGGACCCCTCAGTCTGCAGGCCAACGCTCTATCCACTGAGCCAAACCGGTTTCGGCAGCTTACCAGAATTTTCAATAAGGACCTTGATCATTTCTCTGACCCAGCATACAGCAGCTAAAATTACCTGGCTTGCAGATACCCCTGTCTGGGTTGATCAATGGCCCCTATTAGGAGAAAAGTTAAAAGCTGACACCCATATTTGTAATAAAGAAGAAATCTGGTAAATGGAGACTATTGCAAGACCTGAGGGCAATTAATATCCCTTACAACCCTCAAGGTCAAGCAATAGTGGAAAGAGCCAATCATACTCTTAAAATGCAAAAACAAAAACAAAAACGGGGAGAAGGATGTTATGTGTCACCTCAAAACAAACCCAGCCATGCTCTTTATATTTTAAATTTTTGGGGTTGCGTACAGCAGCCAAAAGGCATCGGGTCTCCAGTACAATAGCCTCTGCCAGATTAGCCCGGTGGAAGGATGCACAAACTGGACAATGGTTTTGCCAGATCTAGTAATGATGTGGGGAAGAGGTTGTGCTTGTATCTTTCCAGAAGGAGCAGCGCAGCCAATTTGGGTGCCAGCGCATTACGTGCGTCACCCCGATGGACCCAGGGAAGCTCCTCGTCCCTCCGTTGAAAGACTGAGAGTTGCAGCACGGAAGAGGAAGATGACAAAGGCTACGCAGGGGACCAAGGTGCCAACATGGGGTCAGCTAAAGAAGCTAACGCCTGAGGCCCAGCAGATGGTAGAAAAGCAAGGAGTGGAAGCTACTCCTTCAGCCATGTTTATGGCTATGCTAGCGTTAGTAAGCTGCCAGTTTTCTGTAAAGTCTTGCACAGCCAAATCTGAGGACTCTGAGTAGATATACATCAGCAGCAAAAGAAACTTTCATTTTGTAGAAATAATCCTGAAAATTTTAACATGTCTGAAGTTTGGTTTCTCTCTTATTGCCGTGTTGCATTGGCATTGTTTTGTTATTGTTTTGTTAATAGCCAGAGTTTGTTTTCTCTCTTGTTGCTGTATTACATTAACATAACTGTAAACTAATTGTTTTGTTAATAGCCAGAAGTTTGTTCTTGATGTTTTGGTTATGCTGAATAATTTGCCTAGAGTTTTTGATGATGTAAATAGAAGTGTTTAAAAACAGAAAAAAAGGGGGATATGTGGAGAGTGGCTACAGTGTTTGGACAGGTTCAAGCCTCAGACTAATGAGAGGGCACAGTCCTCTCATGGCAAAGTCACATGCAAGTCCCAGCTTGGAGGGCAGAGCCCTCCCAGCACAATTATAACCAGAGGCTATAAGTTGTAAGCTTGAACCTATGGTCTGAGCATGTGGTCCCACGTGTCTGAGTAATGTGGGCATGTAATTGAGTAGATTAGAACATTGTTAACAACTTGACCACACCCTTACTTTACCTGGTGGGATCTGCCTATAAAATAAAGACTTGGCTTGCAGGCACTGTCGCTGTCTCTCCATCAGAGAAGCAGCATCCCACTGAGACCCAGCTTTCATTTTCTTGTCTGTCTTTTCTAAATCCTTCACCACCACCACCCCCCTCAGGTTCACTCTTGGCCATGCTGGCACGGCACAACCATTTACATTAGAACAAAAAAATAAAATATTTAGGCATAAATCTAACAAAACCTATACAGGATCTATATAAGGAAAACTACAAAACTCTGCTGAAAGAAATCAAAAAAGAGCAAAATAAATGTGGCGATACTACGTGTTCAGGGATAAGAAGACTCAATATGGTTAAAACATCAGTTCTCTACTTGGTCTATAGATTCAATGTAATCCCAACCAAAATGCCCGCATGTCATTTTGAGTATTTCAACATACTAATTATAAACTCTATATGAAAGTAAAAACACCCAGGATAGTTAACACAATACTAAGAGAACAAAATTAGAGGAAACTGCACCACTGAATTTTAAGACTCACCATGCAGCTACCGTAAGCAAGACAGCATGGCATTGGAGAAGGAATGAACACATCAAAAGAAAAGAATAGAGAGTCTCGTACTAGACCCTAGAAATGCACAAATATAGTAAACCTCTTTGACAAAGGAACAAAGGCAATTAATAAAGAAAGGATAATTTTGTTAACAAATGGTACTAAAACAACTGGACATCCACATGAAAAAAGTCTAGATACAGACTTTACATGTTTCACAAAAATTAACTCAATATGGATCATAGAACTGAATGGAAAACACAAATTATGAAACTTCTAGAATATAAGAGGAGAACAATCTAGGTAACCTGTTTTTTTTTTAATATATATATTTTATTGATTTTTTTACAGAGAGGAAGGGAGAGAGACAGAGAGCTAGAAACATCGATGGGAGAGAAACATTGATCAGCCGCCTCCTGCACATCCCCCACTGGGGATGTGCCCGCAACCCAGGTACATGCCCCTGACCGGAATCGAACCTGGGACCCCTCAGTCCGCAGGCCGACGCTCTATCCACTGAGCCAAACCGGTTCCGGCAACCTGGGTTTTTTTAAATACAGCACTGTAAGCATAATTCATGAAACAAAAATGGAATATTAGACCATATTAAAATTAGGTAGTTCTGCTCTATAAAAGACACTTTTAGGAAAATTAAAATACAAGCAACAGACTGAAATAAAATATTTTCAAAACATATTTAAAAAGGAGTTGAAAATTCTTGTAGGTCAACAAAAGAAAACAAATAATGCAATTTAATAACAGGGAAAACATCTGAGAAGACATCTTATCAAAGATATAAAGATAGTCCCTAATCATATAAAAGGTGTTTAACAACATATGTCATAAGGGAATTGCAAACTGAAACAGAAATTAGATATGATTACACATATATTAGAACTAGTGGCCTGGTGCATGAAATTCGTGCAGGGGGGGTGGGGGTGTCCCTCAGCCCAGCCTGCACCCTCTCCAATCTGTGACATCCCTCTCACAATACGGGACCACTGGCTCCTAACCGCTCACCTGCCTGCCTGCCTGATCACCCCTAACCACTCTGCCTGCTGGCCTGCTCACCCCCAACTGTCCCCCCTGCCAGCATGATTGCCCCCAATTGCCCCCCACTGCCAATCTGCTCACCCCCAACTGGCCCCCCTTGCCAGCCTGCTTGCCCCCAACTTCCTCCCCACCCCGCAAGCCTTATCACCCCCAACTGCCCTCCCCTCCTGGCCTGATCACCCCTAACCACCTCTGTCTCAGCCTCGCCACCATGGCCTTGTCCAGAAGGACATCCAGAAGCTCTCCCAGGAGGTCTCCTGGTCTAATTAGCATATTACTCTTTTATTAGTATAGATGGTTAAAATCCAAAATATGACAATAGCCAATGCTGGTAAGGATTCAGGACAACAGGAGGTCTCATTCATTGCTGGTGGGAATGCAAATGGGAGATGTTTTGGTAGTTCCTTATAAAGCTAAACATAATCTCACCACATGATACAGCAATTGTTCTCCTAAGTAGTTATTCAAATGAGTTGGTAGCTTATGTCTCCTAAGAATCTGCACATAAATGTTTATAGCAGCTTTATTCATAAATTCCAAAAACTGGAAGCCATCAAGATGTCATTCAGTAGAGAAATGGATGAACAAACCATGGCACATGCATGCAATATTATTCAGTGATTCTAAAAAATTAACTATTAAGCAATGAAAAGATATGGAGGAACTTTAAGTGCATATTAAGTGCAAGAAGTTGGTCTGAAAAGATTATCTACTATATTATTTCAATTATCTGACATCTGGAAAAGAAAAGATGTAGAGACAGTACGAGTGGTTGCCAGAGGTTTGGGGATTGGGAGAAAGGCAAATAAGTGAAATACAGGGGAATTTTAGGGCAATGAAACTATTCTGTATGGTATTGAAATGTCAGATAATGACATTAAGCTTTTAGCATCTTCCTTCACCCATAAAACTGGACTTTAGTTAATAATGATAGGTCAATATTGGACCATTAATTATAACAAATGTACTACTAATGCAAAATATAAAGAATAGAGGAAACTGTATGTGTAGGAGGATTCTACACCTATAGTTGAGCATTCTGTACTATATGCTTACTTTTTCTGTCAATATAAAAGTGTTTTAAAAATAAAATCTATTAAATTATAAAAACATATTACATTCTGATTTCATACTATAAGTAGGGTTGAGTTTTCTCATATTACCTTTCCTCCTCTTTCTTTCTTCTTAATTTTTGTTGAATCATTGCTCAATGTAGAGATGATTATAATGATGTAAATATTATTAACAACTGAGCAACATAAAATATGATTATTCTTTGTTTCTTATATATCTATTATTTTTTCTATAGTTTCAATTTTTATTTAACAAGATCTGAAAAACACCTCTTATTATAATCAAACATGCTGATTAGTTTACTAGTTCATATTTTTTTTCTGAAGCTGTATTTCTTGGAGCCCTCTGTCCTCTTACCATAATCTGGATTGATTTATTTCTAGGCATTTTACTTAGTTGTGTTTTTTTTTTTCTTGAACATACTCTTCATTATCATCCTCAGAGTACTCTTACCTCACCCCTTTGGGTCCCCTATTTTCTGGAATACATTTGCCAGAATACCTCTACTGATATGGTTCTGGGTTAGCACTGGCTGATGAGCCATTTTGCTCAAGGTTTGGAAGATGGATGTAAAGCAGGAGCCATATTTCTTTTGCTTAGAAGGTTGATGCAGGACACCAGTTGTGCTGAGTAGAAGAGATCTAATAATCTAATTCCCCTTTAAAAAACTTTTACCTTCTCCTTTAATTTACAGCACCTTCTCTCACTTAAAGTTTTGGAGCTACAGAGCTAAGTTATGCCCTTAAACTGTTTTCAGCCTCTCTTTGCTTTTGTGGAACAAATTAACTTTCTTCTCATTGACTTATTTAAGTTCTATGAGGGAACCATTTTTGCCTTTTTATTGCTCCATTGCTTCTCTCTAGAATAGGACCTAGCACATAGGAGGTGCTCAGTAAATATTTACTAAATGATAAATTCTAGTACTTAGTTTCAGCTTTTGCCACTATTGTAAGTCAGTTATTCCATCTTTTAAATTTATATTACCATCTTTCTTCTGTCTTCTCCTCTTCCATTCTTTTTGACTATGTGGGCAGTAGCCAACTTTTAAAAATATTTTATTTATATTTACCTATACTCTTATAGTAGTGGAGTTTTAGGACAGAGTAGAATAAGTGTGTTTTCATTTTACCATGTTTGCCTTAATATCAATCATTTTTCAACTGTTTTAATATTCAAGAGACGTTTTTGTTTTGACTCGTTTTTGAGTTTTCCTGTACAAATGTGAAGCCTAAAGATGTGAATATTTGCATTTTTTTTAAAAAAAATCTTGTGGCTTCTTCAACTTCTACCTTATCCATTATGCTATTATGTTTAGCATTATGTTTTAAATTCAGTAGCAGCAGTTATCTGATCAGTTACAATTTTTCCATGAGTACAGTAGACTTCAGGAACTCTCAGGCTTTCTCTTTTCCCTGAACTCTAAATAAATTATGACACATTTATTTTACAGCTGACTTAGGTGCCAGGAAAGATAAGAAAATCTATCTTCCATTTCTCGGATAAAGGCTGATCCTCCGAGAAGTATTTGTGTAATGACTCACTCATTCTTGATCAAGGGTCTAGAGAGTCTGGGGGATTTTGCATTTTGAGAACTTGGAAGTAATTTATGATAACAAGAACTACTAGGGAGAACATATTTCTGTATGTTTGTTGCTAAATGCAGCTGTCAAACCCAAATGCCAACAGGTATAAATGTGAAGAATTTTGTCATAACACCTAGCGTTTTCTGAAGTAAAATAACTCAGTTGCATAGCATTGTGTAGACTAATGGTCCTTTGGATTATTTTCTCTTGGCTCCTTACTGAAGAGTAACTTCTGTTATAAATTATAAATGTGAAAATTATAAAATCTTCGATATTCAAAACAATGCTCTGCATCTTGTTATTAGCACTGAAGATTGATGCCTTTCATCTTCTCAGATTCATTTTTTCAATTTATTAAGCATTTCACCAGTGCTAGAACACTGCTATCCATCTGTCAAAAATAAAATTTTATAAATTGACATCTTTGGATGAGCTCCCTCTGATGACAGAAGTTTCCCGAGTTTCTAGAATTGCCTCTCTCCTGCACAAACAATAATGGCTTTATTGGTCTAAGAAGAGGTAAATTATTGCGTTATCTAGTATAAAATCTAAGTATTCTGTTGAATTCAATAAAATATTTATTAAGCAAAGACATATCCTGCAGAGTCTTACCCAGGGGTGAAAATAAAAATATTTTAGCAATTAGATGGCACAAATCATGCAATCAAAATAGAAATGGCTAAAGTACTGATGTCCCCCTGCTGTCCTGGAAATTGCCTATTAGTTTCTAGCTAGCAAGAAAGTCCACTGGGTCCTAATGGAAGGGCCAGGGACATGCAAGGACTCATGGCAGTAGACATGTTACAAGAATATTTCAGTATTTGAAAACTAGTATTGATTTATTATTGGTACCTTCTGGATGAATATCAGCCTGAGCCATACTAAATTTGAATTTCTTTCATGGCAATTTCTGAAAGTGTAACCCATGAATAGTTCCTTTTTAGCTTAATTTCTTCATTTCTTTTAACAGGCTACCTTGATGAATTTATAGCTCTCATGCATCATTTTGCAAGCCCTGCCCAGATTTTCTAAGTGTATCTTGGGTTGTCAAAGACCCCCTAAACCTATGTTCTCTGGGAAGGATGACTCTATGGTAGAAATTACAAACTACGGAACAGGACAACTAATGAAGCTAAAACTTTGCCATGAGCAGATGCCGCCTTGGAATGAAGCCACTTGTCCTACTATCAGCTCCAGATCTTCACTGCCATTGCCATGTTTGGGAAGGCTCCTCTGCCAGACCTGACAACCATTGGTAATGTTACTGTGATATGCTACCTCTGTTGTGATCTGTACATGAAAAATGGATGCCTTACCTTTTGTCCCAAATAAATCCGTCTGTATTTGATTCAAAATGCATCAGTGGATCTGAATTCATTTTGCATCAGTGGATCTGAATGTAAAAGCTAAATCACATTTGGAGTGCTGGCTAAAAGGGGTTGAGGAAAATTTTTAGTTTTCTAGTCTTTGTAGTACAAGAAGGCAACCAAAAAGTATCAGTGAATTTTGAAAAACCCAGTCTACATTATCTGTCATACCAACTCTCGTCTTTTAGACCCCAGAGGTGAAGCTCATATTCAATACATCATTTTAAATGCTACTACTATTTTTTAAACACATTTTTATTGATTTCAGAGAGGAAGGGAGAGGGAGAGAGAGAGAGAGAAACATCAATGATGAAAGAGAATCATTGATTGACTGCCTCCTACACGCCCCCAACTGGGGACACTAGCCCTCAGCCTGGGCATGCGCCCTGACTGGGAATCGAACTGTGACTTCCTGGTTCATAGGCTGACGCTGAACCACTGAACCACACCAGCTGGGCTTAACTGCTACTTCTACCTTGAAGATTCTATTGTTGATTGTAAGATAACTGAATTCCAATGTGCATAATAATGTTGGCCAAAGTTCTCACAAACACTTGCCAAACAGTATTATTACGTTTTTGCTGATAATTTACAGATTATAAATTACTTTGACAGATGAAAAATACAGGCAGCAAAAGATTAAAAGAAAATTTGTCCAAAAACACACAGCTAAGATTTGTCCCAGCTCTTTGACGTCAATGACTTATTGTGCAGATTATACCGTTACCAAAATATCTGAATTTATTCTGCTGAAGCCTTAATTTATCTACCATTTCAATAATGAGGCAATTTAATATTAACTTTGGGTAGTGAGTATATTTTTTTGAAGCAATTTTGTATCTTTTAGCTTTGAAATAAGTTGGTGGGCCGAGTACCTTTATAAAGGTAATGTGCTACATGAACAGCCTTGAATGAATGTGTATTTTTTATATTTATTAACAACTGAATTCATCTTCATGTGTCTGAAAGGACAAGAGTTATGCTCCAAAAAGGAAACTCAAATCGCTTTTTCATTAATTTATCCAGGATTATATTAACTATGTAAAAATTGAATTTCTCTTACTATAGAGATAAATTGCCAAGATTTCCTGCTAAATGAGTTTCATTCTTTATTGACATAATGTAAGCTATAATCAATGGGAGCCATATGTCAGCTGAACTGTGGGCTTTGCAATACTAATGGCAGTTACTATTGTATTCATTTTACAGATTTTGGTTAAATGTATTATGTAAAACTGTCATTTTATAATTTAAACACATTACCATCTAACATTATTACTGCTTTTAAAATAGAGCATCGGAAAATCCAGGAGGGTTAGGAAAGACTATGGAAAAAGGGAGTAGGAAATATAATCACTCTGTTATCTAGAAATATGATACTTATAAATCAAGAAATGACTTAGGGTTATTTGAATTCAGTCACATCCCCAAATTGCTGACATGCTCTTAAAGGAAATACTACTAAACCTAAAAATTTCTTCAGAATTGTAAGGGAGATATTAAGCAATCTTGGTTTTCAGATCCAGAATATTCTTTGAAAGCAAAAGGGGAGTGGGCAGGCAGCACAAGGGTTCAGGGGATGGAATGGGGAGACTGTGTTGTAAGAGGAGTTGTGAGTACTATGGGTGAGTTTTTAGTGTGTGTGTGTGTGTGTGTGTGTGTGTGTGTGTAAAATAATCATAACAGCAAAATCATTGAAAAAAAGAAAACTATCTTAAAAAAATCTTTTACTTGTTTTATCTCTTTCATCCCTCTTTGTTAATGTTTTACATCATTGCAGGCAAGGAACAGGTGATTTAAAAGCCACCCCAGTATGGGCACTACCCATGCCCCATGCTTCTCAAATTCTTTTGCACCTGGTCTAACACACAACATTTCCAGAGACTTCAAACAAATGGCTTTATTTGTGAGAGTGAGGTAAATTATAAAACAACTTACAAGTTATATATAACTTATGAAATCATGTAAGAAACTTAAAGGAGGATTTATAGGCATGAAACTATGGGAATGAAGAGAAAACAATTGTCCTTTTACCAACCCCATCCCTGGGGAATATGAATGATGAGGTGGAGGTTCCAGATAAGAAGTTATCTTAGCTCTCCATGAATCAAGCCGCATGTGAGCCTCAGGGTTATAAATTAGTAGAATGAACCCGTATATTAAATGAAAAATTATTCCCAGGCAATTAAAACAAAAAGAAGAAAGTTAATCTTAGGCATATTGAAGCAACTTTTTTCCCCTGTCAACAGCATTCACAGAAATAAAGCAAACTTTTTGTTGTTAATTCTAGGGGGTTGATAATGGTAACAATGGAAGCCATTTTCTTCAGTAAACCTGATCAGCTGTTAGATTATCTTTATATCATTGTCTTCCTGTTTTGATGTTCATTAGATTGTTTTCTTTAAATTGTTGATAATTGTTCCTCATACATGCTGTGTTCCCACACTGCTCTTTCCTGAGGAATATATAGTCTTATCCTGATTTCCATCAAAATGCCAAATTCATTTCACAAAGTTGCAACAGAGTTTTTCTCAAGATGAGAACAGTAGAGAGATTTTCTTTTCTACATGTATTATTTAAGATCACAGTCAGGAAAGCAGATTAGCAAAGTATTGTCATGTTTTGTAAGAGTTGAAAAGGGCTTCAAGGAAAAATCATGCTGTGAATAATTTTCCTCCCTCCTCTGAGCCAGGCCCAGTTGAACCATTGACCCCAGCAAAATACATTGTTTAGTCTTTTTATTTTCAGCACGTTAGTTTTTCTGTTTTAATAAAGTCCACACACACACACACACACACACACACACACACAAAAAAAAAAAAAACAACAACAACGACTACCTAATACCTCTAACATACCTGCTTTAAACTTATTTGATAAATTAATTAAATATGGTTGTTGAATCTCATGTTTTTTAAATTTTTATGTAGATAACAGTCCAGACTAGAAAGGCATGTAGTATGATTGTTGAGAGCCTGAATGAGGCTTCAGAGTGTTTATATTGTTCCATGTACTCATATTACAAAGCTGTAAATGTTAGGACCACACAGCACTCCTAGTAATAATGAGACATAAGTGGAAATCCAATCATGTTTTCTGAGTCTCAATTTTTTTTCTTCTTAGAAGAGAGGGATTTGAATTGCAAAAGCAAGTACTTTTAAATGTGGCCAGCTTTTCACATAATAGTTTTAAAATTCACTTTGATTTTTATTGCTATTTCTTTATACAGCCAGGAGCCTGTAAAGAGCCTCTCTGAGTTTGCTATGTTTGTGCAGTTGGGTCAAAGGTATTGCAATTGCCTGTAGGAGAAACAGCAGTGGGAAAGAATTAATTTAAAGCATATTACTGTGAGAAATAAGGCATATTTCTTATATCTCAGCAAAGGCGTTTGAAGACTTAAGCTACATAGATGAGCCAATTTCCATCTTGTTCTGCCTGATACAGAAATCTAAATTTTCACCATCACCTCATTCCTGGATCTAATTTTATACCCCACTTCCAATACTTTCTAAATCTAATTTAAGACACAAAATAGAATATATATATATATATATATATATATATATATATATATATATATTCACATATTCACTCACTGCTGGATACTCTCCAAGAAAACAAAAAATTAAACTCTTTGATGAATCATGTAATCATGTTTTCACATGTCAGATTCTTCTACAAGTAGAGATACATTATATAAAATTTCCAAATTTTCTCTCATTAAGTCAGACTTTGAACTAAAATCACTGTTTGCAGCAGATCTCCTAGTGACCACTGTCTGGATCTCAGTATTCCTTATTTTCTCCTGGTGGAGAGATCATTCTATATCACCCTTTGAGTTTATTTCAAGGTTATTAGTTAAATTCAATGTTGGATCCTGTTCCATAATTGAATTATCTCTATATGACTTTAAAAAGGAGAGCATTTTAGAGACTAATTTTAGATATCGATTTTCTTTATAAAACAGAAAATCCACCACATAGTTGATGTGTGAGGAAATCTGTTAGTGTTTAATATATAATTCCTTTGTTAAATGTTTTAACTCTGTTTAAATTGTATCAGCTGTGGTTGATCTGGTCTCTTTAAAAGTTCAGTTTTTCATCTGTGTTGCCTCAACTGAGTCAGTTATAATGCTGCTAATGGGATTCACAGAAATGAGACAGGACAGTGAGGACCTAAAACCAGCTGCCAGGCTTGAGGCAGAGAAGCCCATTTGCAATAGAAAATGGTATTTGATGGGTCTGTTGAGAATATAGGTAGAGGTGTTGTTAAGAAAAGCAACCTGAAAAGATAGCAAGAATGCAGGCAGAGTATGAGAGCAGGAGAAAGAAACTAGAACTCTCAATTGTATGAGGAGAAGCTGGTTATCAATTATTATAAGTCCATTACCACCCCCTAGAAGAACAGGAGGCTAAGCAATTTCTCAGACACACACACTGATGCATCAGGGAAAAGGAAGAGGTACAGGCCACTCATAAAGTATGGGGCAAGCAACTTGCTCTTGGAAAGAAAGCAGAAATCTACTAATGCAGTTGGGAGTGTGCAAGCTATAGTCAGGCCAGACTAGTTGGGGCAACAGCATGTTGAGTGTTGCCCATGTGGTGAACCTTAACTTATTGAGTCCTCCTGCATTGCATTCCCTAGATAGAAACTAATGTAGGTTTGAACCTCAAAGAAAGAGTGACAAGGTTCCAGGTGAGGAGAAAAAAGAAAATCAGAAGATGGGAATTAGGTAGGACCCAGAATACGAAGGAACAACTGTATATGCATTTAACTTACAGAAATACATTGCTTTGCTCACGTAAAAGGTGCTATGGGAAATTCAAAGGTTACAAAAAAGAAACAAATGGCTCCTTAAGGTCATTTTCAAGGACAATTTTCACTACATTTGATTTTTGTTTCACATTTTTTCTTGAACATAAAATCCATGTAATATGTGACTTCACTCTTGTCTGCTAATATAGAGGGAGTGCCAGCAAGAGAGTTTCTTTGGTTACTGGAGAATGCTGCTTCAAGAAAACTAGCAAAACAAAGAACTCTTAGTAAGCTCTTTCTGGAACCAAATAACTCTTTGTCTTTCGGCAGGTACTTATTGAAGCCCAAATATGTGCGACTGGCCTTGGGAGCACAAAGAAGAATGACATAAGCTGCCTACCTTGATAAAAGAGTAGTGGAATGAAAACCTGTGTAACTAGATAGTTACAAAACAAAATCATGAAGGCTGCAATAGAGGCATTCATAAAGTACAGGAGTTACAGGAGGTGGGGGCTGCTGTCTATAGTCCACAAGGCATCAGAATAGTTATTGCTTTGAGTTCATTGGAATAAAGAAGAGACAGGCATTCTCATTTCATTTGCATAGCAAATTAGGGTTTCAAGATATTTCCAATATAGCATCTTATGTGCTACACAAAGAGACCATTAATGCAGGTATTGTCCTTATTTTACAGATGAGAAAACTGGCCATGAGCAGAAAAGTAATTTACCCAAGCCACCCAAGAAGTAAGTGGGATGGCTGAGTCTTATAATCACATTGGAGTTTTTTGGTTCACTGTGCACAGTTGCTTTACATTATGAGGTTAAGTTCAAGGTATTCTGACTCTTACTAATTTGGCAAAGCAGAATCAATACAGTGCCAGAACTCCCTTTTTGACCAAACTTTAGACAGGCTCCTCTGAGCCCTCTTTTCAACTAGACCTTGTCCTTGAACCTTGTCTTTGGCAACCTAGTCAGTTTTAATTAGTATAGGTATTAAAATGGGGTGGGTGCAGGGTCAAGTGGTAGAAAATAAGATATTGAAAATATTGATGAATGTTTGCTCCTATCTACCTCTGACTAGCTGCTCCCCTGTGGGAATAAGTCGGAATAAGTCCAAAAACAGTGACTTGGAACTTCGGCCTATCTTTCCATCTACCAGCCAAGGATGGGTCAAACCAGTTATATTGACTTGGCTATATAGGAATCAAAGTGAATTAATCAATATGTCTTCTGTTAAAAAATTATTTCAAATATCTTATCAGGTATCAGCAGGGACAAACAGTATGTATTCCTGGAACTATTGAACATTCCATAGATGCAAGAGGTATCCCAAAGTAAGTACAAAAGATACTACCTTCCCAAGATGCAGAGCCAACCCAGAAGATAACCTAAAGAAAAAAGGACTTAGATAATTCCCTTGAGCACTGGTAACAATCAGTAGAACCCTAGCCTCAAGTGGAATACAATCCACATTTCTGTCCGACCATATTATGGAGGCCTCCAACATAGAGGTTGCCAAGTCAAGTTCTCAAGGCACAAAACCAGCCAAACAAAAAGGTAATAGTTGCCCTTGGGAGAGAAAGGATTGACAGCCAATGGGTATCCCAAAGCAAATTCAGAAGTCAATTCAATTCATTCTTACTTTTTCTTTTTTTCTTTTTTTGCTTGCCAATCTGAAAGGAAGGGACAACGTGGAATTTCACATTCCTCTCTCAACCAGGCACCACAGACAGATATTGGGAAGACCTGACTTTGATTTCTCACCCTTTTCTGTCTTCTGGCAGTTTTTCCAGGATTTAGTCTGCAGGCTCTGGAGTGAGTCAAGTATCTCAGTAGGTCTCATCCTATCACCAGAAACTGTAGGGGAGGAAAATAACTTTCCCCGTGTCCCTTATAGTGAGTGATTGGCTGAGAACCATGTTTCTCTAGAGCAGTGATTCTCAACCTTGGCTGCACATTAGAATCGCCTGGGAATCTTTTTAAAATCCTGATTTCTGGGCCTCAATCCCCAAAAATATTCCCAGGTGATTCTAATGTGCAGCCAAGGTTGAGAACCACTGCTCCAGGGGTAAGATTATTTAGGTTAAAATTTCTCAGTTGTGGCCACTGCAATTCAAGGTTATCTTTGGTGAAGTTAATCTGCTTGTTCAACCTTAAAACAAAATCTTATTCACCCGAGGCCTCATAATGGGCCCAGCCCAGCTTAATTTGAACCCAGTTCATTTTCTAAGTCAGGTACAGTCAGACCCAGAAATAATGTGGTTTCTAAGTCAAATCTAGCTAGACCCCGGTGGTTTTCAGACCCAGTCAGGAAAAAGAAAAGGTCTGGGAAAATAAAAGCTCATGACGGGAAATGCAGAGCTGTGAGAGATTTACCCACCGCCTCCAGAGAAAATAGCAAATTTGAGAGACTCAACAGACTCCTACTTTAGTTGCTTCTGGAGACAGTTAGGAAATGGGGAGGGGGGGGGGCAGTCTCCTTCACTTCCATCTTTTTACACAAAACTGTTAAAAACTAAGCAGGCATATTAAAATTTTTATGAGTTTATTTGGACAAAAATCAATTTTTATCGGGTAGCATGCAATCTAGCAGGTAGAAAGGAGCTCTGAGGAGCTGTACAAAATGAAAGACATATAGGCAGAAGGGAGCGAGAATAAGGGAAATAAACTAGGGGAAAAATCATGTTGGTTAATGCAAAGTTGCTTTCCTTTAGGGAACAGCAGAGGTCTATGAGGCAGATTACCCCACTGGTGCTGATCAGGAGATTCCTTGTTGAGTGGTTTAAAATTTCATTTCTGAGAGAGCTGAATTGTAATTAAGTGGTATCTTGGTTTGGTGACGTGGGGCTTAGCATAAAAGACTCCATTTGGGGCCTGTTTTCAACAGTATCTAAAATTGAAATTCTGCTTATAAACCAGTGGAGACTAGCATTAAAAAGTAAAAGTAAATATTTTCTTCCCATGAAAACATATGAATACATTTTAAGCTTCATGAAAGTAAAACTGTCTTCTTTATATAACCACTAAATATGGTGCATTTATATAAATGTTTAACAGATATCTAACAAATTCATGAGTCTATATTTGAAAGATAAATTAATTTATTTATATTTGTCTTATTACTAAAATTTATTTTCTTTTCATAAACATTATATATTGGTCTTCAACCAATTGCATTAGTTAGTGATTTAAAATAATAATCTTGATACAGTTGTAATTAGCTAGTTATTAATAACTAGAGGCCCGGTGCACAAAAATTTGTGCACTCGGGGGGGGAGGGGGGGTCCTTCAGCCCGGCCTGTGCCCTCTTGCAGTCTGGGACCCCTCAGGAGATAACGACCTGCTGGCTTAGGCCTGCTCCTGGGTGGCAGAAGGCAGGCCAAATCCCTAGGTGCAGCCCCTGGTCAGGCTCAGAGCAGGGCAGATTGGGGAGTTGGGGCACCTTCCCCTGTCATGCACAGAGCAGGGCGGATCAGGAGGTTGCGATGCCACCCTCAGTCATGCTCAGGTTAGGGCCGACTGGGGGGTTGGGGAGCTGCCCCCTGTCACACTCAAGGCAGGGTCGATGGGGAGGTTGCGGTGCCACCCCCTGTAACGCACAGAGCAGGGCCCATAAGGGGGTTGGGGCGCTGCCCTCTGTCACACACAGAGCAGGGCCCATCAGGGGGGTTGGGGCTCCATACCCTTTCACGCACAGAGCAGAGTCAATCAGGGGGTTGGGGAGCTCCCCCCTGTCATGCACAGAGCAGGACCAATCAGGGGGTTGAGGAGCTCCCCCCTGTCACTCACAGAGTAGGGCCGATAGGGAGTTGGGGCACCGCCCCCTGTCACACTCAGGGCAGGGCGGATCAGGGGGTTGGGGTGCCGCCTTTTATCACCCACAGAGCAGGGCCGATCAGGGGGTTGGCGCGCCGCCACTGTCACACTCAGGGCAGAGCCAATGGGGTGGTTATGGCTCTACCCCATCACACACAGAGCAGGGCCTGTAGGGGGAGGGGGGTTGGGGTGCCGCCCTCTATCACCCACAGAGCAGGGCCGATCAGGGGGTTGGGGCACCGCCACTCTCACACTCAGGGCAGGGCTGATGGGGAGGTTATGGCTCTACCCCGTCACACACAGAGCAGGGCCCGTGGGGGAGGGGGGGTTGGGGCGCCGCACCCTGTCACACACAGAGCTGCATGGCAATCAGGGTGTTTGGGCGCTGCCCCCTCTCACTCTGATCCTGGTGCCAGGAGGTCTCGCCGCTCCGCTGATCCCGGTGGTGGGAGGCATATTACCCTTTTACTATATAGGGTAGAGGCCTGGTGCACGGGTGGGTGCCGGCTGGTTTGCCCTGAAGGGTGTCCTGGATCAGGTTAGGGGTCCCCACTGGGGTGCCTGGCCAGTCTGGGTGAGGGGCTGAGGGCTGTTTTCAGGCTGGGGGTGACTGAAGCTCCCAACCGCTCCTTTTTTTCTTTTTTTTTTCTTTTTTATTCTGGGCCAGCTTTAGCTTTGAGGCTTGGCTCCAGCTCTTAGGCCTCAGCTGCTGAAAGTAGGTTTCTGGCCTTTGCTTACAGTGTTGCGATCCTGCTGGCTGAAGCCCGGCGGACTAAAGCAGGTTTCTGGGGTTTTGTTTAGCTTCTATATTTGTTACATAGTTGCTTAGAGTTGCAGCTCAGAGGCCTGCAGTGGCAGGCGGGGAATGTTGGAGTCCTCCGTCACTGAAGCAAGCAAGCCTCATGTTAGTTTCAAGCTGCCTGGCTGCCGGCCGCCATCTTGGCTGGCAGTTAATTTGCATATTTCCCTGATTAGCCAATAGGAAGGGTAGCTGTCATACGCCAATTACCATGTTTCTCTTTTATTAGATAGGATGAGAAAGGAGTAAAGGAAGGCCAGACATTATAGGCATGTTATTTGGGCAGCCTCACCAGGAAGCTGCAACTTTGCACTCCCAGAGAACTACTGGCCCCTTTCCTGCAGAATCACTTCGGGGAAGGGGTCCAACAAAGGGGAGAGAGACACAAGTGCAGTGAAATTGGGGTGACTAGGGAAAGTGCCTGTCATTCAAATCTGGGAACAGAATTCATTGGCCAGAATGGATGGAGCTAGTGCAAGCCTGTGAGAATTTGGGGATATGTAATCCCCCAAACAAAGGAATTTTCTCTTGTGACTCTTGACTTGTGGTTCCCTCTTGGCTTCCTTGCATTTGCCCATGTTTCCTTCATAGCCATGTGGCCCTGAGGACCCCACACACAATAAACTGATGCACTCCAAATGGGAACACACACTAAGCTAGACTGATGCTGGACTGGAGTGTGCAAATATGGAACAGAAACTCTAGACACTTGTCGGGAGCACTCGCTCCTGAGTCTGCACATACTCCTAAACCCTCAGCACTCTCCCAGACTCTACTTACTGCGCCAATTGTTCGGGAGTGAGTTTCTCCTTGACCTTGCTCGCTGCAGCAATTTTGAGAGTACTCACTCCTTTGTCTTGTTTGACTACGCTAACTGTTGGATCTGAGTCCCTCTGCCAGGGGCTGGACCTCCTTGGACACCAGGCATTAGAAGATGGAGAAGACATGAGAAGTCATGGATAGATAAGACAGTATTTATTGAAGTCCAAATAGCCTTTTGCTACTAAGGAACCATTAGACAGAGCAGTCCAGTAAAGTAGTCCCTGCTAGTACAATAGCAAACACAGGAGTCATCCTAGCAAAAATAGCCAGCACTGGCTGTTATGTTAGAGAGCCCAGGATCAGATACATGCAGATGTGTGACAAGATAATGGACCCTCCCTGGAATTTCTAACAGATCAGCATGCCAGACACAGATACCAGCTCCTCCCTGAATCCACAACGACCCCCACACAGATACTGACTCCTTCCTGAATACCCTGCTGACCCCCTGTGGTGGGAACTTCCTCAGTTCATGCCCCCGCCCCTCACCCAACCACAGTATAAAACAAAGCACCCCCCTCCCTATGGGTGCGAATTCACTGGCCCCACCTTTGGGCTGGTGGGTTTCGCCTGGGGACGCAGAATAAAACTTTCCCCTTTCCTATTCTCTGACCGACTTGGTACTCCTTATTCTCTGCGCCACCTCCTGAGTCACCTAACACTGGCTGGCAGTAATACATCTTCCCCACAATGCAGCCCCTAACATAGGAGCTATACAGGAGCCATTACTAACTAAGCAGCCTCACATAATAGCAGCCTCACTCTGGCTGGTCAGTGGCAACTTATATACAAGTTCAAACAAGCTCAAACAAAAGAGGCTTTATGCCAAATAGTGGCATCAATAATTGGCTATAGAAAGGCACACTTGTGCAGTGTATACAGTGAAACTGCTATGTCCTTGTACCTGCATATGGCAACTTAGCCTTGAACACCCTGATTAGGATTCCCACGCTCAGAGTGGCCTTAAGCATCCAGCGTGCACTCACTGATTAGGGTTCCTACAACACTGACTCTGATTCCAGCCCTATTGAAGACAGTTATGCTTCTTCTGTAGGGAGACAAAGGCAAAGGGGACCTAGGAAACTCAGGGATTTAATTCTAGGCAAATAAAAATGAGCCTTTCTCCCATGAGAAGCTCAGAAAATTACTTTTCTTAGGATATTACAAAAAGCCTACTCCTGGGAGCAGTGGACAACAATCTTCTTAATCATGATTAATGCATTTGGCTTGTTTTTTCACACAAAGGAAGGGCAGCATATACCACCAGGATAGACAGTAAAGGAATAAATGGCCATTTCCTTTTAATTTGCAAATGTTTTATACCAGGATAGGAACATCAGATACTACCCAGTATGGAATAAACACACCTTTCCATCTGAAGCATTTTTCTTAGAGGTGATTATCTACTGATGGCAAACATCCAAGACTTGAGTTCATTTTAACAAATTGAAAAGAAAAACCAACTCACAATTTCCAAAACTACTCTTTAATCTTATGTGTAATAATAGCTGAAGAGGGTTATTTACTTCTCACTCTGGGATTATACCTGTTTTAATTTCTGCGGGGAATTACATAAAAAGTTGTAGATTTAGTGCCTGCCCTGGAGGAACTTATAATCTAAAAGTGAAAATCGTGTAAAGGAAAAGGAAAGACACTTAGAGGTAAAACCAATTTACACTTTACTATTTTTAGAGGCTCTAGGGAGAGCAGAAATTTTCATTGCATGCTGTACTCATAACTTTTGGAGAAAAAAAAAATCAATGCCTTTTTATATGTTACCAGCTTAGTGAATTCTGTGATGTGAGCAGTAAAGAATGAATTTATGAGGTGAGTAACAAAGAACTCAGGAGTTTAGCAGAGATTTTTCAGTTGAGATTTACAAAAGGAAAAGGAAAGAGGTAGACACAAACATTATATTGGTACATTTTTTAGAACCAGGGTACGTACAAGTGTGGTTCCCTTGGTAACCTTTGTGTAGTGTGTGAATTAGCACAGCAGTTTCTCCTGTTTTCGTATTGTAATCAAGAATTAGATTGTTTCGTTAATATGACTACTTTGCATTTTTTTTCTCTTTTTTCCTTTCCCTTGTGCTTATTTTACATTAAACTCTGAAATCTGGGTGTTCTTAATTTGTCAGAAGTGCAAATTCTTGGAAGCCAAGTAAGAACTGATGATAAATGAAAATGAAGTTTTAAAGGTATACAGTCCAGAAAGTGACAAGTGTGTTTGTAAAAATCAAATTTTTAAAGGGATCCCAAAGAGGAATTTCTGGGTAATAATGAGAACACTATCCAAATCCTGTTATCTGTAAAGTTGGTTGAAATTATAGGCAGCCTAACTATTGCCATGTAAACTATACTGCAGGTAAGCAGAGCCTTGTTGCTTATAAATTTTAAAATGTAATCACTTTGCATTTTGCTATCAGTCATAGTGAACAGTTAGTCTGATCTGTGCTTCCTCCACATGCACTGAAAATGAAAGGTCACCTGTTAACCTCTCCTTGGCTTCCCTTGTCTCCTTTCAGACTTTTTTTCCTAGGTCCTGGTTATGATCCTTCTTAGCACATTTTTGTCCCCTGATTCTTAACGTCCCATCAGCCCCAATTTGTTTTGTTTTGTTTTAACAGCTCTCTTGTTCTGAAAAGCACTGCTAGGGAAATTCAGAGGCGCTTGCCAGTTGAGTTCTATGTAATTGGGCCCTCCATGCTGTTCTGCTATTCCTTTATTCACCATTAACTAACTTCTTAAAGCATTTTCTTCAGCAGTTGTTCTAATCCTTTTTCAATTTTCTCCAGCCTCCAACCACACTATTGTCTTCTTCAGTCTAAGGAAAGGCATTTGTTCTTACTTGATTAAAAAGACAAGCCTTAAGGAGTTATTTTCCCAATTCCTCTCCTTTTTTTGTTTGTTAATCCTCACTGGAGGACATTTTTTTCCATTAATTTTAGAGAGTAGAAGGGAGAGAGGAGGGGAAGAGGGGACAGAGAGAGAGAAGCATAGATGTGAGAGAGCCACATCAATTAGTTGCCTCTAGCACCAGGGCAGGGAACCTGCAACCCAGTTATGTGCCCTTGCCCTTGACTGGAATCTAATCCGCAACCTGAGAAACAGCCACACTAGCCAGGGCAATACTTCTCCTTTTCATCTAAAAATTCTTCCTGAACTTTTAGTAGATGTTCCCAGCAAGAAAAAAAAATATACTCAAATTAAGGTAATTTAATGGAAAGAGTTATTAAAGGCACTCGTTACAAATGTAGGATCTGTATAGTAACCTAGGGCTAATAGCCGCTACATAATCTCTAGTTATGACCGGTAAATTTCCAAAGGAGAGGGTCCTGTAGGTTTGGCCACCTTGCATGGAGCAGGGACCTTCAGTTGAGGGATGTGGCCAGGTCAAGGAGACTCTGTGATATGAGGGCCAATACTTGACTTCTCTTTTTTCCCCCTTTTTTCTTTTTTTTTTTAAATCTTTCTCTTACCTCCTGCCTGATCCTCTCTATTGCCTACTGATAAGGTCCATGAATCAATTTAGCAGCAGGATGATGCTTGGAGGGACAAATAGAGATTACTTAGCATAGACCAGGGGTGGGCAAACTTTTTGACTCGAGGGCTACAATGGGTTCTTAAACTGGACCGGAGGGCCGGAACAAAAGCATGGATGGAGTGTTTGTGTGAACTAATATAAATTCAAAGTAAACATCATTACATAAAAGGGTACAGTCTTTTTTTTTTTTAGTTTTATTCATTTCAAACGGGCCGGATCCAGCCCGCGGGCCATAGTTTGCCCATGGCGGGCATAGACCTCAACAGATGTTTTTCTTATGTGTATTATATTTTTAAAAAATGTCATTTTAGATTTGATAAAGGTCCTGCCCCCAACTTCTGAAAGAAGCTCAGAGCCTAGAAGTGAAGATGCATATACCTATAAGTATATAAGCCATGAGTATATGGCATGACACAAATATATATATGTTTCTCTCTGTGTGTATATAATTCATCATAAAAAAGTGTTATAAGATAACTGCATATAAAAGGCTGTGGCAAATTGAGGCAGTCAGAAATTGCTACTAGATGGGATAAAGCACAATATTTTCATGTGAGTGGAACAAGACACAGGGGCACTTACAAGTATTGAGATGGAGATGTCAGGGAAGGCATTCTAGTCAAAGAGAACAACATAGGCCAAGGCAGTGATGTGAAAGCATGGAGCATATACAGAAATACAGTGGGGCCTTGACTTATGAGTGTCCCGACTAACGAGTTTTTTGAGATACCAGCTGTCTCTCGGACGATTTTTTTGCGTTGAGTTGATATAGTAATTGAGTTAACGAGCTCCTTAACAAGCTCCTTAATGAGCTCGGTCTCAGAACAAATTAAACCCGTAAGTCAAGGCTCCACTGTATAGGATGGGCAAGAAAGTTGTGAGGTCGGGCAGGCTGCATAGGCAGTTTTAGGTATGGTTGAGGAAAGCTAACTTTCCTGTGCTTTACTATGTAGCATCATTCTACTAAGTGATGAACTTTTGTTACCACTTTACATGCAACAGATGCATAAAGCAGACACTATTACCCCCATTTTACAAATGAGGAAACTGACTCTTAGGATAAAGTTAAATAATTTTACCAAAGTCACAAAATCAAAAAGTAGCTTTCTGGCCCTAGCTGGTCTGGCTCAGTGGACAAAGTTTTGGCCTGTGGACTGAAGGGTCCCGGGTTCGATTCTGGTCAAGGGCACATGCCTGGGTTGTGGGCTCAATCCCCACTAGGGGGCACCCAATCAAAGGTTCTTTCTCATCATTGATGTTTCTATCTCTCTCTCCCTCTTCCTTCCTCTCTGAAATCAATAAAATATATATATATATATTTAAAAATAGCTTTCTGTGAAGTCTCAAATGACATACAACACGTTAAAGGCAAACAGAGTGCCCAACACATAGCAGATGTATATACAGTCATGCATTCATAATGAAATTTCTGTCAACAAGGGACCACATATACTAAGGTGGTCCCACCTATATAATAAAGAGCCAGGGTCCTAACAACCAATTATGACAGAAGGCTCTACCAGACCGGAAGTCAGTGCTGGGTTGCCGTGGTGACTCACCACTGACTGGGGCCACTGTGGGCACCCTGAACCAGCACTGAATGCCTAGGGGGCTGTGGATCAGGCCTGGAGAGAGGCCTGCAGAGAGAGAGGCAAGGTCTGATCCTTAGCCTCTATGGCAGCCATTGATCAGAACTTGCCTCTCTTTCTCTCCCAGCCTGGCCAACAGCCATGCCTCAATTTCTCTACAGGCCTCCACCAGGGCTGCTGATCAGCCCCAACTTTCTGATCAGGCTCTGTTGATAGGCCCAGAGATGCTGACTGGTATAGAAACTGACCAATCAGAACCAAATTGGCCAGCAGAGAAGAGCAGTTGGGGGCGAAATCCGGCCTGCAGGGGAGGGCAGTTGGGAGGCGATCAGGGCAGCAGGGGATGGCAATTGGGGGCAAGATCAGGCTGGCAGGGGAGTGCAGTTGGGGGCGAGATCAGGACAGCAGGGGAGGGCAGTTGGGGGTGAGATCAGGCCAGCAGGGGAGGGCAGTTAGGGGCGATCAGGCAGGCAGAGGCAGTTGGGTGCAATCAGGCAGGCAGGCAGAGAGGTTAGGGGCGATCAGGCATTCAGGCAGAGGCAGTTAGAGGTGGTCAGGCAGGCAGGCAGGTGAGTGATTAGGAGCCAGCGGTCCCAGATTGTGAGAGGGGTGTCCAACCGCTGGTTTAGGCCCGATCCTCGAGGTGTCCCTGATTGGAGTGGGTGCAGGCTGGGCTGAGGGACCCCCTGCCCTTGCACAAATTTCATGCACCAGGCCTCTAGTAAAATTATAATGAAGGTGAAACATTACTATTTCCTAGCGACATCTTAGCCATTGAAATGAGATAGCACAAGGCATTACTCACCTGTTTGTGGTGATGTTGATGCAAACAAGCCTACTTGTATAAAAGTATAGCACATACAATTGTGTATCATGCATAATATTTGATAATGAAAATAAATGACTGCTACTGGTTTATGCATTTACTGTACTATATGTTTTCTTGTTATTTTAGAGTGTGGTCTTTCTTCTTATGAAAATAAATTTGCTATAAAATAATATGCTATACTACAATGGCAACAGCCTCATACTGTGCCTCTTGATAGCATCATTTCTCTTGTGCTTGATTTAACCTCATGTTGTTTGTACAGTAACATGCTGCACAGGTTTGCAGCCGAGGAGCAATAGTCTATCCTGTATAACCCAGGTGAGTAGTAGGCTTTCACATTAGGTTTGTGTAAGTGCATTCTATCCTCTTTGCACAATGACACAATCACCTAACAGCACATTTCTCAGAACATATTCCCGTTGTTAAGCAGTACATGACTGTATATGTTAGTGAGCATTAGCCATCTGAATCATCCTCACTTTTGACAGCAGTGCTGGATGAATTAAAGGAAGAGCAGTGCAGAGAGGGAGAAAATAGGGGCATCAATGGGGATAGTGATGGAAGAAACAGAAAAAATAGAGTGGGCTTGGGAAATACTAGCATGAGGTTGATGTAACTTGGCGACTGATCTGAAGAAGGGAACTAGAAAACAAGCATGAAAGATAGGAGACTTCCCCAATAAACTATTTTTGCTTCCTTCTGTTCCCTTTCTCTAGAAAAGGCTTCCAAACTCCCTAATCATCCATACTGATTCTCTCTTGGTTCTCCTTTGTTCCCACCTGGTAAACTAAGATTAATTATAAACTGTTTTTTATTACATTATCTGAAACATATCTTTTTTAAAAAAATTCTTTATTGCTTAAAGTATTATATGTAGTATTACATATGTCTCCTTTTCCCCCCTTTGACCTCTCCCCGGCCACCCTCACCCCCCAGCACATGGCCTCACCCCCCTAGTGTCTGTGTCCATTGGTTATGTTGTTCATTATATTCCACAAATGAGTGAGATCATGTGATATTTATCTTTCTCTGACTGGCTTACTTCGCCTAGCACAATGCTCTCCATGCCAATCCATGCTGTTGTGAATGGTAAGTGTTATTTTTTTCACAGCAGCGTAGTATTCCATTGTGTAGATGTACCACAGTTTTTAATCCATTCATCGCTGATAGGCACTTAGGCTGTTTTCAAATCTTAGCTATTGCAAATTGTGCTACTATGAACATGGGGGTGCATATGTCCTTTCTGATTGGTGTTTCTGGTTTCTTGGGATATAGTCCTAGAAGTGGAATATCACTAGGTCAACTGCGAGTTCCATTTTTAACTTTTTGAGGAAACTCCATACTATTTAAAACATAACTTAGTTAATCTAGATTTCAGCTTTTATTATTAGAGTTTAATTAGATCTTCTGTTTTCTTTATCTTCTATTTCCCTTTTAAAAATGTATCACCTCAACTTTTTCAGATTTTTAAAAATGTATAATAATTTTTTCCCATTGAAATATTTCAAAGTCTCCCAGTTAGCTAAAGAACAGGTAACTTATATGCCATGCAATAGAATGTTACATTATGGTTAGAAAAGATGAGATAGATCTCTTTGTATTTTCCTGAAAAGATATCCATGTAAAAAGGCAAGTTGTAGAATTATATGTGTAATGGGAACCTGTTTTTAAAATAAAACAATTTACATGCAGTCATATTTCATATCCATTTGTATATGTGTGCATGTATAAAAGTTGGAAGACTATATACTTATTTATTCCTTCTTTAAAGTGGTATTGGGAAAGAGGTTCTCCATTTTCTATATACACTTTTGGGTTTTTAAAACCCTTTTTCAACCAGCTTCGTATTACTTTTGTAATTAAAGTTTAAAAGAAGAGTAAAACACAAATACCTGGGCTTGGAATTTATGGCCCTTCAAATTCTGAGCCTGAATTGTTTTAACTGTCTATCCTAACTCTCACTATACCTCAGATGTCTTATTAACTAATTAGAAAATACGTGGATCATGGGTCCTCATTCTTCCCTTCCTCGCTCATAGCAGCTATAGCTAATTGCTTGTGGCAGCTTTTCCTAGTGGGCCTGAATAAAGCTACATAATCTTTTATAACTTCACACATCTACTAAAAATTGGTTATGGGAGATGGAAATTTTGCTAACTCAGAAGTATAATGTGATCAAATTGAACACTTTGGTGTCCCCGAAGCACATTCTGTTCTTTCTTAACTCGAGGCCTTTGCTTATGTGATCTTTTCCAATCCCAAAGACACTATTACCCCTGACTATCTCTCTACTGGACTCAACACTTTATGAGGCCTTTTCATTCTCTGTGTTGGATATAAGTCCTTCTTTTTGTCTTCTTTGTAGGTATTTAAACTATAATTTTATTAATGTTTTCATTTTTTTTTTGCTTTATTTTAGCTATATAGCTCAAGGAGCAATCATACTTTTTAATGATTCTATCTTTTATGGTGCCTTGATTACAATGTATAAATGTGTGATCAATACTGGTCAATATATTTGGCTTTGTATGTGGAAATGCCAAGAAACAAGTCTAGATCCTTAAATCAAACATGTCTTTTATCAGTATTTAAAATAGAGCTTATGAAATTTTGTTTTCATAATCAACATCCAGATTTATTAAATTACTGCTATTTTGAGTCCTTCCATAGTTCTTTTACCAACATTTATATCTGGATAAATGGGATACTACCCATCAAGTTTCCTCAGAAAATTGTTTTAAAACTTCCCACAGTTACCTTTTGCTGAAGAACACATTTGTTATTAAAGATCAGTGGATTTTAGCAAATCTGTAGACTTGTAAAAAATATCACAGCTCCACACAAATTACTTTAAAACATTCTGTAAAGCAGAAGGAACTGACATAGTGTAGAAGAAGGATGAAGGTAAAGATATTTTTTTCTTTCTGAAAGTACTCATGGGGTTATGATTACATTTTGGTGCCATTGAGGTGGTAAATGTGTGAACACTATAAATCTAAGTATTATCCTCCAATTATGTGCATTAAAATAATATGGACAAAAAGCTTTTATGGGAAATTTTACAGTTTCACATGTCACTTCCTCTGGAAAGCATTTTCCAGTTCCCTCTGGGCAAAGTTGTTCTTTGGGATGTCTGCGGTACTTTGTTCAATTATTTACATAAAAATTATTGTCCTGTATTTTAGAATTGCAACTACTTTATTTATGCACCAGTTTCCCAACTCAGATCTCAGATTACAAGCTCCTTGAGTTTAGGAACTGTTTTTATTTTTTATTTTTCCTTTACATCCTAGGTACCTACAGCAGCATTTGGAACCTCAAAGCTGCTTCACAAGTATTTGTTGAGTCAAAGAACAGAAACTCACCAGAATTGACCCTGCCAAATTCCATCCAGCTTTCCAGGTTCAGTTCATGTTTCTCTCTGTGAAATCTGTGCCTTTTCTTCTTTTTCCATCCCATGCAGAATTGTTTTATCCCTCTTTTGTGCTATCTCCAAACTTGGACGCACTTCTACTACAGTATATAACCCACTAAATTCTAGTTACTTACAAGTCTATCATTCCTCCTTTAATATCTGTGGGGACACAAACTTACTTATATATTTCCAGAGTCTACCATAATAATTGGTAATTAATAACTGTTTTAAGGAGCAGATGAATGAGTAAAATAATTAAATGGTCATTAATTTTATATATCTATCACCTAAAATGGCTTCTTTCAAATAATGTTCCTATATTATTAATAGTGATCTTTTTATATGTCTGCTCCTCTCTCCAATCTTTTTATCTATCATCTGTGTTTTTACATATTTGTATCTACCCTCTCTCTTATTTCTTAAG
The DNA here is from genome assembly GCF_963259705.1 of Myotis daubentonii. NCBI lineage: Eukaryota > Metazoa > Chordata > Mammalia > Chiroptera > Vespertilionidae > Myotis > Myotis daubentonii. The sequence continues at coordinate 87,904,553 of NC_081841.1, forward strand.
AATAGGCAGGAACTACCTAAAGCATGAGGTATGCCATGGATGGCTCAGACTCTGGTAGGAATCTAGGGAGCTGCTGTGCCCTAAAGGCCACAGAAGATGGGAAGCACAGAGGATTGGTCACTCAGTAGATTAGGCCGGGGACAAACTTTCCATGTCATTGACTTCTCCCATTTCACACAATTGAGAATAATTTACTAGCATATTAAAGCTGGCCATTATTATAAAAATTTATGAAAAGATTGCCAATGGAATTACAAATGCAGGAACAATGTAAGTTAATCATACACAGGGCATCTCAAAAAATATACACACTTTAAATAATTATAAAGGCAGTTTCTATTGAAATACATTTCGTTTTCAAATGTAATAAAATCAGCTGTTAAAGTGTGTATATTTTTGGGGGACACTCAGTACTTAGCACTTATAAAAACATTGTGAAACATAGACATTTTAAGCCCATTGCTCAGAGGTAAATAGCCAGTAAAAATAATAAAGTCGAAGATTGCTCCTGAGTATTCTTTTCTGTCCTGTTCTTTGAAAATAAGATAATCTTATGTCAAATACATAATGTCTCTGCCTGCATAATTCAAGACAACTGGAAGAATCCTGTTGTGATTTTGGAGTGTGGCTCATCATCCAGGTTCATGGATAATTCAGAGGCTGCAAAGGTACAAGTATGACTATCCTATACCTTATCATGAGAAAATATGACTTGTTTAATGTACCCCCTCACACACACACATTTCATTTGTAAAGTTGATCCTTGCTTCTTTGGATAAGAAAGACCTAATTTGTTCATTTAAAATGACAACCAGTCTACCTCTGTTCATTCCTGAGCCTCAGCGTGTCCCTTCCCGGGGAGAACACAAAGCCCCGTCTGGTTATGACGGCGACACTTTCTTGTCCAATACACAGGGAAGTTGGTTTTTCCTGGAAGTGCAAACATTTGTTCAAAGAATTGTTGTCAAAGGAGAAGATTTCTTTTCATCAGCGTGTAAAGAGACTTTTCCCCCATGGATATTTTGCACAAAATATTTATCTAAATGTTCCTCTAAAAACCTTGGGAATGGGGAGCTCTTTGTTTTTGGAACCAAAGGATACATCGACCAGGCACAATCCAGAATATAAATGGGTTCCTAAAAGATATTAACAAAAGAGGTTATAGAGAAGACGGTTTCAATCTGATAGGGAGAAATGTCCCCATGAGCAATTAAGGAGAGCTCTGGTAATGGTACTTAATCTGAAGGTTGAGCTGAAGAAGACAGTGACTGGGAACATGATTTGCATAAGGAGACAAAAAATAGGAACACATTGATGTAATTGAGTATAATGGGTGATTTTATTTGAAGAAAAAATATCCGTTAATCACCAGAATTTTACCTAGACTATTAGGTAACCTGTAAGGTATGTTTTGTCACTGATTCTATAATTTTGTTACACATACTAACTTGAAAAAGCCAACACATATGATCTTTCTAAAAATAAATTTTATGATCTATTAACTATTATATTAACTATTTAAAAAGAGAATACTTGTAAAATTTGTGTAAGGGATGTAAAAGAGCAAACATATAAAATACACACTGAAAGGGCGAGGGCTATGCCCTCCATCCTACCCTGGATCCTCCATGTTGGGGCAGAGGCCATGTGCTCAGAAGAGTGCCTTCTTCCCGGAAGCCCAGGCCCCTGCTGGCCACGCCCGGGATTTCTAATGACAAGCAAGGGATGTTCGCGCCATAGAGATGACCACATCCTGTGCAACAAGACCCGACTTGGCGCCTGGCCAATCCGAAGGGCCCACAGCTAGCCCCCTCCCCTCACTATTAAAGCCCTGATTTTCTCATGGATATCACTCGGTTTTCCGGTCGCTGCGTCGACTGGAGGCCCGGGTCGGGTTAGCTAACTCAATAAAGGACCTTCTGCTTTTGCATCGGACTGGCTCCCTGGCGTGGTATCTTGGGGATCTTGAATTCTGGGCATAACAACACCACTCAGATTAAGAAATAGAATGGCATTATCATTTGTTTTGAAGGCCCATATAATCAAACATTAATATATCATTTAGTTTTTCTGTATAACAACAACAATAAAAAACCCCAAATGTAGTGGCTTAAAATAATAAATATTCACCATTCCTTGTGATTCTTTGGGTTGTTTAGGCAGTCCTTTAGAAAGGCTCCACCTTTCTCTGCTGGGTCATCTCATCTATAGTCACAATGGTATCTTACCGGGGGCTGTATTATCCAGGTTGACCTCACTCATCTGTTTGATGGTAGATTCTATGTCAGCTGGGATCCCTGATCACATGTCAACCAGCAGCCTTGTTCACATAGTAATGGCACATTCCAAGAGCAGTAAAAGAACAAATACCATAGCACAAGAGATTTTCAAGCATCTGATTATATGATTGATAATGTCTCATTAAGCAAAGTCACATGGCCAACTCAAAATTCAATGAGTACAGAAATAAACTGTCTCTTGAAGAGAGCAGATATGAAGCCACATTACACAGGGTGTGCCAATAGGGATGGGAAGAATTTGTAAGCAACCACTCCTAAAAATAACTTCTAATTTTTGTATATAAATAGAATAATACTGAATCATTCTATGTGACTTGTTTTTTCTACCCAGTATATTTTCATCCAAATATTCATGTTGTTTCATGTGTTTTTAATTCATTCATTTCACTGCTATTATCTGGTTTTTAATGCCACCTTCCAAACTGTCTACAAATACTTTTTTATATTGTATTAAGTTCATTTCTATTACTCATTTTTTATGATTTGTCTTTCTTTCTATAATACTATCAAATTTGAGTAATAATAGATTTGTTTCCTTATCCCTAATTACTTTTCTTATAATTAATTTTCAATGCTTTATTGTGCTGATTAGCATTTCTAATAAAATGTTCTACAGAAAGCAATGAGAAGCAACACTTTCTTGAAATGATAAAGGGAATAAACTCAATTATTATGTTTTGGGGGGAGGTATAAAGTGCCATTAATCAGGTTATACAATTTCCCTTCTATTTCTCATTTTCTAGGAGTCTTTTTTCACTTAACTATAAAGGGATGTTCAATTTCATCAGCTATAAAGCTAATACACTTTTTAATCCTTAAGTTAATGTGATAAATTATTTTATTTTATAATAATAAAAATGTTTGCAGTATTGGGCTACTCCAAATGTAGTCATTCGGTATTATTTTTGTACTAGTAGCCCAGTGCACAAAAATTTGTGCACTTAGGGGTGAGGGTGATGAGTGGGGCCAGACCCCTCAGCCCGACCTGCACCCTCTGTCATGTTCTGGGACCCCGACCACTCCTGGCCTAGGCACAGGCCTACAGGCTTAGGCAGCCTGGCTCCCAAGGCTCCAATTTATCAAGAGAACAAAGTCGGCGTTAGTTACAGCCCTCACCGAACCCAGTACACTGCATCTGTGCAGTGCCTCGTTCATGTGCCTGCTTCGCCCTACTGAATTACTAACATCTTGAGGACATAGCTCTGTCTTATCCTGCTTCAACTTCAGTGCCTGACCTGGTGCCATGGACCTGAGAGGGTTTGCTGAGTGAGTGAATAATGAGTGAGTGAATGAGTGAATGAATGAGTGAGTAGGTGAATGAGCAAGCAGCTACCAGTGGGGATAGTTTGCACTCTGCTCTGAGCTGCCTGACTCAAACCTGGGGAAGTTCCCGCCCTGCTCCCAGTGGCCCCACTCCCCTCTCCAGGCTGCATAGTTCGTGCAGGGCAAAAGCTGCCTGGGTGTGCGTTTTGGCAAATCAGTGCATTAGCACCTGTCGGCTGGGGATCCCCCTGGTGGGCCGTTTGTGGGTGTGGCCAGTGGTAGATCCGTGCATTAGCACCGGTCAGCCTCAGATCCCCTCAGGATGGAAGTTTGTGGGTGTGGCTGGTGGTGGATCAGTGCCTTCAGCCCCGGATCCCGTTGGGAGGTCCGTTTGTGGGCATGACCGGTGGCCGATAGCTGGGGTCCCGCTGCCAGCCCTGGGTCTGTTCCCATAGGGGCCGCCTGCCACCCAGGTTGCAAATAGCAGGCCTGGATGGCAGCGGGGCAGGCGGGATGGCACTGTCCCGCCCTGCCTGCAGTATGCAAATTAGCCGCCATCTTTGTTGGCGGTTAACCTCCATCTTGGCTGGTGATTGATTTGCATATCGCCCTGATTAGCCAATGGGAAGGGTAGCGGTCGTACGCCAATTACCATGTTTCTCTTTTATTAGATAGGATATTATGCTGAATTTAATTCTGTAATATTGTATGTCGGACTTTTGAGTCGATATTTGTAGGTGAGGTTAGCCTATAATTTATTTTCTAATAATATTGTCATATTTTAGCTTCAAGATTTTTCTAGCTTCATAAATTAAATCGAAGATTGTTTCTTCTCTCTCTCATTTGTTTTTGATTATAATAATTTGCTCCTTGACTATTTTAAAGAAGCTGACAGTAGTATACATAGACTTATCATTATTGTTATTATTATTTTGATGAAGATTTATTTAATGGAGAGAATAAATCAGCTTTTGAATTTTTCTTAATTTAGTTTTATTATGTAATGTTTTTCTTAGGAATTTTCTATTACATACAATTTTTCAAACATTACTCTTTTTATTTATGTTATTTATTTGAACTCATAATTTTTTTCTTTATTACTCTCACTAGAGTATTGTTAAATTTATTAGCTTATAGTTTTGGGTTTACTGTTCCTCTATTTTATTTTTATTTTTTTATTTTACTATTTTTGGCTATCATATATTACTTCAAATTCTCTTAGGGTAAATTTTATATTTATCTCACTTCTTAAATTGAAAGCTTAGCTAATTAATTTTGATTTTTTTTCTTCTCTTTTATGGTCATTTTATAGCTGTATAATTTCCTCTAAGAACTACTTTAGCTACAGGCTACAATTTTGATATGTAGTATTTTCATTGTCATTTAACTTTATGTGTTTTCTAATTTTTATTGAGTCCTTCTTTGACCCATGAGTTATTGAGAAATTTCTTAATTTTCAAATAGGAGATTTTTCTAGTTAGCTTTTGAATATTGGTTTCTAACATAATTGCATTTCAGACAGAGATAATTGTTTCTTTGATTTCAGTCTTTTGACATTTACTGAAAATAAATTTCATGGGGCAGTATGTCAACAATATTCAGAAATGTATGCAAGAAAAGATCATATATTCTATGGTTATTTTCAGTTGTATTCTTTATAATGGATTTTTATCAAGCAGTTTTTTATGTTGTTACATATTCTATATTCTTTGCTTTTTGGTGTTATTGTTAGGTCTACTACTCAGAAAGGTATATTTAAATCTACAATGGAGGTAAATTTGTCAATTTCTCTTTATAGTTCTAAAATGTGTATATATATAGCTATGGTTTTAAGAAAATACAAAATTAAATTGTTCATAGCTTTCTGGTAAAAAAAAAAAAATCTTTTACCTTCTACAATTAGAATATTAGGTGTATAGCTTGGCTGGTGTGACTCAGTGGATTCAGCATTGTCCCACCAAGAGGTCAGGGTTGGATTCCTGGTCAGGCCACATGTCCAGGTTTTGGGCTCCATCCCCAGTAGAAGGCATCCAGAAAGTGGCTCATCGGTATTTCTCATCAACATTTCTATCTCTCTCCCTTTCCCTTTCTCTCTCTCTAAAAATCAATTTTAAAATTTTTTAAAAAAGAATATAAGTTATGTAAGGGCAGGGGCAGGGCTTATGTTTTTTTCTATATTATTTACTCATATATCCTACTGTGTTTGAATTATACCACTGGTGCTACCATGTACTCGATTATCCAGAAATGGCCAGACCCATCTATACTAATAAAAGGGTAATATTCTAATTAGACTAGAGATCTTCTGGATGACCCTCTGGATGTCCTTTGGGCAAAGCCATGGTGGTGGGGCTAAGGCAGAGGCTGTTAGGGGTGATCAGGTCGACAGGGGAGAGCAGTGAGGGGGATCAGGCTTGCAAGGGAGAGCAGTTAGGGGGATTAGGCCTGGTGGCAGTTAGGAGCCAGCTGTCCAGGATTGTGAGAGGGATGTCCGACTGCTGGTTTAGGCCTGATCTTGAGTTTAGGCCCACAGGATTGGGCCTAAACTGGCAGTTGGACATCCCCCAAAGGCTCCTGGATTAGAAAGGGTGCAGGCCACACTGAAGAACCCCCCCACCCCCATGCATGAATTTCATGCATCGGGCCTCTAGTAGAATGATAATGCCTGTTGAAAGCTCAACTGAGGCTCTCTGTGGGTGCAGCCCACACTCCAAATCAATGATAGTTATGTGGTGCTGTGTTGCCAATATATGCTGAATGGGTTTGGGAGACCAGTGATGGAATTAAGAATAGCCCCATGTTCCCTCAGTCCCAGTGGCCCATTTGGGGAAATTTGTGTTTCCTATCTCACAATTCTGGTTTAAAAATACTGCTTGCTAGAGCAAGAGGGATTTCACTAGGGAAAGCAGCAAGATTTCTATTCATTCTAAGCTATGCCTCCTGCATAGGCACTTTGCTCTCCTTGGTTGGAGGAGAGAGCAGAGGATAAAAAAGAACAACTTTCCATGTGGGGAAAAGTGACCCTGATAATCAGGAAAAAGCTGGCTGCTGTTACACAGGGTGGACAGAGGGAGAATATGTGTGGCAGCCAGGCCACCCCCTGGGGCATCGCTTGGCATTTTCTTGCCCTGTTTTCATGGCAAATGGTTGTGGCAAAAGCCTCAATCAGAGAAGGATGCATTATTCAGGGGCTCAGCTGTGAGTGAGGGGAGTTTCAAATGACTAATAAAAAGGGGGAGGAGCACCAGCTGCAAGGGTAATAACTTCCTCTCACAATTAGTATACTGTCTGACTCCGTCCCCCTGCAAAAAGGTCAACTAGAATCCCAAAGGGGCTACTCCTAGAACTTAAAGGGCTGGATCCAGCAGTGCACACAGTGGGCTATAGAGGACGCTATGCTGTGCCACGCCACCCCAGTTTCTAGGAATTGTCCTCGACCGAAGAGAGCCACCTTCCTCAACAGCATGCCCCATTTCCTGGGCCTGTGAAATGCATCCAGAAAGATTTCGTGCATCAGTGACTGGTTGATGAATGTTACAGCACCCGACCTTTGTCCCAGCTTCAGAACTCACCGAGGGGGATTTGCATCATAGCCCAATTTCTCCTATGCCCAATCTTGTCTCTCCCCTTCCCTGACAGGAGTTAATCCTGAAACAGCTCCTTTATAAATGACTGTGTGATAATGTGCCAGAGTCCGCTTCTGGAGGACTTAACTTGGAACAGACAGGAATTTTTCTATTCCTTACAAGTTTGATAGAACACACTTGGAAAGCTGTTTGGGACTAGAGAGGTCAGTGGTTAACATTTCAATTTCTTTAGTGGTTATATCTTTAAACAGAGGTTTAAAATTATAGTCATAAAAGTCTTACACATTTTTGATAGGTTGAACACTTTAATTCTTTATAATTATTGTTATTATTCTTAGTGTGACCCTATTTTATTGTAATATAAGATGCAGTATCAGATTATTTCTTGCAGACAACATCTAAGTTTTAAGTTGATTTTGCATCTTGAACACATGTTAAATTCTGCTTACTTGTAATAATCTGTTGATAAATTTTGACTTTTCTATGTAAGTAATAAGTGTAACAATATCTGCAAATAATGATAATTTAATCTACAGTCTCCATCTTTAGCACTCTTATTTAAACCCATGTTTTACAGCATTAACTCAAACCTTATTCCAATTTTGAAAAATAATAGTGTGATTTTTTTACTCCCTACTGAAAAAAAATGCTTTTAAAATTTCTCTGACAATAGTAGAAGTAATAGTACTAGTATAGTAAAGTGCTTATAGAACACCACCTTTATTAAGTTGGCAAATTTTCTTCTATTCATACTTTTTCAAGTGTTTTCTTTTTATTATAGATACTCATGTATTTCTATATATTTTAAAATAATTGTTTTATTTTTTCTACTGTAGTTTTTTTTCTTTTTAAAATATATTTTATTGTTTTTTTTACAGAGAGTAAGGGAGAGGGACAGAGAGTTAGAAACATCGATGAGAGAGAAACATCTATCAGCTGCCTCCTGCACACCTCCCACTGGGGATATGCCCGCACCAAGGTACATGCCCTTGACTGGAATCAAACCTGGGACCTTTCAGTCCATAGGCTGATGCTCTATCCACTGAGCCAAACTGGTTAGGGCTCTACTGTAGTTTATTACAGTAGTAATGTTAATCTCTTTTTGTATTCCTGAGATAAGACATACTTAATCGGTTTGGATTCTGTTATGAGTAAAATGGTCCTATAACTGTTTTTTTCTTTCCTTATGCTATCTTTTCTCTAGTATCAATGATACTATACTTAAAAAATAAATTGGGGAACTTTCAATCAGTTCTCTCCCATATGTGAACTGACCTGGAGATCCAGCCCGCAACCTAGGTATGTGCTCTGACTGGGAAGCAAACCCACAACCTTTTGTTGTATGGAAAGATGTTCCTACCAACTGAGCCACCCAGCCAGGGAAGCATAGATTATCTCTTTAAGATTTGGAATAATTGCATCATAAAAATATCTATGACAATGTTTCAAGAAGACTGTATAACCATCAGTTCAATTCAATTATTTGAGTTTTCTATATTTTTCTTGCACAAATTTGACATTTTGTGTTTTATCCTACCATTATCCATTCCATTACAGTTGTTTGTAATGTTATTTTATTGTGAATGTATATCTGTTAACTAAAAGTTCTGATTTTAAGTGACATGTTCTCTTTATTGACAAATTAATTTCCCATAGTTTGTCAATTATAGTAATATTTGCAAAGGGTTAGATTTTAGTTTTTAAAAATTTTCTATTGTCCTTGTTCTCTATTTCATTATTTTCTGCTCTTATCTTTATAATTTTCTTAGTTTTCACTCTTGTTTTTCAGGGTCTCATCTTTATCATATATTTTTTGAAGAGTTTGATAGTTCTTGATTACTTTGTGCATATAAAATATTTTTGGTCATATTTTTTCCATCTGTTTTTTTAAAATATTTTTATTGATTTCAGAGAGGAAGGCAAAGGGAGAGAGAGATAGAAACATCAATGATGAGAAAGAATCATTGATCGGCTGCCTCCCCCACTCCTGGGGATCAAGCCCGCAACCCGGACATATGCCCTTGACCGAAATCAAACCCGGGACCCTTCCGTCCACAGGCCGACTCTCTATCCACTGAGCAAAACCAACAGGGGCTTTTCTGGTTTTGATTATATAAAATACTTTTTCTATGCATTTTGCACAAGTCAGACTTTATTTTTTCTCCATTCCTTATCATTTGACTCAATGGATTTCTTAAAAAGTGTAAAATATTACATATAATAATAGAAATACACTCTTCTTGCCCCCTTCAACTTGTTTCAGTGAATATCTCTTTTATTTAGAATACACCAGCCTATTTGCATTTGAAAAAAAAATAGTATGTAGGTGTAGATTCTATATTTTTACTTAACTTATTCCATCTACTGGTATTCATTCTCTAATGTCTTCATTTAATGAACTCTACTTAGCCTTCATAATTAGGAATTTTACCTAACACTCGTTTTTGTTATGCATACAAGGGAAATGTCTATCTAATTGAAAAATAGAAATATACTAGTTAAAATTAAGTTTAGCATTGAGTAACTGAAAACTCAAAGTAATCATGTATTAACAAGACAAAAGTTGATTTCTCTCTTGAACACAAGTCTAGATACTTGGCCAAGAATTAATATAACTCCACAAAACTCATGGACCCTGTCTTCTATTTCTGTCTTGTTGTCATATGAGTTTTCATCTCGAGGTCAAAGTTATCTGGTTTCACTTCATTCATCAAGTCTTAATTACAGCCAGTGATACTGTTATAATCAACTAGTTATTAATAACAAGAAAGGAGCAAAGTGAAGATAGATAGACACATGTCTAATAAAGTTGGGGTGATGTTGGGAAGGTACTTGCTGTCAGTCCCACCTGGGAACAGGTCGTTGGCCAGAATGGGCATGGCCCCTCTAAGGGCAAGACATTTGGAATATTTAATCCCCTAAACAAAGAAATTCACTCTCTTTCTTTTACTTGGTTCCTCTAATGCTCTTGGAACTTTTATTGCTCGGGCCACACTCCCCTGCATTCATCCATGTGGCCCACAGCCATGTGGACCCACACCCAATGGACTAATGGACTGCTGCTAGCCTGATGCTCAACTGGACCCAGTTCCAACATGGAAAGGAAACTCTGGACACTGGCTTTGCTTCTAGCTCTACTGAAACCCCAGCTACACTTCTTCTATGACTGGACCAAAGGAAAAGGAACTTATTTTAAAAAAGAATTCTTTATTGTTGAAAATATTACATCTGTCCCCACTTTAGAAACACAGAGATTTAATTCCGTGCAAATAAAAATCATACATTCTCCCATGCTAGTCTCAGAAAATCCTTTTTATCAGGATAGCATAAGGACTCCGTCCCCAGCATCCACTGGGGAAGGGGACACCCCAATTTCTCCAATAACATCAGCATGACACAGAAAGGAGAGATAAAGGAAAGGAATATATTCTTCAAGGATACTTTGTAGAAGCTGAAAACCCCTCTTCCCTTACCTTGCACAGACAAAAACTTAATTACAATCATAGCTGCATAGAAATGAGGTCTTTATTTCTAAATGTTTTCAGCTAAAGATAGATAAAGGTGAGAATGGACATTGGGAACAAAGAGCATTCTTTGACATAGTAAATTCCCTTCAATGAAATATATCTGTATTAGTCTCCTATTGCTGCTGTAACAAATTATCACAAATTTAGTGGCTTAAAACAACACAAATGTATTCTTACAATTCTTTAGGACAAGAGTAAAAAAAGGGTTTCACTGGGATGAAATCAAAGTGTTATCAGGACCACATTTTCTCTAGAGGCTTTAGAAAAAAATCTGTTCCTTTCCCTTTTCCAGCTTCTAGAGATCATCCGCCTCCCCTGGCTCATAGCACCCTTCCTACAAGCAGCCCCAACACCCTGGACTCTGTTTCTGTCGCCAAATTGCTTTCTCTTAGTCTCTGACTGTCCTGCCTCCCTCTTATAAAATTATCATGATTGCATTGGGCCCACAAAGATAATCCAGTCTAATCTCCCCATCTCTGTAATCTTTATTTTAATCACATCAGAAAACAAAACAAAACACCTTTTGCCATTTAAAGCAACAACATATTCAAAGGTTGTAGGAATTAGGACATGGGCATCTTTGGAAGCCATGATTCAACCTACCAGAATATCAAAATTCAGAGAAATGTCAATAATATAAAGCCTTTTATAATTTAGTTCATGTTTTTACTTACTTTTTCAAATTTTATTTTCAAAACTTCTGAGTTGAGCAGGACATGCATATGATCCTCATTTAAGAATCTGTTTGAGGAATTGAGAGCTTAAATGAGTTTTTCAAAGTTGCATAAGTATTAGTGAAGCCAGCAGTGAGGTCTACATCCTGCTGTTTAAACACTCCTCCCCTCATGCTTATAGCAGTGGGGATGTAGAAATAAATAAGTAGGTATTTTCCTAATTCTTTTGAGGGTAGTCACAGAGAGTCAAAATTTCTTCCTGAGTAGAGCATTCTACTTTTTAAAAATTCATAGCTGAACACTGAAAGCCTCTCTCTCTCTCTCTCTCTCTCTCTCTCTCTCTCTCTCTCTCTCCCCCCCCCCCCGCACCCCCTTAAGTTGTTCTTTCCTGATGGGAAGCAGATAGAAGCTGGTAAGAAAAGCTACTTTCCTTGCTTTCACCCCCAATATGGAAGAAATGCCCTGTTTTTGCTAAGAAAATAGGTAGTCAAAAGAATATGTAAGACCTGTGCACAATAAATCAGGAAATTCCTGAAATGCCAAGCTGTTCTTAATACCAGTAGGTCATTGCTTGTGTTAGCCTGTATTGCTGAAATGCAATAAGCACTGATTGCACCACAAGTACTACATGCCCAGCAATGCTCATAGATTTTGGTGGGAACCTGGTCAGCAGGACTCAGGTCTCATATTTTCTTTTTGCCTTGATACTGAGTAAAAAGAATAAATTTTGAATTAGGGTCTTCTTCCACCTCTAAGACAACAGCCTCTTAATTTTATGTCCTCTTAATTCCGCACTTGCGGGATTCCTGATGACCCCATTAGCCATTTCCCTGCCACCGTCTTCCACATTCTGTTTTTTCCTCCAATTATTTGTATTCGTACTCACAATTTCTTTTTTAATAAAAGTACAACGATGTCCTCTGAATGGCTCTGCTTTTTAATAATTTATCTCACAACCTCATAACCTGCTTTATTTGTTGTCTTTTAATGAGTTAAAAATTCATGATCCTCTAAGAAAAAAAACAAATGCTCAGAGATACCAGCTTTCAATCAAATGACCCCAAACAAAGGGGGACTCTCCTAGGAAAAGTTGGATACTGTTCTGAAAGGTTTTTCATATGATATTTTCAAATCGATTTTTTTCACTCTCATATTTTTCTTTAATCCTTACTGAGTCACTGAGAATTAGACTATTTTCAACATACATAATTACCATGCTATTCATGGCAATTTGCAATAAAAATCAGCAAATTTTTCTTGCTCCCCAAATGAGATCTTTGAGGTTTTTTTTCATATTATGTGTCTTACAAAGAAAGTTCTCCTAACTTTTTTCCATATTACTTGAAATTTTCATTTAAGACTCTTTTGGGCCATGGGACTCAGCATTTCCATTACAAATCCATAAAGGCAGCCCAGTAATCTTCCCTTGCTCCCAGTACAGGAAGCAGGCAGTTGAATAGTTTGTGACTAAGGCTTTAAAACCTTCACCTACTTAATTAGCCACAGCACCAAAAAATAAGAGTTGGGGACTAGCTTCATTCTTGAAACAGACATTCATGAGTTCTTGCCGTTTTTATTTTTATTTTAGAAAAGGATTTTTATCTGCTGTTTTAAAAAAGTCTTTATTGTTGAAAGTATTGCATATGTCCCTTTTTTTCTCCCATTTATCCCTTTTAGCTCACCCCATGCCCCCCCCCCCCCCCCCCCCGCCCAGGCCTCCACCACCCTATTGTCTGTGTCCATGGGTTATGCATGTTTGCATACAAGTTCTTTGGTTGATCTCTTCCCACCCACTGCTACTTCCCCTCTGAGATTCATTAGTCTGTTCCATGCTTCTATGTCTCTGGACCTATTTTTGTGCAACAGTTTATTTTGTTCATTAGATTCCACATATGAATGAGATCATGTGATACTTGTCTTTCTCTGACTGGCTTATTTCGCCCAGCATAATACTTCCAGGTCCCTCCATGCTGTCCCAAAGGGTAAGAGGTCCTTCTTTTTTACAGCTGCATAGTATTTCATGGTGTAAATGTACCACAGCTTTTTTATTCACTCACCTACTGATGGGCCCTTGGGTTGTTTCTAGATCTTAGCTATTGTAATTTGTGCTGCTGTGAACATAGGGGTGCATAGAAAAGTTAAAGCCGAGGAATCTAACTGCCCTTTGGTTAAATTAATAAACCAGTGAATCTGCTGAGGCACCTAGTTTAGGTAACAAGGAAGACCTTAGAAAAATCAACCCATCTTAACCAAAATTTCCTCTTCTTATGTGTAAAACCAGATGACAAACTAAAAAATAAAAAAATTATATAACCTTCTTAATTTAAATATTAAACTTTAACCCTTGCTTTCAATAAATATTCTTGCTTCTCTATGATAGGAATTCCAGTTTACTTTCCTGGCTATCTATACAGAAATATTCACAAAGGGGACTATGTTTTTATTTGACTACTAAACCAGTAGTGATTTAGAAACAACTTTTGTCAAACCAATAAGATTCAGTTGAAATATAAACTATAAAAGTATTTCATATTTATGATTAGATATAAACTTACACATAAAGATAGAGTTAGCAAGAAAAGACCTCTCTCTTCACTCTTTTCTCACATCCCAGAAGTAATTTTTGCTCCAGTCACTTATCTTTCTAGGAATTTTCTCTGCATACATAAGCCTAATGTTTATGTATTTTACCTCAAAGGTATTATGTAATATGTGGTATTTCATAAATTGTAATTTTTATTAGCAGTATATTTTGAACATCTTTCCATGTAAATATATACAGATCTATGATTTTCTTCTCAAAGCTTTCATTATAGTTCATTGTCCCTCATTCTATATAATAAAACCCTAATATGCTAATTGACCTACTGTGGAATGACTGGTGGAACAACTGCTTGCTATGACACGCACTGACCACCAGGGGTCAGATGCTCAACGCAGGAGCTGCCCCCAGGCTTCAGGCCCTGACCAGCAGTGGCGGGGAAGGGGGGGATGGGGGGGCTGGTGAGGGGGCGGTGCCAGGCCGCCAGCCAAGGTGGGTGCCAACGGGGGCCCCCTGATCTCCCCGCTAGTTGCCCCACAGAGGGAGGTGACCAGCGGTGGTGGTGGTGGCGGGGCCAATGAGGGGGGCCCTCCAGTTGCCCCACAGGTCACCTCACAGGTCGGTCCTGATTGCCGGCCAGGCCTAGGGACTCTACCCATCCACAAATTTCATGCACCAGCTCTCTAGTTAATGAATAATCACATTAACAATAACATTAGCAATCATTTTAATTTGTGCACAGTTTTTATGAGATCTAGCGTGGGTTGAGAAGAAAGAAAAATACTGAAGGGAAACACAAGAGAGCTTGTAATAAAAGCTAAGATAGAGGTGTATTTCATACCTGCAGGGCAGATTAATCCTCTCAAGGGGATTTTAAGAAAGCCTTAGCAAGGAGGCATACTTTAACACATATTTTGAGGAATGAGTAAGATACTGCCATATAGAAAAGGGGGAAAGTCATTTTAGCCCAGAGCAGAAAGATAAAGGAAGTGAAGGACAGGCTTAATATAACTGTTTGATCAGGGGGGTGTGCAGACTGGGTGGGGATAGAAGATGATTAGTAAACAAAGTTGTAGAAGATAATGTTAGAATAGATTTTAGAGGAGAAGATTAGAAATATAGTTGGGTTTAGGTAGTGCAAGACTCTAATGTTGGTTTAGGAGTTTCAAACTTATGTTGTAGACTGGTTTTCCATGGGAGATGACTTTGTTCCCTAGAGGATACTTGGAAATGTCTGAGAACATTTTGCATTGTAACTATAGGGTGGGTGCTGCTGGTACCTAGTGGGTAGAGACCACGGGTAGAGACCTGGTCTACTAGGAAAAGAAAAACCCGCCTCCCAACATACAGACTTACTGGACCCCAAAGTGTCAATAGTATCAAGGGTGATAAACCCAAATTTAATCATTTTGCACCTCATCAGTAAACAGACAAATGTAAGCATATAATATATAATGTAAGCATATATATAATGTAAGCATAGATATAATCACTACACAAAGACAAATTAAATATTTTGAATAATTTCATGTGTTACTTAATTTTCTTTGTAAGTCATATTTGATTCTTTTTCTCTGCCCAAAATATTATTAAAATTTTATTACATCATTAAATATTAACTAAGTTATTTAGTGTGAGAACATTATGAGTGAATTTGCTCATTGCTTATAATTATCTCTGCATATTAATTCATAATAATCATTTTTTAAATCCTATTCATCAGTTTTGTGAAGAACTTTTTGAATTGGATAGTAAATTTTAATCTTTCATGACACTAATTATTTATTCTTCCCAATTGATCAGAATGTCTTGTATTCTTATTCTAATAACAAGCAGTTCTAAGCCTAGTATTTTTTTTTATTTTAGAAGGCATTTTAAAATATTAGAAAAACCTTTTATCATTTTTTAAAGTTTTCAAATAGGAGAGTTCCTTTCAAGCAATAAAATTACATGTGGACAGATATATTTCCAAATATTTCTTTTCAAAAATGCCTTCCATATAAGTATGACTTCTTTTGAACAGCATTTATTGTCTATTGTTAATTCATAATCTTTACCTTTTGAGAACAAATTAAGTATTTTATTCTTTTAACATCTGTTGGACAACAAAGTTCTGAAAACTAACCATCATAATAGAAAGTAGTAGTATTTAAAAACTAGACTTCTTTATAGAAGAACTGCATATCTCTTCCTTAAATTTTATAGTTGTTGTGTGTTTTTTTAAATAGATTTTATTGTTTTTTTACAGAGAGGATGGGAGAGGGATAGAGAGTTAGAAACATCGATGAGAGAGAAACATTGATCAGCTGCCTCCTGCACATTTCCTACAGGGGATGTGCCCGCAACCAAGGTACATGCCCTTGACCGGAATCAAACCTGGGACCCCTCAGTTCGCAGGCCGATGCTCTATCCACTGAGCCAAACCAGTGCTGGCATATAGTTGTTTTAATGCTCTAACATGAAATATCAAACAAATCTTTGTATTATATATGTAATTTGCATTTAAATCTCATTACAAAATACTTTAAAGACTTTTGATAATTTAAAGAAGAATGAGCACCTGCTACATAAATCCATATACTCTGCAATGTGCTGAAGTCAATGAAGGTATGAGGGAGTCATGTGAATTATATCAGATGCTCTCTTGGGACAATATTAGGAAATTGTGAATGATGGAATTAATATTGGTAATGTTTCATATTTATAAATGTTTTTGGACAAAAAATAAATAGACATTATGATAGTTTCTTCTGAATCCCAATAAATTATTTTGTGTGCCCTCTTCTATGGGAGCCCCCCTCAAATAGAACACTGAAAGGTTTCTGAGTTGGAGAGTGATATGATTAGAACAGTGTGTTAAGAAGTTAACAAGGGTGGCTGGCTGTTAGTCAACATATTTATCAAGGCTGTGTTTGGAATGTATTTTAGAGAAAGCAGAATAAGGCAGAAAACTGGTTAGGAGGCTTATAAAATAGGATGGTCTACAGCAGTGATGGCGAACCTATGACACGCGTGTCAGAGGTGACACGCAAACTCATTTTTTTGGTTGATTTTTCTTTGTTAAATGGCATTTAAATATATAAAATACATATCAAAAATACAAGTCTTTGTTTTACTATGGTTGCAAATATCAAAAAATTTCTATATGTGACATGGCACCAGAGTTAAGTTAGGGTTTTTCAAAATGCTGACACGCTGAGCTCAAAAGGTTCGCCATCACTGGTCTAGAGAGACTGGGAGATAAAACCAAGATAAGGGTTCATTTTGACAGGCACTGTGGAGGCTGAGTCAATAATTATGTGCCAATGAGAGTAACATGAGTGGGGAGGGCTAGAAAGGGAGAGATAAAGAGAGAGAATTGAGTGTCTTGGAGGAAAATGATACCATCCATGGAAAAATTGAAATGTAGAATAAGGACTAGGGTTTTGTCATTCGGGGAACAGGAAGAGAGGGTGACTGTTAACTTTTGGCAGTTTTGTCACTAGTGGCCATCTTTCTGCACTGTTGCAGTGTTCTTTGCCTAGGTAAATGAAAGTGCAGAAATTGAATGCTTACTAATATATGGTAGTTGTTTTCTATTAGTAATTATTGTGCAACAATATAGCTGATGACATCAACTAATTTTGCAGAAAAGTTGCAAAAGTTTTTCAGGGGAAAACAAGTTTTTCGTTTTGTTTTATTTTGTTTTGTTTTTTGTTTGTTTGCTTGTTTTTTGGTCAGTCTTCACCCGATGATATTTTTCCATTGATTTTTAGGGAGAGTGGAAGAAAAAGGGAGAGACAGAAAGATCAATGTAAGAGAAACACATCGTTTGGTTGCCTCCTGCAGGAGCCTTGACCAGGTCCCGGGCTGGGGATGAGCCTGCTACCAAGATACATGCCCTTGACTGAAATTGAACCTGGGACCCTTTGGTGTGCAGGCCAACACTCTCTCCACTGAGCCCAACCAGCTAGGACAAAAATGAGTATTTTATTTTAATAATACTGATATATTCTTCTTAATAATTAAAGGATATATATTAACTCTAATTTCCATTATCATCATGTTTCTTAGTAGATGGTGAGCATTGTAAACCTATCCCACACAAAGAGAATGTATACTAGCATTCCTTCAAAACTCAGCTGCAATGATACTTTCTGGGAAATCATTCTTGAGATATCTGTTTCCCAAACCATGCTGTACTATCTTTCTAAAATATACTGCCTTGGCTCAGTTATGAGGTCCTGGCTGGGGGCTAGTCAGTTCCTCTTTTTGAGCAGCTGGTTAAGTTTATACCCCCAACCACGTTCCTTACTGGGCCCACATATTCTGAGCCACTATACAGCCTCAGGAGCTGGTATGAGACAACCAAGGACAACCCAGTGTCCCAGAGAACTCTGAAGTTCTTCAGATCAGCCAATCCTAAACCAGTTGGCTTGTCTTGTGTTTCTCTTTCCTTCTGGATTGTGACCAGCTCAGATCCTGTGTTCTTTAAAACTTTTCTGTTTCTCTCTCTGAATCTGCATCTGATTTCACCATACTATCCTTCATCCAGGTTTATATGGTTAAAATACAGGCCTCATCTGGTTTGGGTAGTCCTTATTGACAGAGCACCTTATGAAACCTCTATCAAAGCACGTGTCACATTTGCTTGCAATTATCTGCTCAATTGTATTCTGTTTCATTAGCCAGTGAGCTCCAGGAAGCAGATCTATCTTTTGTCTCTCTCACTCCCATTTCTAGCCCATTACTGACATATAGCATGTGCTCAATAAGTATTAGGAATCTTTGAAACACAACATTGGTGAAGTGAATAGATAATAGCATTTTCTGATCCTTAAATAATTCCCCTACTGAAGATATTGAGCATTATTTTAGACAAAATCATAAGAAATATCACCTTATTATGTTACTTTTTAAGTTAATAATGATACCCACCTGAGAACTATGGCATTATATTATCTCCCTCATTAGGGTGAAATTTTACTTGGAAGTGTGCCATTTATAAAATGAAAAAAATTATTCCACTTCTTTATCCAGTCATTCCTTTTTACTGTACTAGGTGGTGTAGACTGTGAAGAGCTCTGCATGGATCCCCCTGCAGTGGTGAGGCATTCATTCTCTCAGCAGCCTGGAGTGTTGGCTACTGACAGTTCATAGCTGAGACCCTCTCTGGGAACTGCTCTGAGCCTAAAGGAGCTGCCTGCTACGAGGTGGTGGCCATGCCCAGGCATAGTCAGCTTCTAGTGAATGTGCAGTATAGAAATGGGAAGGGTGATCCACCTCCCTTGACTCCATGTAAAACATCTCTGCGGTGTCCTCCTTGATCCAGTGCTTTCAGAGAGACTGGCTGAGGTCTTTGTGGGAATTGTATAGCTGATCAGCTTCTCCCCTTCCCTAACCCTTGACCCCGTAATCCCCTACAGGTGCTGTTCATGAGTCCTCCCCAGTGAACTCCTACAGGCTGTATCAGAATTTTAATATATGTTTCCAAGGAATCCAGCCTAAGACATCATTCATGGAATAAAGAGATGCCCAATTAATTTATTTTAATTTATTTTTTATTGTTTGTACTATTTTCAAGAAAAATGATCTTAAATATAATAATATCAAGTGCAATAAACATCAATTTTTTAAAAAAGAATTTTAAGTATAATAATATTACTAAATCTGTACTAACACAGTATGATATCACAAAAGTTGTAGGAAATATTAAAAATCTGCAAATAACAGGATTACTTCTTTTATATTCTAAAATATCTTATTTCTCTGGCTCTATTTTTGTTCATCAGTTTATGTTGTTCACTGTATTCCACAAATGAGTGAGATCATGTGATATTTATCTTTCTCCGACTGGCTTATTTCACTCAGCATAATGCTCTGCAGGTCCATCCATGCTGTTGCAAATGGTAAGAATTCCTTCTTTTTTTACAGCAGCATAGTATTCCATTGTGTAGATGTAGCACAGTTTTCTAATCCACTCATCTGCTGATGGGCACTTAGGCCATTTCCAAATCTTAGCTATTGTAAATTATGCTGCTATGAATATAGGGGTGCATATATCCTCTCTGATTGGTGTTTCAAGTTTCTTGGGATATATTCCTAGAAGTGGGATTACTGGGTCAAATGGGAGTTCCATTTTTAGTTTTTTGAGGAAAGTCCATACTGTTCTCCACAGTGGCTGCCCCAGTCTGCATTCCCACCAGCAGTGCACGAGGGTTCTTTTTCCTCCGCATCCTCACCAGCACCTATGGCAATTGTATAGCAGTTTGTTGATTTGTTGATGATAGCCATTCTGACAGGTGTGAGATGGTACCTCATTGTCATTTTGATTTGCATCTCTCAGATGATTAGTGACTTTGAGCATATTTTCATGTCTCTTGGCCTTCTTTATGTCCTCTTGCGAAAAGTGTCTATTTAGGTCCTTTGCCCATTTCTTTTGATTGGGATGTTTATCTTCCTTTTGTTAAATTGTGTGAGTGCCAATTAATTTAAAATGTGAAATAAAAACTTAAAAACTCCTTGACCCAATGTATTGGTATTGATTGGCTTCATGTTTTTGTGAAAGACCAGATTTTGTAATCTGTAACAATAAATAATGGATATTCTTGGGAATTATAAGGAGACTGATGTTTTATTCCCCTGTCCCACATTCCCTCAGTTTTCTTGGTATTTTATCAAAAGCTATTTCGAATAATCATTGATACTGCTCAAGAAAAAACTTCTTTACCATAGGTGCTTTTCATAGTGAAATTGACTTTTAAAATATTGCCAAACCTTAAAGAAAAACAAAAACCAAACCAAAAACAACAACAAAAACACACCCAGAAACATGAATTAATCTGTATGGGACATTCAAAATAATTAAAAATGCACTTGACCCATTTTAAAGAAATAAATAAATAAACACCAACCAACCAGCACACAAAGGATTTGGAATCTAAGGATACCCAATAAAAAGAAAATCCCTGAAATATTTTTAGCTCTCAACAAGAGCTACATATTACTATGTAGTTTTTTTAATAGCATTATTTAATACTGTACCAGTTTCCTATTTTAATCATCCTTAACCATGAATCATTTCCTATGACAAATCACATATACTTATGGATTCTTCTTCATCTGTTCCAACTCAGTTTCTCTTTCTAACTAAGGATTAAAAAGCTAGTGAGTATCATCAGCTATAACAAATGTGCTCTCACATAAAAAACAAAAACAAAAAAAACAACAAACCCAACAACTAAGAGACCGATTTTGTGCAAACAGACTCCATCAGCACCAAAGGAACTTTTCTCTCTTCTATCTATGTTCTTATTAAAGATGACAACAATATTACTGAGAAATGACCAAAGAAAGATGGTGGTAAGAGAGGGAAGTCCTAGTGTTTTCTTTCTCATAAGGGATAGTTAACTTGGGAAAGCACATACTAGAGTATAAAATAAACAGATGAAAAGGAAAGAGGTAAAATGACATCATCAACCTATTTTGAGAGCTGAAGTAGTTCAAATTCATTACTCTTTGCAAAACATGTTTTTGTTTGCTTGGAGTAAAGCAACTCAACTAGTGAGAGTATTAGGTTACCCTACTTTGAAGTCAGGTCATATTTTATTAGAAAACATAAAATATAAGTAGACAAAAGAACTCAGAGATGAAACACTGTGAAGATTCAAGTGCTGTCTGTCACTCACCTGGCTGAACCGCTTTGCAGATCATTTTTATTTCTTGGATATGCCTTAACGCTTACTAACTAGGTGACATTTTGAAATTGCTGGTTTGAAATCTAAAGAAAGCAGCCATGTATCTTACTTTTAACCCAAAGGCAGGACATATTGTTAATTGCTATAATCAAAATAGTTGTCAATGATTCTCCTTCAAATCCCCACTTCCCTGTGATGAGAACCTCTTTACTAATGTCATAAAAATAGATGGCTCAAGATGAACAGTGTTCATACCTTGCTTCTTCCCTTAGCTCCAGCTACTTTTATTCTATAGCACAGTGGTTAATATATATGGCCCCAGAGTTGAATCCTGATTTAAAGCCCAATTCTGTCGCTGCAGTCTTGGGGAAATGTGTGAACTTATTTAAACTGGAGTTTACTTCTCTCCAAAACGGGAGTAATCATTCCATCTCCCTTATAGTGCTGTTGTGAAGATGAATGGTGATCATGCGTATAATACACGTGGCTTAGTGTCTGCCATGGGGTTTTCAACCTGATTTGAACCTGGTCAGAGATTCAGCATCTTCACATTTGGTATCTTGGCTGAGAAAATAAAGTAAATAAAAAAGGAATAATAATAATAGAGGTCAAAATAGCACCTGTGATAATTATAGAGGCCAGGCTGGAAGGCATATGTGGAAGCCAAATAAACTCTCTACCAGTGGTTCTCAACCTTCTGGCCCTTTAAATACAGTTCCTCATGTAGTGCCCCAACCATAAAATTATTTTCGTTGCTACTTCATAACTGTAACGTTGCTACTGTTATGAATCGTCATGTAAATATCTGATATGCAGGATGGTCTTAGGCGACCCTTGTGAAAGGGTCGTTCAACTACCAAAGGGGTCGCGACCCACAGGTTGAGAACCGCTGCAACCAAACTCCAGAATGAGGCATATTTATCATCCAGCCTCAGGCAGCACTGACTGTAGTCACATACTCTCAGCAGGGTGGTTCTGTGCTCTCAGCCTATAGCTCATGCCCCAAAGAAAGCGTGTAAATCTGGTTAAGTCAGTTTTTCCCCAAAATTGGCAATTTGAAAAGTTTCTCTGTCTCTCTCCCCCTTCCCTTCTCTCTCAAATAAACTTAAAAAATGAATTTAAAAAATCCTTATTAAAAGCAAAAGACTACCTGTGTCAGCAGGGAGACTTTTTCTTATTTGGTTTGATTTTTCTAGTGATGATTCCTTACTCATTAGACATTATTCATATATGATAGCACATTAAGTTTGATACCTCAGAAAAGCGCATTCACATTTTTTTCACCAATTTTCAAAATAGCCTTCTGGCTTTCACTCAAATTCAGATAATTTGGAGAAGGAAAGATCTGAAAAATCTGTCAAACATAATTATAGAGTGCAGCCGTCCTCCTAGTAATGGGAGTGGTTTGGTGGTTATTTTTGAAACATGCCTGCACTAATATACCGTGCTTGAGCTCTTCAAGTACTTCAAGATATTTTCTTTTGAACATGGCTGAAATTTTTCTTCTTATGTTTTATATTAGATGAGCACAAAGTTACTGACTGAAATCCAGGAAGATGTGAGATCCTAATTATGATTCAAAGATACTCCATGTGCATTCAAATGAATACTGTAACCCTCTCTCTACTGCTCACTCCAGTTTTCCATGAAAAAAGTGATGCTATTAGAGCCATATTTTGTCCCCTCATTTGCAAAATGAAGGACTTAGTTGCAAATCATGATTATTTCACGATGTGTTCACTAATGTTTTAGTGTTATATCATGATAGTTTCATGATGTCATATCATTGTTTCCAGTTCCAACCTGAGAGTTTAC
Organism: Myotis daubentonii; assembly: GCF_963259705.1. NCBI lineage: Eukaryota > Metazoa > Chordata > Mammalia > Chiroptera > Vespertilionidae > Myotis > Myotis daubentonii. Next base: position 87,927,937 of record NC_081841.1, read on the forward strand.
TATTAGACACTTAAGTCCAGATATGCTGTAATATTAATGATTTTTGGAATAACAATACGTGAAAAATAGTCCATATTTGAGGAGGTGACATATTTGGAACATAGCTTCGTGGGAGTTTTTTTGTCTAAAATTTCTGAGTTATTTCTTTCTCCTCCTTTGTCTTTATGTTGTGTTTGCACAACTTGCATTTATAAAGTTGAAAGATATCTTGCCTCCTAGTAGGATCACACCTAATTCATCTAAGGGATAAGCCTGCTGATGCCATTTTTAAATACCTTTAAGATCCTCAGGATAGAGTCCACCATTATATTTTCCAATTACAAAAGCTATTTCACATTGACAATATTATCTCATATGCCTTTCTTTCAGTTCCAAATGGCCTGGAAAATTTGGCGCAGTGCTAAACTTTCTATCAGTATGAACGTGTATTGCTCTTAGAATGCTGCCTTTTTTTCTGTATGGAGCTTTTAGTTTATAGGTATTGAAACAGCTTCCTTAGTACAAATTGTACGTTATTAGAATTCAGGGAGCAGTAGGAGGAAGTGTTGCATCACTCTGCAAACTAATGATGGCAGGTGCTCTACCTTTTAAAAATATTTAATACTGTGGTTGAGTTATTATATATATAGGAGAAAGAGAACGTTGAAGAATTATAAAATCAGCAATGGCAAGGGAATTTTGGTGATTTGTCTCAGAAGTTAGCTAACGGTTTGCATAGGTGAAGTAGGTCTGAAGGTAGAGAAGTACGTTTGAAGGCTGGTGAAACACATCCCAACTGAGATTTAACACTGCCATTCATCCTGATATGGGGATTTCTCACATTACTTAGCCCTCGAGGTTAAAATGCTGATGGTTTCTGATAGAACATACTTGAATCAGGGAACGGATATATATCAAGTAATTATAAGTCATTTATACCATTTTTACTTGTTGATCAGATTAGCTAGCCAATATGCAGAGAAAGAGCAAAGCAAAGAGGGAATTTTCCTGAGGATTCACAGCATAGCTGAACAGTCAGTTCTTAAGCTCGTAACCATTGTGGTGTACTTAATGGATAATGTCCAACTATCCTGTGTGCACAATCCTGTGTGCACAATCACTCTGTGTGCAGTTTCCTGCCTCTTAGCAGTGATTCAATCCACCTCTTGCTTAAAAAGATGGCAGAATGTAGTTTTCTGATCCAGAAAGATGGCTTAGGCTCAAACCCAGCTCTGCCATTTTCTAGCTGTGAGTCTTGAGTAAATCACTTAAACTTATTAGGTTGCAGATTCCTTGTTGGTAAAAGAGGCATAGTAATTGCACCCTCCTCATGCATTGATCAAGAGGATTAAATGAGTTAATCCATGTAACACACGGCATAACTCAGTAAGTCCTCAACCAATAGCTTCCATTATTATTTCATCATGCTATTCCTTGGAAAAATGCAAATTGGAATGTAGGTCAGAGAGATTAATATGTTCGCAGCATATCAGTACAATACAATGTCAGCCATAAAAATGCAATTGCTTTATAAGTAGTAAATGTGGTGCCAGAATTTAGCAGAAGCAAAGTCTAGTGTAAAATCACTTTCACTGCCCCGAGCACCACAGGATTTAATGTTGGTATTTCTAAATAAGTATTTTTCACTTTTAAAATTCTCTTCCTTTTTAAATTTCAATGTTGGGTATGATGTGTTCATGACATGAACTCTCTTGTTTAAAAAAAAAAAAAAGAATACTTTCCTCCTTTCTTGCCCTGCCCTGACAAGTCTGCTTCTTCAGTTCAGGGGCAAATTTGGTATAGGTTTGAGGAAAGAGCTGTGATATTTTTTGTATCTGCCCATTTTGATGTAGTCCCTATGTGAAAGAGTGATAGGAGGCCTTTAGCCCATATTGCTGCTACTCTTTCAACCTTTACATCCATAAACGTTACTCCAAAATAAAAACATTTAAAAAAAAGGAAGAAGACTGTTCAAACACTGAATTATCTGTGAGGCTCAGCCAAGTTACACCAGCTGCACTGGCTTGGTTCCTACATCTGGGCTCCAAGGCGGGTAACAAAAAAAATCTCCATGAACAGTATTTTAAGAATTTTGGCAACACACAGGACAGGGAAATTGAAAAGAACTCTTTGCTGAAAGCAGAATTGGTGGAAAACAATTGTTTGCTCGCCACACAGTTCACCAAGCAGTCTAATGGGCAGCTGTTAGAATACAAACAAGTATGCCCAGGGCCCTGTCCAAAGCCACCCTGTCCAAAGCCACCCTGTCCCTCTAGGAAGTGCCGGCGGGTGCAGTGACTGAGTTCTGGGAATGAGAAGCAGCAGTGGACTTAATAAAAACACAAAGCGCAAAATGGATGCTCCATGTTAATGTTACTATTTTCTAGCTTAATGGGAGACATTTTCCAACAGCCAGTATGACGTAGGACGCGCATATGCCTGCAAGGAAGCTTTAACTTGTTTTATCCCTGGTGTTCTTGTCCCTTCCTTACGTAGGGCTGATTAGTTTCTTCCCTTGGTTCTCTGTTGAGTTTTTTCTTGTTATATTGCTACAACCATTTTGTGGTAAAAGGAAAGGAGGTAGAGTTTAACGCAGCTGTACTCTACATTGTGTAGAAAATACTATCTCTTTAGAAGCAGACTAGGAGTTTAGGACTTGTAATTAATTGGTGAAATGTAAATATTGAAGAGAAGAGGATTGTAACATAGTATGAGAAGGCTTCATTGTAGTGATTTATTCATTTTTTACTTAGAAAGGTCAAATAAGCATTATTTTGACTATGTGATTATTATTAAAATTTTATTTTAATATAGTGTTATATTTCTCTTTCAAGAACAACTTCAATGGACCTTGACCTTGCCATCAAGAAGTTTACAATCTGAAGGTATGAGATAACAGAAACTAGGTAAAGCAGAATGCCACACTATTCCATTGTTCAGTGTATTAACACATTTAAAAAACTCATAAAAATAAAATTTAGATGTTAGGGCATAAATGATCTGAGATAACTATTTGAATCCCACGTAGATGAGAAAGGCCTATGGGAGAATGTGAGAAGGGAGAGGTGTTTCTGGCTCAGAAGGACACATGAGATAAATGGCCTTAAAAATGGGATAGAATTACTTTCCAGTACACAAAAGTTCTGGAGCCTATACTAGGAAGAGCATGGTGGCTGTCAGATAAAGATGTGGTAAGTTGTGGATGGGGAAGCCTCTATCTAGTCAGCCCAATGGTGCAATGAGGAGGGAAGTAAAGCTCACAAGTAGCTTTTTTACAACATGCTTTATAAATGTTACGCAATTGGGTTATGTAACTGGCAAACAATCCTAAATCTGGAATCCAGTCTTTGTTCCAGGTGACATAGCTTAAGTGAAACTTTATTATGTAATAACTAGGGGCCCAGTGCACAAAATTCATGCACAGGGATGAGTCCCTCAGCCTGACCTGGAGCCCTCAGGGGAGGCCTCTCCAATCCAGGAGTTTCTTTGCAATCATATGAGTGAATTGTCTGAGACCCCAACCCAGTTTGGTTTGGTGCTCACAGAATAATAGAGGTCTTTTTTTTTTCTTTGCTCCATTGGTGGAGATTTCCTAGAAGTTGCAGGATATCTTCCTTTTAATTTTTCCTCGACACTCTGACTTTACTTATGTCTCTCACCTTTGCTTTCCCTCCATCCCCCACCCGCAATAGTAACTTGTTCCAGGCTCACTTTGCTCTAGTGTCTTAACCTAGTGGTTCTCAGCCTTTCTAATGCTGCGACCCTTTAATAGAGTTCCTCATGTTGTGGTGACCCCCAACCATAAAATTATTTTCGTTGCTACTTCATAACTGTAATTTTGCTACTGTTATGAATCGTAATGTAAATATCTGATATGCTATATGTGTTTTCCGATGGTAGTGACCCACAGGTTGAGAACCGCTGGTCTAGGAGATAGCACAATGCATCTGACACCAGAACTATGACTCCCAGAATTCCTGGTGCTCCCCACACTCTTGGTTTCTGCTTCTGCAGAAACCAAAAAGACTGGGAACTTCAGCTGCTCCCAGGCCGGGCTGACAAGACCGGACACTCCAGTGGCATTCCTGGGACCCTGACTGCTCAGCGTCAGTGCACATGCATGCTGGCCACAGGCTCAGAGCAGGTGGGGTCATGAGGATGCCCGTTGCTTCACCTCAGCTACATGGCAGGCAGGCGGGTGTCCCACCCTGCCCCTGGCCTCTCAGCACCTGCCGGGAGCCGGTCCATCCTTGCTGTTTCAAGGGACCTGGCATATATGGCATACTTTTCTTAATATGTTTGCTCACCTTCTTGGCGCTGTGTTTTAACCAAAGTCACCTCTCCGAGAAAGGTTGAATCCCCAGGTAGGGATTTTCCCCTGAAGTTAGGGAGGGAATAAAACCCCTCAACTAAGTGCCAGGCGGGTAATTAATCCCTTTAACTACGAACAATCATGCTTAAACTACATAATCTTTTCTCCCTGGAATGGAGATAAGAAACGCCCTAACCTTTGTAATAGAGATTGATAGGATTGAATCAACTGGTATAAATACAGTTGTAACAAGACAGAAAGACTCAGAACTCAGGAGACAGAATTCAGAAGACAGAACCTACACGGAGCCTAGAGACAGAAGAACTTCGCTGGAGAGAGCATGCCGGAGGATCCTGGAGAGGGACTGGCCTCGGAGCCTAGAGACAGAGCCTAGCAGGAGAACATGGCAAGGGATCCTGGACTGAACCTGACTACAGAGATTGGCAGGAGAACCTGACTGGAACCTGGACACTGAACCTGACTGGAGAGCCTGGACAGAACCTGGCTGGAGAACCTAGCGAGGGAACATGGCTACAGAACCTCGCTGGAGATCCGAAGCAGAACCTCTCTGGAGATCCGGGCTAGAGATCCTGGCTAGGTTGCTGATCAACTGAACGCTGTCTCCGTGCCCTTCCTTCTTCGCCGACTCCGTCCATGCCTTTGGGGACCCCTGGACCCGCTGGGGTTGGACCCCAGCAAGCACCTGTGTGCATAGGCCTGGAGCGGCCAGGGGAGAGAACACCTACCGTGTCTCCACAGTGCCTGTCCCTCTGAGCACTGCCCACAGGCCTGCCATCTTTGTCAGGTTAATTTGCATACTCACTCCTGATTGGCTGCTGGCATTGCAAAGTGGTGGTCAATTTCTATATTCCTCAATTATTAGTGTAGATGAAGATAGTCAATGTTACTCTTTCCTCCACTTATTGTTCTCCAGATTAAAGGAAAATAAAAAGAAACAAACCCACAGTTCTGGGTTTCTGTAACGTAGCATATTTCTTACTATGTGAAGGTTGTTTAGACTAGTGAGTGTAGTGTACCTCCAGGAGGAGAAAGGGAAGCAAAAGAAGTGACAACTTCTACATTTTCCTGTTTCTTTATATGAGGAATCAACAAACACTTTTTGTGCTACTTGTTTACTATCTCCATAGTAACAGATCAAAGAACTATTGTTCAAGGATAGAAAGGAATGCTTCTAATGCTATCTATAAGCAAGAATAGCATCTTGTACTAAAGGAATAGTCCATTCATTTATTTTCACCGCACTCATTCTTGCCAGTCCTCAAACCTGAAATTGGCCTTTGAGGTCTGTCTGGCCTATTTCAAAATATTGCAGTGTCTTCTTGTCAGGTCAGGAATTTATTTTGTTTTTTAAATTTATCTTTATTGTTCAAAGTATTACAGATGTCTCCCCCCCCCCCCATTGATTCTCTCCATGGAATTTGTAATTTTTGCACCTCCCTGTCTCAGATTTTGATGCAGAAATATTACCAAATGATTCTATATGAAGGATTTTTTTCCTAAAGGTCACAAGGAATTTGTTTTCTCAATCTAAAATAATAGGGGTCATTCAAGCAGCTCTTCTAAACCTCTCTTCCATGCACATATTTTTAGGCCACTCAGAAAGCATCTTTTGCTGTTTTGCTATGTCAACCTAGTTCTTTTCTGGCAGAATAAATTCACTTTCATCTGTTCTATTATTCATTATTGTATAGCAAATCAACCTAATCTTAATAGTATTGAACCATCATTAATATTGTCGCTCATAGTTCCAAAGGTTGACTAGGCTCAGGCTGGTGGTTCTCATTCAGAGTCTCCCACATGATTGCAGTCAGACCATAGCTGGGGCTGCATTCATTTTGAAGGCTTCCTCTCTCACATGTCTGACATCTGAGCTGGGAACAGTTGGGGTTCTTCTGGCATCTCTCTCTCTTTAGGTGCTCTCCATATGATTTCTCCATCACGGCAGGTGTAGGGTGGCCTGGCAAGTCAGTACTCAAAGGTGTGAGACCTGAGAGGAGGAGTCAGATAGTAACTGTCCTACCTTCTATGATCCAGTCTTGGAGGTCAAGCAGTAATACTTCCTCAGATGTCTATTTGTTAGAAGCAAATAACTAAGTTCAACCCATGTTCAAAGGGATGGGGACTAGATTCCATCTCTTGAGAAAGGAGTGTCAAAGAATTCGTGACCTACACAAAGAATTCATTAGTCTATTCTCCTGACTCTTCTTAATAGAGACACCAATTCTTTGCCTTAATCACTGCAATAAGCACCATATTTCTTCATTTCCATTACAAATATTTTATTAAGCATCAAATTGCAGATGTAAATGTTCTAGGAATGTGTAAGACACAGTTCAGGGATAAATGCATAAGTCCTATTTCTGCCTTTTAGAGGTGCACCATCTGTGGCAAATGCAGAATAAAGCACCGATCAAGGCAGATCATCAACAATCAACAAGTCTTTATTGAAGATCTGTTATGTGTCAGACACTGTCTAAGCTCTAGGAAGGCAGAGATGAATAAGACTCATTTCTGCATTCCATGTACTCATAGTCTAATCTGTGTGATGAAGCAGTTCAAATAAGAGGCATGTACCATTCCACTGAGAACACTTCCCTCAAGATCTCTAGCAACTTCCATTTTGTCAAAGGCAGTGGTACCTAGTGGCCAAATGTCACCTTCTTATAACCAAATATAAGCTTCTTGATACACTTTGTTCAATTGATTTCTTGTACACCACTTTCTGGGTTACCTTCTTCACAATCTTTTCTTTCTAATTCTTCTTTGCTGCCTCCTTTTTCTCTTAATGTTGGTGTGTCCCAGGAATCAGTTCTGGATCCTCCTCTCATTCCTCTCTATCCTCTCTATTTGCCAACTTTTGGCTTTTAATGTTATCTATATAGACAAATGACCCCCAATTTATTTTTCTAAACCTGGCCATCTTATAGGCTTCTTAGTATCTCTCCAACTACCTGCTACATCCAACTGACAATTAGACAAACATAACAGTCAAAACTTAGCAGATACAAAGTAAGGCTTTTTATTTCCCCAAACACTCAAGGCCGCTACTCTCTGGTATTCTCCATCTGAATTAATGAGACCTCTATCAACTCCTCATGCAAAAAGACATTATTGATAACTCTCTTTTCTTCTAATTACCACATCAAATCCATTAGCAAGTTTTTCTGGTACTACTGTCAAGGTGGATCATGACCAGTACACTGTTTCTTACTAATTCTGTTGCTACAGCCATCATCTACTTACTATGTGCAGCACCTAGAACACAGATGTGCAAGATACTGTTCAATAAATAATTATATGCATGAAGTACAAGAGTAATATTAGGATAGCGTTTGTTTCTGTCATATATGGACATGGTATTGTGAAGTAGGGAAGGTTATATAGGATGAAAATTCCAGGTAAAGCTGGGTTAAGGAAGGCATTAGTCTCCTTTGGTCAATACCTGAGACCTTGTGAATGATACTTGGCTTGGGCAGCTGTCTGAACTGCAAACGGAATATTTCGTAATTCAAACTTTCAACTGAGAAAATGAGTAAAGAGACATTCTGCTATGAAACAGGCCTTTTCAAAAAGTTTCAGAAAACTTGATGTTAACAGTTGAAGTTGTTTTTTCACTTTTGTCTGACAATTCAAAATGACTTAAAGATTTAAGCTCTTGCTCCCTCTCTCCTCAGTGTGAATTTCATTCGTTCTGTTACGGTGAAACTTATTTTCCTTCCTTCTTGGGTGTTTTGGAGGCACGTTATTTTTATTCTTACTTGCCAGAGAAAAATGCTTTTTTCCCCCAAAAAAGTAAATATGGTTTTTAGCTTTTTAGAAAAGTTCCCTGGAAACTTAGTACACTGATACCAAAAAAGAAAATATATTTATGTGTCTTGTTACTTTCATATGAAATAATAAAATTCCCCCATTTCTTATTAGCATGTGAATTGGTGTACAATGTTAAAAGTTTTATTTTGAAGAAAACTGTGTATCCAGATTATTTTTATTTCCTATGTAGAACTACAGTCAGTTTTTAATCTGTATTGTTAAAAACTTATTTTTTTTCTTATTCCTTTTTTACTTTTCTCTTTTTTTGTTTTATTATTTTATTTTATTTTATTTTTTTGTGAGAGACATGTTGGCTGCACTTATCTTTGCTTTGATGACCTGTTTGAAGCTTCCAAGAGCCCTTTACAAAGTATTATAATTAGCTGGGGAGTAAGGTTTGACTTAGTTGAAGAGGTTCTTTTAATTTGCCTCCCCCAGGTGATCTACTCAAATTGCTTTTTCAAAAAAAGTTCTAGGCATGCCTGGGAACTATCCAATTGGAAACAGTTTCTCTTGGGGTTGCCTGTGGGAAGATTAGTCTATGACAGTTGCTCAACCTTTTCTGTGTCCAGTAACTCCTTTGTTTCTTACCTGAAGCAAATTCTTACCAAATTAGGGAGGGTTAGATGAGGTGAAGGGAGGTAGTTTAGAGCTGGCAGAAACAGGACATCTGTAAAGCCTCCCCGAAAACTAGGTATTTAATTTCTCTTTCCTCTTCCATAGATGTCATAACGAAAGTAATAATAGCACCAGGCTCTGAAAATCACAATGGAGTAGTGACCACCATATACATATTCTGCAACAAAAGAACCCAAGGTTCACATTGGGGTGTAATTTAATAAAAATATAAACAACTAATAAACAGTAGAACTGAATTTTTAACTCTAGTCTGACTCTTAAGCCCACAGACACAGATAAGGACCCTCTTCCTTCCTCCCTATCTTCTCCTCTCATTCCCCTTTATCTTAGCAGAGCCAACATCCAATCCAAATGTTTTTTTTCTTTCGGAAGTCTGCAGGGGCATAGAGCAGAGTCATTTTGCTTTCTAATGGACTTGGGTAAGCCATCTAAATACAGAATGTGCTAAGGACAGGCCTGGCTACCCAATTATAGCCTCCTTTTAGCTTTGGCTAGAGAGAAATCCCCAGAGCAAGTGTTAAACTTGGTCACCCACGCTACTTCCTTTCTTGGCTGAGAGTCAGGCGGAATGAATTTTGGATCTGGTATAAAGTCTTATTCAGGAAATAATAACTGCCACAGCCCAATCACTCAGTGTCTCAGCTTTGAAACTGAGTTCATAATCATTGCCCAATTTTAGTGGCTTTGATAGGGTGTGGGCCTGACTTCAAACTAAACATACTAAGGTTTCCTATGTATTGGTAATTTGTGGCATGTTGCATTTTTTTTAATCCTCCCCCAAGGATATGTTTTTATTTATTTTTAGAAGAGACGAAGGGAGATAGAGAGAGAAACAGCAATCAATTGTGGATCAGTTGCCTCCTTTATGTGCCCCAACCAGGAATCAAACCCACAACCTAGGTATGTGCTCTGACAGAATGAATCTGCAACCTTTTGGTGCACTGCACAACACTCCAACCAATGAGCCACCAGGCAAGGCAGCATGCTGCCTTTTTAAATTATAATAGCAGCTCTCTAAACTAGTAGTTCTTACATGGAAATATTTTCCAAACTAATCTCCCCCTCCCAAATACTTAACAAATCTGTATTAAAGAAACATCAATTATGAACCAATGGTTCCGCCATCAACCATATCTACATGGTAATTTTTTTTAAAGAGTGATATTATCCTCTGGAAAACTTGTAAAAGTAGTGCCTTTGGAAAAACTTGAGCTCAAATTATTGTACTTATCTTCCCCTAGTCTATTTTGTAGTTGTTGTCACTTCTAGCACATTGTTAAAAGATACGAAGTTAATTTGTTAAAAACATAAATCTAGATTCCTGATGCTTCTTAAACACATGAAGTCTAATACTTTGTGATATAATGAATAATTGCAAAAATGAAAATGGCACTAATATATTTATATTTGAAAAGCAACAAATACAAAATAAAATTTCAAAATTGAAAGACTCAATACCCACATTGTTTGAAAACCAGCGGCCTTGAGAAGTACATCACTTAAATGTAGTTTACATATTAACTCTAAGCACTAGAAGATAGGAGGAATTAATATTAATCCAGCACTAGCTTTACTCTTCCATGACATGGGCATAAAATAAACTGTGTTTCTTCCCAGTTGGCCTTAGTGATCTCCCTCATTTCTAAAATCATAATTCTCCTGCTTATTTATGTGCCAGCATTCTTTCATTTTCTGATTCCTGAGAATAAATCAAATTTCTGTTATTACTTTTATAATAATACTCTTACATTTCACAATTATATATTTACCTATAATTGTATATTTTTACAATTTGATTGTGTAATAATGACATCTTGCACTCTGAGCTCCATGTGGTCTGTAATGTGGATTTTATTTACTAATCTATCTGCATCTTTAAGGACAGTGTTGACATAGCAGGTGCTCAATAAACACTTGTTAAATAAACTAATTAACTAGTGAAGGAAAGAAGCTGACTATGATTATTTTTCATTATCTCCCACTAGACTGCATAGAGTATATTTCAAAAATTAATTCAACAAATATTTAGTGACCATGTACTATGTTTCAGGCACTGTTTGAGGGTCTAAGGATAAAGGAACAAAAGCAATCATATGTCTCCCTGTCCTCATGTAGTTCATAGGTATGGGGTTAGGGTGGAGATACAGAAATGAAGGGATTCTTTAAATAAATGCTGTACAGACAGGCATTAAAACTATAAAGGAAAACAAGGAGCGGTGTGAGAGAATAGTGGAGGTCTACTTTAGGTTCCTTTGGCACATTTCATGCAAGTTGATTTTTTGTAACATTTTTATTCATAGTCTTTATATGCTGTTTAACATTATATACCTCTGATTTTCCCAGAGCTTGAAATTCAGTGCTAAAAATATGAAAATCACCCATTGTATTCTTAGTAATTGGTTGGAAATATATTCTGTTCAAATTTTTAAAAACTTAAGGCAGATATTAAAGGCTAGAGAAATCTCTGTGTGTAGACTTTGCTAAGAACTGAGCTTGGTCAATAATCCAAGTCACAGAACATTATTTTAAAATGGAATCTCTTGGGAGTTAAGGATAGCTCTCTGGATTTATTTTGAGTCAGCACATTACTGGTTGTCTAAGTGAACTGTGTTATTTCCTCTTATTGATGTCCATAAACTCTTAAAAGCAGTAACTTTTCTCCTAGGTTAATTGAAAGTGACTCTTGATAATAGAATATTTCAGATTTTTCTTTAAAAGAACCATATTTTAGGGAAACACTGATATAAGGAACTGAAAATAATCATTTGTTATATTTTCTTTACTTCTCTTCTGTGTCATATGTTCAGATGAATTTTACTACAAGACCAATACTGGCCAAGACCAATACTAGTCTGAGAGAAATCAGAACATAATAATTAGAAGAGTTTATTGGAAGGTGAGCTATTCTGCATGGAGAGATCAAGGGTAGGTTTTTCTATACAGAAAATGAATTAAAGCTTTCCTGCTCCTGTCTTGGGGGAAAATATTTCACCACCCCTACAGTCATATCTTAGATTCTGTTACCATGGTGCAAATAAATATCTTTTAAGTAGTTAGTTGGAATAAAATACCTTATAGTTCTTTATTTTTTCTTTTATAGTTTGAATTCCTGGAAAGCAAGAAATGTGCATCTCATTAGCAGGTCAACAAAGACTGAAGTCCATATAGATTATTCATTTGAAAATAAATCTAAAATGAAATTAGATTTACTAGGCATTTTTCTCTTTAGAAGGTTTCAGTTGGGTAGCAATTTGTAATATTATTGCTTACAAATATAATAATGAAGGATATACACATGAATTGCTAATAATGTATAATCTATCAACTACAATTTATAGTAGAAGGATTAGAGTGAAAATGTATCCCTGGGTAATTTGAATGATGTAAGATGAGAGAAAATTTCCATCCTCAAGGTTGGGAAGAGATGTCAACAATTCCAGATAGGCTTCCAAATCCAGATGACCCAGTTAATTTTATTTCAGGGCAACGAACAGATGGTGAGTGTTCTCTGTCTCTCTGGCATTAGTGTGCACTCTATCACCAGCAGACTTAGCGGTGGCAGATGGCAGTTGCATTAGCAAACATTCAGTTCTCTCTCCTAAAGTCTTCCCTTAGGATTGAGGAAGGCCTGGCCATGGCTTACAGCTGACTCACACTGTGGCCACCTCTCCAGAGAATTTCAAGCCACAGGAAGCCCTCAGTAACGTCAGCTTTCCGGTTCAACATGGCAAGAGGCACAGCTGGGCTTCTTCAAAGACTTGTGGTAGGTATTATGGTCTCAGTGTTAAATCGGTCAATGCCACCTCAGGTCCAAGTTGAGTATTTCTATGGGATGAGTGGGTTTTTCTCACCCTCTTGTGAAAAGTGCCTGGATATATAAGGGCAACTTTTCTTGGCCTCTGGTGGACTTCTCTGGATAGAAAAGCAACAAGCCATATTTAGCAGAGTTTTGTCCAGCAACACGATTCATTTAACTCTCTTCTTGAACTTTAGAGTATCTAGATATCACTATAAATAAATAAAATAATTAGCCTAGCTGGTGTGGCTCAGTGGTTGAGCATCGACCTTTGAACCAGGAGGTCACGGTTCGATTCCTGGACAGGGCACATGCCCAACTTGTAGGTTCAATCCTCATTAGGGGGCATGCAGGAGGCAGCCAATCAATGATTCTCTCCCATCATTGATATTTCTATCTCTTTCTCTCCCTTTTCCTTCCTCTCTGAAGTCAATAAAAATATTTTTTTTAAAATTAAGATCTCCCTTTTGGGAAATCGAAGTGAGAATATGTCACAGTTGTACCCATGTATTTGTATTTCTACAAAGAACTTAGTGACATCCTAATTGCTGCACATCTAGGATAAGACTAGTGCTTACTTTGTGAACCAACTCTCCCTGAAATCATCCTATTCGAGTCATTTAAGACTGTGAAGATGCTGTCTTGGGAGATGAAGAAAATTCAGAAAACCTAAAAGATACCCTTTGTTTTATAGAAATTTAGGGTCAAGGGAATAATGTAAATTAAAAAATATGGGCAAAGGATTTATTAAATCATTTGTCCTGTTTTATGGGCACATATTTTTTTTAGCATGCAAGATGTTAAATTCTTAACTTTTTAAACATCCCTTTTCAATTTTTTAAAAAGACTGTTGTGGGTTTTTTTTTTTAAGAGCAGTTTTAAGTTCATAGTAAAATTGAGAGGAAAATACAGAGAGCTCTGATATTTTCTCTGCTTCCACACATGCATAGCCTCCCCCGTCATCAACATCTCCTGCCAGAGTGATACATTTGTTACAGTTAGTGAGCATTGATACATGACAACCACCCAAAGTTCATAGTTTACATAGGGTTCACTCTTGGTGTTGTATGTTTTATGGATTTGGACAAATGTGCAATGACATGTATCCATTATTATGTCATATTGAGTATTTTCACTGCCTTAAAAAAACCTCTGTGCTCTGCCTGTTCATCCCTCCTTCACTGGCAATCACTGATATTTTTATGGTCTCCATAGCTTTGCCTTTTCCAGAATGTCATATACTTAGCATTGTACAAAACAGTCTTTTCAGACTGGCTTGTTTTACCCTTTCAACTTTGATAATTCTTATTTCTGAACTGATCATTGATACGCAAAGTACAATCAAGAAAAATGTGATTTGTGATATAAATTTCATGTGTTCCATAATGCAAATTTGCTATGATCATAACTGTAATCCACGTCAGAAAAGATCTTTTATAATTTATCTCTGAGTTAGGAATTAGGAATAATAAGCAATGTAGGTGTATTATTATTATTATTATTATTATTATTATTATTTATTGCACCTGAAATATGTATTTGTGGTAAAATTCCTTTGATATTATTCCTGGTGACTGTTCACGAGCTGATATAAAATGCTAAATAGCAAGCCGAAATCTCTTTTGCTCTCAGGTCCTGCATTGCTGATGAATGATACATAACTGTTTTAGTAGTTCAAATAGTAGTGGCTTCATTGGTTACATTGCTCAGAGTACATTATCATCTTATATTAGCTTTCAAGAACAAGCAAATAGTTGCCTTAAATGTGTTGGCAGGTTATCAAGCTAATTTAGAATATAGTGATGGTCTAAAAATTGGGAAATATTGGATTCATAGTTTAGGAGAGGCACTCTTTTAAAGTTTAGGCTCATAAATATATTGATTAGGACATAATACTTTTAAAGGAATAATGGAATAGAGATTAATTTAATCAGATAGATGACTTCTTTATTTCTAGTGATTCTTAAGTATCTTTTTAAATTTGGCTAGGAAGTGAACAAGTACACCTGAGTTGCTTCTATACACATTTGACTTGATATTGGCCTAGGACATTCCTCTTAGTTGAATTTTGATATGAGATCTCAGAGAAACCCGTGTTTAAAGGAAAAACGCAACTCTGATGATTTCGTTAAATATAAGTACAGAACACACTATGGTTTTATTGATTTCTGAATAGAACCATAATTTAAGTATATTCTGATACCTTGGGAACTGCAAGTTTTGCTTTATTTCATTTTATTTTATTTTGTTTCTGAATTATTCATACTATTGCTTCAATATTCTGCTTTGGTTTTCTATAGAGGCCCAAGCTTATTTATGTTACTCTCACCAGAATGGTGGTGCCAAATATATTTTTTCTGTTGGCTTTGGAGGTGCTTTGGAATGTATAAATATTTAAATATGTAAATCGTTGAATTTTAGAGTAGGTATAGACTCTGAATTCATCCTAATGTGGTAAATCTCAGAGAGTTTGGGACTTAAACAAGGTTGCAAATGTAGAACTGAGCTGCACTAGAACCTACAGGTTTACTAGTCAGTGAGTAAACCTGCTCTTGGTACTGGTACAACTAAGCAGGAAAATGAGCTATCTACAGAATTCTAGTGAATAAAAGCTGACAGGTGGAGGCTAAGACTTAGTTATCTACCTCAAATGTTTGCCTATAGAAAAATTTACAAAATACAATGGAAAGAAACTTCTACTACCAGAGTCTTAAAATCTTTCCTGTCATCAAAAAACTCTATTAAAACATAGAGACTAATATTTTCAGCCAGTGAGTTTCAACCTTTTTCATCTCATGGCACACATAAGCTAATCACTAAAATCTGTGGCACACAAAAAAATACATTTTTTGCTGATCTGAAAAAAATAGGTATAATTTTGGTTCATTTACACCAGGCAGATATTGTTGTGTTGCTTGTTGTCATTTTTTTTTTTTTTGACTATTTAAGGGAAAAGGGGTCAGTGCCCCTGACTAAATTGTTAGGTATTGCATCTTTTAAAAATTATTGTGGCACACTGGTTGAAAATCACTGCTTTAAGCTACAGTTTGCTGTTATATCATATAGTGTATCATTGAATAATTCCCTTGCTGCATAAGAGAAAGATACTTGTATGGATCCTGGAAAGCACCTTAGTGATAAAGAGAACCAGGCAGTAGCCCTGATTCAAATGACAAAATATCAAAAGGTAAACTTTGCAAACATCATAGCTTTCTCCCAGCTCCTGTAGCTAGGTTCTCTGGTGGGTGAATCCTACATAATAAAAGGCTAATATGAAATCAACCAAAGGGCCGGAGGAACAACCAGCCGCTATGACGCGCACTGACCACCAGGGAGCAGATGCTCAATGCAGGAGCTGCCCCCTGGTGGTCAGTGTGCTCCCACAGGGGAACCACCACTCAGCCAGAAGCCCGGCTCATGGCTGGAGAGGGGGCAGGCCAGGCTGAAGGACACACCCCTCCCCGAGTGCATGAATTTTGTGCACTGGGCCTCTAGTAGATGAGTAAAATAAAATTTCGTTTGAAGTACATAATAAAATATTCCAGGTACCTTGCTAAATAACCGTTGTTACACTATTTCATTTTTATAGTGACACCCTGGGTTAGGCACTATTATCACTCCCATGTTCTAAATGGAATAACAGGTATAGAGAAGTTAAGAATTTTACCTAAGGGCCTGTGGCTGATATTTGAGGCAATGTCCATCAGAAGCTTTGAAAGGTTCTGCTCATAATTATAGCTCCACAGTGGTTGTTTAACAGGTAGAGAGAAAGAAATGTAGGAAGGCATGACATGTAAGGATCTGGTGAGTTTCAGAAGGTGAAGATATTAGCGATGTAGCTGTGTTGAAGCCAGCTGTAAGGAGCTCTCAAGAGCTGATCATTAAATATTTGGGGATTTTGCAAGCTGATTGTTAAACTATTGATAGCATGAAATCAGTAAATGCTACAAAGCAGGGTTTTGTTTCCACAGAGCTGGTTTCCCAGCACACCACCACCTACTAGAACAGAGATGGCGAACCTATGACATGTGTGTCAGAGGTGACATGCGAACTCATTTTTTTTGGTTGATTTTTCTTTGTTAAATGGCATTTAAATATGTAAAATAAATATCAAAAATATAAGTCTTTGTTTTACTATGGTTGCAAATATCAAAAAATGTCTATATGTGACACGGCACCAGAGTTAAGTTAGGGTTTTTCAAAATGCTGACACACCGAGCTCAAAAGGTTCGCCATCACTGTACTAGAATATTGGAGTTAGCACACAGCATGCATAAAGGGAAAATAGTAGGAGAGGAAGATAGAGACATACATTAAGGTCAGTTTGTAAAAAGTTTAGGTAAATGTGAGCATTGCCGTGTTACTAAAATGCAAACTAGATTATGCCACTGCCCCACTTTCATCCATAAACCTCCATTGTCAACTGGAACAAGATCTGGACTCCTACCCTGGAGAATGATGTGTGCTTTTCTCTTCATCCTTGTTTCTGCAGTTTTCTCCCTCTCTTGTTCTCACACCCCCATCAAGCTACAGCCACTGTGCTCAACTCATTTCAGGTTCTTAATAAGCCAAGCTCTTTCCAGATTTAGTCCTTCACATCAATTGTTCCCTTTGCCTACTACTGTAGTTTTTGCATAGTTATCCTTCCGGTCTCATTTTAAATTTCACTTCCTGAAAAAGCTTTTCTTGACTTCCAAATATAAAGTAGCTGCCTATTCCCTCAGTCACATCAGCTGATTTTTAGACTCTGCTTAGCCCATGATGGTGTGGGGTAATGGTTAAATGCCCAGCCTCTGAAGTCAGGCTGCTGGGGCCCATTATTTCACCCCTTACTTGCTATGGGACTTGATAAGTTGCTTATCTTCATGAGTCAATTTCCTATTTGAAAAATGTGATGCAATTATTTCCTTTTCATGAGGTTTCTGTGGGACTTAATACATGGAAAAAAGCATAAACTGCATGAGAAAAAGAGCAGTGACTGGCCCATAATAGCACTTAAATATTGTAGAGATTCTTATCACTGATAATGGATACTTATTGATTTGTTGTCCAATTTTCTCAACTAGAACATAGAAGTTCAATGGGAGTAAGCACCTCAACTTTTCAGATTGCTTTTGATTCTTCCCATCACAGATTTCTAGAACAGTAATTGGCATATGGTAGGCAAGGGGGCAGGGGGAGGTGGCATGACAATGGGCAGATCATTTAGGGTTCCTTATTTACCTTTCTGACTTCTCTGAGCATTCTGTGTCATTGCTCTTTCTGAATCTAGAACAGTGACACAAGCATCTGCACAGCAGCCCTGGTGGGGATGAAACAAAAGAGCATACTTCCTCCTCAGACCATGCTGGCTCTTCAGGAATGTGGGCTCAGTATTGTCAGATCTTTTATTTATTACGAGAAGACAAAAATGTGGATAATTTTTAGTGTGAAATCTCAAAGATTTAAATGTTTACAACAAATTGAAAGTTTTATAAATTACCTTTGACTAAACTATGTGTACAGGCTAGATTTAGCCAGGGAGCAACCTGTGATGTTGAACTTGATCTGTCTCTTAAAAAAATGTTTTCATTGATTTCAGAGAGAGGAAGAGAGAGGCAGAAAGAGAAAGAAACATTGATGAGAAAAAAATAATGATAAGCTTCCTGCATGCACCCTACATGTGCCCTCAGTGGGAATGGAACCAGTGACTTCTTGGAGCATGAGATGGTGCTCAAGCAACTGAGCCACACTGGCCAGGTTGAATTTGATCTCTTGATTTTTGATTGTGAGGTCACTGTCTGACACCTTGCAAGCAAACTACTGGATAACCACACTCTGCAGTGACATTTCCCCGAGTCTCCATACCTGGTATTGTGTACTCACCAAACAGACCCTCCTTGAAATGGTACCCTTTGGTTTGGATCCTGTTCCTTAGATTTAACAGTTTATTCACTGGAGTTATGTGGCTCACACCAAGGTAGGTGAAGTATGCCATGAGTGTGAGGATGGGCAATCTGGGTCTTTTGTTTAAAGGTTTATTATTAAAAAAAAGAAAAAAGATATGTCAGCTGAGGAAAAGGACTTTTATTTCCCATTTATCCCCTCCCTCATTTTTCCTTTCCTCTGCCCTATAGTGACGTTCATCTGATGACTATCCTAAGTGCAAATGTTTGCTCTGAGTGACTTTTAGAGAGTTACTATGACACTAATGACTTCCCAATGTTGCCAGACATGGACCAAGGCCCAGGGAGGTCTGCTGCGCTGGTCTGGAAATAGATTCTTGCTAAGTTGCAGGACAAGCATTTCGGGGACTCGGGAATAGGAGGATTTTAGGTATAGTGGCACCGTGAATGGAAGGGCGTTCAGGGCATAGGTGCTCCTGGGGAGGCTGCCTTGCTGCCTCATCTATGGCTCAGTTCTTCTCACTGAGGAAGAAACCGGCCTCTGTGACTGCAGGCCCACACTTATCCTTGCCAGGCCCAGGAGGAGGGCCAGGACGCAGATCCATGCCGGGGTCCTGCCCCAGCAGGTCCAGGGGTCCCCAAAGGTGTGGACGGAGTTGGCGAAGAAGGAAGGACACGGAGACAGTGTTCAGTTGATCAGCAGCCTAGCCAGGATCTCCAGCCAAGTTCTGGTCTGGATCTCCAGAGAGGTTCTGCTTAGGATCTCCAGAGAGGTTCTGTCCAGGTTCACCAGTCAGGTTCAGTCACCAGGTTCTAGTCAGGCTCTCCTGCCAATCTCCACAGTCAGGTTCAGTCCAGGATCCCCTGCCATGCTCTCTCGCCAGGCTCCGCCTCCAGGCTCCGAGGCCAGTCCCTGTCCAGGATCCTCCAGCATGCTCTCGCCAGCGAAGTTCTTCTGTCTCTAGAGAACTTTCTGTGTAGGTTCTGTGCCTAGGCTCTGTCTCTCTTGGTCCTGTCTTCCAAGCCCTGTCTCCTAAGTTCTGTCTCTTTCTGTCTTGTTACATCTGTATTTATACCAGTTGATTCAATCCTATCAATCTCTATTACAAAGGTTAGGGCGTTTCTTATCTCCATTCCAGGGAGTAAAGATTATGTAGCTTAAGCATGATTGTTTGTAGTTAAAATGATTAATTACCCGCCTGGCACTTAGTTAAGAGGTTTTATTCCCTCCCTAACTTCAGGGGAAAATCCCTACCTGGGGAAACAACCTTTCTAGGAGAGGTGACCTTGGTTAAAACACAGCGCCAAGAAGGTGAGCAAACATATTAAGAACAGTATGCCATATATGCCAGGTCCCTTGAAACAGCAAGCATGGACCGGCTCCCGGCAGATCCATCAGCCCGGCATATGAGGTCTCAGTAGCCTGGATTAGTCTCTGCTCTGTCCAGTCCACCATAGGCACTGGCTTTGGCCAGGACAGCGGCTCACAGGAGATCCCGTGGTGCTGCCCACAGGGCCTTTGTTAGGCTCCCATTATATTTCCTTGGGTTTGGAAAGCTTCCTTTCAAACTACCCTATCCCTTTCCTGGACCTTTCAGAGTTTTGAGCCCTTATCCAATCCAGTCCTTGCCCAGGCTAGTCTCCTCCCCTTTTGGTGGCCATTTTGGCTCCTACTGCACATGCCTCATAGGTTTGCTTCTTCCTCTGGCTTCTACTGCGCATGCGCCCAGGGGAGGAATGCCCCCCTCACTCTTTATCTCTCCCCCTGGTAATCCAGGCAAAAGGACCAGATATTCCCGGGGAGAGGGGAAAGCTGGTCTTCCCTGCCTGCTCAAGATTTACGTCCCTTTGGTTGAGGATGTGTCTGTCCCTTGGGGTGTCTGTGAAGCTGTAGCTTCCTAGTTAATGTGGCTTAATTAGGTGTCTGGCTCCCATCTCTTTCATTAATTTCTAATTAGCTTCCTACTATAATACCAATGCTCCCTTTCTTCTTACAAATATTTGGCTGAAGGAGGGAAATAATCTATGACAGTGGTGTTTAACATTTTTTTTTTGTATCAATAAAAAAAAATATATAGGAGTTATGGTCTGTATCTGTGTTCCCCTAAATTCATATGTTGGAATCCTAACCGCCAAGGTGATGATATTAGGAGGTGGGACCTTGGAGAGGTGATTAGGTCCTTAGGGCAGAGCCCTCCTAAATGGAATCAGTCCCCTTATACCAGAGTCCAGGAAAGCTCCCTTGCCCCTTCCACCATAGGCAGTTATAACGTCAGGATGACCATCTAAGAAGCTGGCCCTCACCCGACACCAGACACCATTGCCTTGATCTTGGACTTCCTAGTCCCCGAACTGTGAGAAATACATTTGTTGTTTATAAGCCACCAGTTTATGTTAAAGCAGCTTGAATAGGCATATATCTCCACATATGTATATATATTTATTACTAGAGGCCCGGTGCACAAACATTTGTGCACTTGGGGGAGGGGCAGGGGGGGGTCCCTCAGCCTGGCCTGTGCCCTCTCGCAGTCTGGGACCCCTTGGGAGATAACGACCTGCTGGCTTAGGCCTGCTCCCGGGTGGCAGAGGGCAGGCCCAATCCCTAGGTGCAGCCCCTGGTTGGGCTCAGAGCAGGGCCGATTGGGGGGTTGGGGCACCGCCCCCTGTCACACTCAAGGCAGAGTCGATGAGGAAGTTGTGGCGCCACCACCTGTCATGCACAGAGCAGGGCCAATCAGGGGGTTGGGGCGCTGCCCCCTGTCACGCACAGAGCAGGGCCCATCAGGGGGTTGGGGAGCTCCCCCCTGTCACGCACAGAGCAGGGTTGATCAGGGGGTTGGGGAGCTCCCCCCTGTCACGCACAGAGCAGGGCCCATCAGGGGGTTGAGGAGCTCCCCCCTGTCACTCACAGAATAGGGCTGATAGGGGAGTTGGCGCACCGCCCCCTGTCACACACAGAGCAGGGCAGATCAGGGGGTTGGGGTGCCGCCACTCTCACACTCAGGGCAGGGCCAATGGGGAGGTTATGGCTCTACCCCGTCACACACAGAGCAGGGCCCGTGGGGTGAGGGGGTTGGGGCGCCGCACCCTGTCACGCACAGAGCCGCAGGGCGATCAGGGGTTTGGGGAGCTCCCCCATATCAGGCACAGAGCAGGGCCGATAAGGGGATTGAGGCGCTTTCCCCTGTCATGAACAGAGTAGGGCCGATAGGGAGGTTGTGGCCCCACCACCTGTCACACACAGAACCACAGGGCCATCAGGGGGTTTGGGCGCTGCCCCCTGTCATGCTGATCCTGGTGCCAGGAGGCCTCTCAGCTCCGCTGATCCCGGTGGTGGGAGGCATATTACCCTTTTACTATATAGGGTAGAGGCCTGGTGCACGGGTGGGTGCCAGCTGGTTTGCCCTGAAGGGTGTCCTGGATCAGGGTGGGGGTCCCCACTGGGGTTCCTGGCCAGCCTGGGTGAGGGGATGATGGCTGTTTTCAGGCTGGGACTGAAGCTCCCAACTGCTCCTTTTTTTCTTTTTTTCTTTTATTCTGGGCCAGCTTTAGCTCTGAGGCTCCAGCTCTGAGGCCTCCGCTCCTGAAAGCAGGTATCTGGTTTGTTTTGGTTCTACAATTGAAACTCTGTATCAACTCCAGCTCTGAGATCCCAGCTGGCTGAAAGCTGGTTTCTGGGGTTTTGTTTAGCATCTATATTTGTTACAATGTTTGAAACTGCAGGCTCAGAGGCCTGCAGTGGCAGGCGGGGAACGTTGGAGTCCTCCGTCACTGAAGCAAGCAAGCCTCATGTTAGTTTCAAGCTGCCTGGCTGCCGGCCGCCATCTTGGCTGACAGTTAATTTGCATATCTCGCTGATTAGCCAATGGGAAGGGTAGCGGTCGTACGCCAATTACCATGTTTCTCTTTTATTAGATAGGATGTTACATGTAATCTAGTGTTCTACTGCGTTATGTACATTTTAAAATGCAGGTCAAATATCAGTTTAAAATAGCGAGGTAAAATATGGGATAATCTTCATTACTTTTTTGTATACTCCAAGAGGGATTACCAAGTATACTTCATGGGTGGACACAGCCCTGCTCTAAGGACACATCGACCTTAAAAGAGGATGCTCCATCAGACCAGGTGAGTGAGTGGCTGTCCTGTGGCGCTCTTTCTGTCAGTTTTGCATTGGAACGCTGTCAGGATGAAAGTGCTCTGGCATGGACACAGCTGGGGCTTCACCCAGCAGCACATCTGCTGGGAATCACAGCAGGCCCCTTGGGTGAAACAGCTGCTTGTTGAGCCTTTCCCCCAAACCCAGGAGCTTTTTTATGTCTCTCTTCCCTTTGGCTCCTTTTCTTCATTGTACCAGGGTTGCACAGATCACCCAAAACATAACAAAATGATGGCAGCTGTGTACAAGTTTCACTCAGGGCAGAAAAGGTGACTGTCAATTCCAAAACACCGAGTCTGCTATCCGAAGGCAATCTGAAGAGTTAAGGTGCTCACTAGTAATGTGTTCATCAAACCACAGTGCCCGTTTCCAGGCTCTCCTGCCCCTTATGGGAAGAAGGGAGTTTGATTAGCATTTCTCTACGTTATCGAGGTGTTGTTGTTTTTATTCTTGGGGTTACTGAGTTTGTGATCTCTGAGCTAAACCATGATGCCAGGAACAAAGTTAGAAGCTGCAAAGTCTGAGACCTCATCTCCCTCCCCAAAACTCTGGGGCAGATTTATTTTAGCAGCTGTTCACTACCTGATCAGAATTCCAGGACTTGTGAAAAGGTCAAGGAGAAAGAGCTAAACAGCACATCTGTTCCATCACAGTACCGCATTTCTAGGAAGCTAGAAAAACAAAACACTTATAGAAAATCCCAACGGTAATTTTAAGCATGATTCAACTGTGATTGTAGAAGAAGGTATTTGCCTTCTTTCTTTTATATATATATATATATATTTATTGATTTTTTACAGAGAGGAAGGGAGAGAGATAGAGAGTTAGAAACATCGATGAGAGAGAAACATCGATCAGCTGCCTCCTGCACATCTCCTACTGGGAATGTGCTCGCAACCCAGGTACATGCCCCTGACCGGAATCGAACCTGGGACCCTTCAGTCCGCAGGCCGATGCTCTATCCACTGAGCCAAACCGGTTTCGGCTTGCCTTCTTTCTTAACATTCCTTTTCATAGAATGCAGTTCTACAGTAAAGCCATCGCGTCCATTGGAGAATTTCTTAATTTTTTTTTTATTTTACAAAGAGTACTTTTTTTTTCTACCATGTAAGTTTGTGGTTAATCATTGGAAACTTTATTTCTGTTATGTGCTATCTGATTGACACCAATCTGAAAGGATATATGCACCCCTATGTTCATAGCAGCACAATTCACCATAGCTAAGATTTGGAAACAGCCTAAGTGCCCATCAGCAGATGAGTAGATTAGAAAACTGTGGTACATCTACACAATGGAATACTACCCTGCGGTAAAAAAAAAAAAGAAGGAGTTCTTACCATTTGCAACAGCATGGATGGAACTGGAGAGCATTATGCTGAGTGAACTAAGCCAGTCAGAGAAAGATAAATATCACATGATCTCACTCATTTGTGGAATATAATGAACAACATACACAAACTGATGAACAAAAACAGAACCAGAGTCATAGAAGCATCAAATAGACTGTCCAACCTATAAGGGAAGGTGGGGGGGGGGGGGGTGAGTGGATAAGAGATTAACCAAAGGACTTGTATGCATGCATATGAGCATAACCAATGGACACAGATGGGGGGTGGAGGTTAGGGGTATGTGCTGGGGGTTGGGGATGACCGGGGAGAGGTCAATGGGAAAAAAGGAGACTTATGTAATACATTAAACAATAACTTAAATCAAAATAAATAAATAAATAAATAAAATGCAAAAAGAAAAAGAAAAGCAATGATCAACAATCCCAAGTACTCTCCTGTCTTGTTATTCAAAATACCTTCCACTTGTTTTTTTTTTTTTTTTTTATCCTCAGCTTAGAGAGAGGAAGAGAGAATGGGAAACATTGATATGAGAGAAAAATAGCGATTGATTGCCTCCCGTATATGCCCTGATTGGGAATCAAACCTGAAACCCTGGCATGTGCCCTGACCTGGAATCAAACTGGCAACCTTTTAGTGCACAGGACGATGCTAATCAACTGAGCCACTCCGGCTGGGCTATCCTCGGCTCTTTTAAAATTGCATTTCATTCACTGAAATCATCCTCTTTCTAAACTAGGAAGGCATCCTGAGTTGGACAAAGCCAAACTATGCATTCCTCTTAGTAAACTGTCAAACCTAATCCTTAATGTCCCTGCTGTTACAGTCTAAATTCCTCACCCACAACTGTGCATGCATGTGCTATGAGAAGAGACAGCTGGGTGAAGTGTCACATTTTGACAAATATTCTCAGTGGTTCAGTGTCAGCCTGGGGAGACACAACAAATGGCATTCCACAGAGGTTACTTCTTGGGCCAGTTAACATTTTAATCAGTGACTCAGAGTAGAAAGTATGCTTAGGATATCTGTGATGGACACTAATGTTCACGGTGGGAATAGACCCTGTTCCTGAGCAGCTCTCTCTACCTTGTAATCTTTCTATTGCATGGAAAAGCTCTGGATGATTTTATATGAAGAAATGGAAATTCGAGGCACCTAATTTTAGGTTGACTTTGCCACCTAAATTGACTAAGTGATTTTAAAGTGGGCAAGGCCTCCTAGCAGACCACCTACATTTTAGACTGACCTTTTGTCTTCTCTTTGCTTTCATGGGATGAAAGCATCTCGATTGTTTACCCTCATTCCTGATTGCCACTGTCCGCAACTCAGCCTGGATTTTCAACACCCCCACAGTTGTACTTTCTGAGATATAAAACCTCATTCAGGGTTTTTAAGGATTTAACTGGAAACATACAAGGAAATAGAAGGTGTTTTTAAATTCCAAATAATAAGAATGATTAAAAACTAGAAATGCTCTTAAAAGTAATACTAATAATAGGCTTGCTGGTCTGTATTAAAATCCAAATGGAGATGGCCAAAGAATCCCAAACTCAGTCATTCACTTTCTCTCCGTCTCATAGTGACACCTGTCAAGTCCAGAGTGTAGACCAAGCTCTTCAGAATCCAGCTCGGTAAATTCCCACTGGCCCAATGGAATGGCTACATCTTTTCTAGTTAGGCTCCCTGGTCCTCTCTGTGTATCTTCTAACTCTTTGTCTCTGAATCCCAAGCCTATCATCTTTCCCTCAGAATTACTCCGGCTCCCATGGGTCCTTTGTTTCTTCCTGGCAACTTAAAAGAGAGTGACCATCAGTAATTCCCTACTCTGAACTTCAAGAAATTATTTACTGACTAAAAATTATCCGTTTTTGTCTTTTGGAATTCCTACCTTCTCTTCTCTCAGTATTTATTTGGTTTACTTGTATACCAGATAGTAATTGAGGCTCATTCTTACAGCTTCTTAGGATACTCCAAATACCTTTGTAGGCTTAATTTCCTATTGGGCATAAGATCTCAACTGTGTGGCTCCATCTAGATCAGTGATGGCAAACCTATGACACGTGTGTCAGAGGTAACACGCAAACTCATTTTTTTTGGTTGATTTTTCTTTGTTAAATGGCATTTAAATATATAAAATAAATATCAAAAATATAAATCTTTGTTTCACTATGGTTGCAAATATCAAAAACTTTCTCTATGTGACGCGGCACCAGAGTTAAGTTAGGGTTTTTCAAAATGCTGGCAAGCCGAGCTCAAAAGGTTCGCCATCACTGATCTAGATGTTACCCTCTCTGTATTATTTCTGGTCTCATTAGTCTACAGAAAGCAAAACCATTTTTTAAAATATTGTTTTTTATTGATTTCAGAGAGGAAGGGAGAAGAAAAGAGAGATAGAAACATCAATAATGAGAGAGAATCAGTGATCAGCTGCTTCCTGCACACCCCCTACTGGGGATCAAGACCACAACCCAGGCATGTGCCCTTTACCGAAATTGAACCCACCTGGACCCTTCAGTCTGCAGACTGACACTCTATCCACTGAGCCAAACCAGCTAGGGCTATAGTACTGTTTTCTGTGAAACTATTGTTTTATTTGTACCTTGTATTTCCAAAACTATATGTCTAAGAAGGCAATTGTATATTTAAAACTCTAAGAACAGCTAAGCTTCATGATTCCAGCCCCACCCGAGGGCTCAACTGTGGCCCCTACAAAGTGCCATGGGTTCCATATGTCCGGAATCTGTCTGTATTTTGCCTCCCAAACCTGCCCTGACTGCCTTGCTTGTTCTTCAGTCTGTAGGCTGTTCTTGATGTCTGTTTCCTGAACTCTACCCTCCTTTTAGACCTAATATTTTAACTCTACCTGCTTCCCAAAACCTCATCTGAGACCGGGGCATACATCACCTTTTGTTCAGCCAAAAGCTTATTTCCCCTCCCCCATTCCCACACTTAATCTCAGCTCATGGAACTGTAGTCTCTGCAGAGTGAGCACAGGCTCCCCACATTCCTGGGAAGAGAAGTCAGCAATAGGAGGTCAGACAAAAACCTATGAAGTTGGTGTGTAGCAATAGAAATTGTTTTTGCATGTGATTTCAGGAAATCAATCTCATTGCTTCAAATATTTTTCTGGTCTTAATTATTTCTAATCTCACTGGTTGTACTTTACTCCTGGATGGCATTATAGCCCATCGATGTGTAAATGTGTTGATATCCTGATGATGAGATAGAAAAGACAGAGAAGGATTAGGCTGCAGTGTTTTATAAAGAAGGACTGTTTTCTTATTTTCCAGATGGGTCAGAGAAGCACAGCTGGAAAGAGAATCTGGGTTTTTATCCAAATCCTGTGCTTTCATTTGTCTTGGCAGCTACATTCTGGAGATTGTGAATTACTAGAGAATGCAGCACTCTGGGCTGAGCTCCTGTGCAAGGTAGCACTTCAACAGTAGAGCTGTGCCCTAGCCAGTGTAGCTCAGTTGTTTAGAGCATCATCTCACACACCAAAAGGTGGTGGGTCAAGCAGGGCACATGTCCAGGTTGTGGGTTCATGCCCCAGTTAAGGACGCATGTGGGAGGCAGCCAATCCATATTTCCATCTCACATTGACCTCTCTCTCTCTCTCTCTAACAATTAATAAAAAAAAATCAATAGAGCTGTGAACATCTCATACATACCCTAAACACTATCTAGTTTATTTAAATCACTCTGTAATCCCTACACACAAAAAGGGACTCTACCCACAAAATGAAGTTTAACATTTCTTACAGATCCACTTCAATCAGTATAATTTTGCTGAACTGAATTCTCTCATTTTCAGAGCTCACATGATTATGCTGCCAATATTACCATAAGAAGAAAAAATAATAAATTTATCAAAGTAATTTATCTGAATGTGTAATTAAATACCTGTTCTCTCTTCTCCCTTACCTCACATATTCCCCAAATATTGAAAGAAAAATCAAGAATTGCTATTATTTATTTTTCACTTATTATTATTATTATTAGTTATAAATTTTTATAACTAATTTTTACTTCCTCTAGCTATATAAAGTCAATGATGACTTCTAGCAAAGCCCCCTGATGATTTCAAGAATGTTTATCTATTTCATAGCTTAATTTTCATTTATTTTACATTAAATAGCATCCTCAATTATTAAGCAAAGTACAATTGTTTAATGTGATCCAGATTACATCCATATCTTGCTATAGGTAGGAAGATTGTTAAGGTTGGAAAGAGGGAGTCTTTTCTTGACAGCTATCTAGTCTTTTCCCTCTTCTATTTCTATCTTTGCCTTTTCCAGTTCTTCCTTCTTGTTTACCTCTGTATTACTCGGTTGGCATTGTTCTATTGACTCTGGGAAGGCAATGTTATCTCCTTGGTATTTGTTTGAAACCATAATACACCTGAAATTTTCATTTCAACAAGACAGGCTAAACTGGGACTGCATTACCTATGACAGTGTTTGCTACCCAGACTAAAAATTGTTAGACCTTATAACTCAATCTTGAAAGGAAGGGATCAATTTAACATTATCTTTCAATAATACTGTCAATAACTTAGCGATCTTCACTTATTCTCCCTTTCTTTTGTATACAATGCATGCCTATACCTAATTTTATTTCAATTAACTAGATTTAAAAAAAGTTATTGGGGCTCTGCAAGGAACAAAAAGGACTTCCCCCAAACAAGTTATATTTGTGTCCTCAGAGCTATTGGCATATCCTAATGAGATCATATAGTTTTAGGAACTATTCTCAGTAATTTTGCCCACTTGGTATTCCAGTAGTGAATACAAAAAAAAAAAAAAAAAAAAATCAGCAAAATCCATACTATTCTCTTTTTTCCCTATCCAAGATTAAAGTATTTTTCTTTTCTATTCAAGACATATATACAAAATTTATTGGAGAATGACATCTCACTCTATGAAATAAACTATATCTAGCTTATTAAATAATTTTATATATATCAACTATCATTTTATGACAAATGTAAACTGTGGGAGCAAGAAGCATGTCCATCTTTTCATTTTGGACCCTTAGCACCCAGCACATTGTTTGGAACATTGTAAACAGAGTGTATATTTGTGAATTTAAAAATTATTGATAATATATTATGGGTATGTGCGGTAGATCGGGTTTAACTACCAGCCCCTCCTCACTGAGTTCCTTAGTTCAAAATGGTTCTGGAATGTTTAAAGAAATAACTGTGATATCCATCTCTGGGCCAGCATCGCTTTGTGGCACTGATTCTGCTTTATGACACTGGTTCTCTGTTGTCCACTCACCTATTTCTGTGTTCATTTCTGGTCTCTGACACAGTGTGAGTCAGGCTGAAGCTTTCTAGGCGGGGTGTGTTCGTGTGCTACTCCCGCTGTAATTACGGAAAGGAAGATCTCATTTGTACACTGCAATAGTTCAGTCTCGGGTCCTGCATTCAATTTTTCCTCATCCATCCTCCTCATCTCTGTGTTCTTCCTCCTCTCTCTCCACTGGCTCTTTTGCTACCAGCAAATATTTGGTATTTAGAAATAATCAAGACATACTCATTTTAAGAACAAATAACAAAAGGAAATAAACCTCAGGTCACTTGAAATACAAGTCTATCTGGAATGTTTCTATTTCCTTTTCTCCTGCTCTTTCTTTAACCCATGATAGTATCTCTTCTGCCTATAATATTTCACAAAAATATGTTCCCTATGACCTTTATCTCAAGATGACCTTCTATGATGTGGAAAGAAAATTCTATAATTTATAGTTACATTTTTAAAAATATATTTTATTGATTTTTTTTACAGAGAGGAATGGAGAGGGATAGAGAGCTAGAAACATCGATGAGAGAGAAACATCGATCAGCTGCCTCCCGCACACCCCCCACTGGGGCTGTGCCCACAACCAAGGTACATGCCCTTGACTGGAATCGAACCCGGGACCCTTCAGTCCACAGGCCAACGTTCTATCCACAGAGCCAAACCAGTCAGGCAATAATTTATAATTACATTTTTATTAAGTCATATTCTCATTGACATTGGAATTTGGTTTATGTTTCAGGTCACATATTAAGTCAAATAATGGGTACTAAGGGAAGAGTCAGAGACACGGTATAGTGTTGTTTCTATGTGTCAGTTTATTGGTATGTATTGCAGCTTTGAGTTATAAATATACTTCTATTCCTTGTAGGGGCACTTACTCTGGCATATTATAAATTAGGTACAATAGCAGCCTAACAGGCTCTAACAAGAAGTAGGTTGAAAAAAATTGAAGTCAAAATCTATTTAAAATATTTATTTACATCAACTACCATAAAGATGAAGTATACCCTAAGTGCTTTTAAATAATAAATAATAATATTAGCAAAACATTAATAATAGCTATTAATATTAGGGCATTTAAATATATTACTTAATTAATCTTTTATTCTCATTAACTTTTATATTATATAATGGACACAATCCATTGGTATAGTACTATGATAAATATCTACACACATATGGTTGATGTGTCCTCAAATAGTTTTCACTCTTGGATTATGCAACCAAAAAGGTTTGGAGATTACTGCTTTAAATTGCTTCACCTGTTTATGGTAGATGGCTTTCTTACAGTCAAAGAAAAAAAAAGTATTTTCTCATCAATTAATTTTGGCAAATGAAGCAACCTGTGTTTGTCATTGGATAGCTACAATGTGCATTAGCATGCTAAGTGTTCTGAAATGTCCTGCAGTAAACATATTTTTTTCATTTTAATTTGGTTTGTAAAGCATGTATCAAACTTATTTAAGGAACAATCTTTTTGTTTTTGTTCTTTTCCTTTTCATGTCCTTTGATAAGTTTTGGTGGCACCACTCTTAACATGTTATGGATTAGGGTTTCACAGATTGTTATCATGGGTTAAGGAGAGAGCAGGAGAAAAGGAAATAGAAACATTCCAGATGGACTTGTATTTCAAGTGACTCAGCCAGGAAAGGGAGGAAGTCTTTTCTAAAAAGGTGTAAATGTCAAAGAAGTTTATTTCCTTTTGTTATTTGTTTGTTCTTAAAATGCTGATTGCTGACTCAAGTCTGGTACAGTATTTGGAATAATATCTAAGAAGCATTAATAAGTGATAAAAGAAGATTCCAAAAACAATATGAATAGTGTGATTTGATTTTTTAAAAAACACCTATATTTACATAAAAATATCTGAGCTGAGATACATACTAAGATGTAAAAAACTAAATGATGGATTTACTGATGATTCTGCTATTCCCTTTTGATTAGCACAATAGAGTTTGCTCCTATCTCTTAATTATTTAAATTCCCTGAGCTTCAGTTTTCTCAATTATAAAATGTAGGGTTTAAATGTTTTACTTAGTCTACGCTATTTGTATTAATATTTTTTATACTAAGCAAGTATAAAAAATACTAGCATAAATACTTTAAATACAACAATAGTCTAACAGGATCTAACAAGAAGTTACTGTGAGCTAAGCATAGTAAAAGTGGCTCATTTATATAATTTAAAACATTTTTAACAACCCCCACAATTCATAAATGTTAAATTTGAAATAAAACTTATGGCACCAGTCAGACCCATAGTCCCTTCAGTCTAGCAGTGCCTCGGACCTGGCTCCAATGTGTCAAGTACATACAGTGTGAATGTGCTAATCAATTGTGGTCCTTGATGTTGATATCAAATGTCAAGAACATGGTCTGAATATCTGCTTTTTCTTAATAACCCAATATTCATAATCACAATCTACTTTTCTGTTTTACCCTATTTTCTTTATCTGTTTAATTATGGCAAACCTTATTTGGAGATATTTATACCTTGTGCTATCTCTTAGGGGTTTAGAAATTCCACAGATTTCTTACATGATTAGTTAGAAAATAATAGTTTTTATGTATTTAACTATGTCTTACTCAAATCTTATGTTTTGAGCACCAAATAGGACTAGTGGTCAGGGATTTTGTTGCCGTATTTATTAAGTGACACATTGGTGAAGAGCCGGAGAACATCCTGTGGGTACAATCCAAGAATCAGTCAGTCTCAGGAGAATCTCTCTGGAGTAATAATGAGTCATATTTGCCTAGTATTTGCTTCTGCAGTGGTCTGCACTCTCAAGTACCTGAGTGACTACTTTGCCTTTTAAGCCTGTATAGAGTGAGAGGGTGCCAATAATATGGACAAAAACAAGAATAAAAACTGTAATGCAGCTTTAATTTGCTTTATGTAGTTACCTGCTTTGTATGTTGCTAAACATATGCTCTCATTTTCATGAATACTAAATTCAAAATCTATTTCCCTTACAGTAAATAAAAAAAAACAAAAAAAACACACACCACATTATTAGTTTAGAAACATGTTTTCTCGGCTGGCTTCTTACTCTGGCAGGACAACATTAAAGGGAGTGGACTCTTCTGAAGCACTCATCTTGGGTTCATCTTTTAAATCGGAGCTTTCCAACCACAATACTATTGATATTTGGAACAGGATGATTCCTTTTTGTGCGAGTGTCCTGTGCATTGTTAGCAGCATCCCTGGCCTCTATCCACTGAACGCCAGTCAGTAGCAAGCCCACTCTACTCCAACTCTAACAAACAAAAAGTCTACAGATATTGTCATGTGTGCCCGGGGAGGGGGAACATACACATCCCCAGTTGAGAAGCACTGCTTTAAATATTGAAATGTTTTCATTCTATTGATACATTTGGGAATATAACAGATTAATATTTGATGTCTAGTAGGGGGTCTCTAAAAGAAGCACATATTTTCCTATGTTTCAATTATTTTAGAAAGGAATTTAAGTAATTTTCTTGTAATGTGTAAATATAATCCCAGAGACCTGAGAAAATGGTCTAGGTATAGGTAAAGTGTTTATTTACCTAAGGTTTCATACCAGATGTGAATACAAGTATCAGAAGACATATTTTTCAATGCCTTCCTAAATAGACTGATGATTGGCTTCAGTCAGTCTATGAAGATATTATCAATTGGCCTTGATCATGTTGTGCCGGGGGCCAAATGTTTTCCTGAATTGTCAATATGCATCCTATTTTTACATGTCTTATAAGTGCCTTAGTTTGGCTTCTATAATAAATCTAACATAGACTGGGTAGCCTAAAAAAAATAAATTAATTTCTCATAGTTCTGGAGGCTGTGAAGTTCAAAATCAAAATGCAGGCAGATCTGTTTCCTGGTGAAAACGTCTTCCTGCTTGTGCCCTCACATGGAGGGGGTTCAGGAGAGGGAGAGAGAACAAGGAACTCTTGTTTCTTCCTACTCTTCTCATAAGGGCGATAATCCTGTCATGACGGCTCTACCCTCGTGGCCTAATTACCTCCCAAAGGATCCATCTCCAAATATCTCAACATATGACACACAAACATTTCGTCCATAAGAGTAGAGGAATTTTGTCATATGAAAAGGCTGAAAGACTGACATTTTCTGTCCAAAGTTTTTTAAAAAGTAAGAATGAAAAGTAAAAATGTTAAAAAGTGAGATTAATCTCACGTATAACTGGGAAAATATAAGTATGTAAAATTAACTAGGTTTAATTAGAGTCTCCTTGATACCGTTACAATAACCTGGCTATTATTTAACAGGAAAGGAGGAAAGGGAAGACTAGATAACACAGGCATGTCATTTATACAGCTTTGCCGAAAGCTGCATTCAACACTCTCCAAGTCTGTTCCCCCCCTGATCAGTGGGGGAAGGGACTGGACAGAGGCAGCTGGGCTGCATGCCCCCTAAGGTCTGAGTGACATGGGAAGGTGCCTACCTGCAAGAACCCAAAACCTGAATATTTAAACTTCTGAACAAAGCTGCTTTTACTTTCTTGGCCTTTGGCCCTTTGGCCCACTTGGGACTCCTGTCGCAGGGGGAACACTCCCCTGCACCCACACAATGACTAATGGGCTTTAATTAGCCCAAGTGCGGAAGTGGGCCCAGCTGCAACATGGAAAGGGCGCTCTGGACCCTGGCCTTGCTTTTGGCTCTACCTGGACATCAGCTGCACCCTTTTCAGGGCCGGTTTATGGGACATGGGACTTTGGCAACAGAGGAATGTAACTCCACACAAATAATGTCTTTTACCACATCTCAGTCCCCCGTGGGGATCTTAGAAAATTCATTTTCTAGAGATGTCACAAGAACCTCACTTCCATGAGCAAAGGAGAAATTTGATTCTCCTGTGACATTCTCACTTAACCTCGATAGAATCAAAGTATACATAAAAAAATTATCCTTCTCAGAGATATTCAAAAACTTGAAATTGTTTTAAATGTTACTCTTACCAGGTAAATGCAACTGCACGTAATTTTAGTGCCATTTTTCTATCACACAAAGAATCCCTTCAATTAGATACATCAGCAATATATGAGGGGAATGTGAAATAGAAATGTGACATTAGACCTTGAGATAAATGGCTCAAAGATAATGACTGATTTTTAAAACTAAGAATTTTAGTGGTTCCCTGGTGACTACAATGAACTACATGACACCAATCCTCTTATTTAAATTCAAAATCATAGAGTGAAAACACGGCAATTCACCTTCTCTAAAAATCGTGTAAAAGTTAAGTCTGATCAATCCTGCTTGTTTCTTTAGAGAGGGGTTTCCGATCTCCGCCCTATTGGTATTTGGGCTGAATAAATCTTTGCTGTAGGGACTGCCCTGTGCAATATAGGATATTGAACAGCAGCCATCCTTGCAAGATTGTGACAATCAAAATGCCTCCGAACATTGCCAAATGTGTTCTGGGGAGCAAAATCATGGCAGCTGAGAAGCATTGCCATAGAAGTATAAAGCTAGACATACCTGCGAACTGTCATAAAAAGAGTGAGGTGGGAAAAGAAGGAATAAAACAAAAAAAAAAGAAAAAGAAAGAAACAACCTTTTGAGCCTCCTGGTGTTTTACTTGACACCTTTTAGTATCACAGAAAAACACATTTAGAGATAATAGGGATTTAAAACGGCAGCAGACAAAAGTGCATCATTTCAGTGTAATTGAAGAGAAACTGAACCCTTGCAATAGTCTCAGTAGGACAGATAACAGTTGAAATTGTATCTTTTGCAACTTCTGGGCTTTTGAGGGATTGGCAAAAACACTCATCATTCTGACTGGTACTTGTATGACTTCTGCACATTTCCAGAGTCTGTTTTAGGCAACTATTGATTTGACTTAAATGCAAACTGTATTATGAGCCAAATGTACTCACTAGGGCTTGCACTGATCCATTTCTATTTGACGCTCTAAAAGGAATAGCGAGGGCAAATACTGAAAAAAAACCCATCACTCCAGCACAATAGAAGCCAGTGACACAACCTGTTTCCTTTGTTGTTCAACGATAGCAACTCCAAATAAAGTTGCAGCTTGCGTGTGCTACTGTTTGCTAGCTCCACCTTTTTATCTTTTCTGAGTGACTGTGATGTCAAGCTTCCCACTTGGACCCCTATGAATATCAACAGATATCATTATTTTATCTGCACTAAAGCAGTATCAGGTCAGTGGCTGTGAGAAAAAAGGTAGGAACAAAGGAAGCACAACTGACAACAAGCCTGTGGGGGGGGGGGGTCCCTGCAAACGCAGAGTCTTAGGGATGTCAGCCGCTAAAGGTTCAGGCTACTGATTTCTCTACCAGGGTGGAGACAGGGCTAACCTAAAAAGGACAGAACCCCTTGTGTCTGATTCCAGGGAATCTACAGAGGAAAAATACCAAACCCTTTGTCTTGTTTCTATGACTGATTTTTTCTCATATATTCAAGTAGCCCAGGAGAAGGAATCCTTATCTAGCTAAGAATATCTGCTTGGTAATTAAGAAGTCAAAAGAAGAATGTTTCCTTTAAGAGGGTTAAGTTTTCCCAGAGTACCTACCTCCACTCAGGTAGATCCAATTAAGAAGATATTGGCTGGGTCCTTCCAGATGGTCGAGGCTGCCCAGAGTACCTGGGCTTGGGTTGACTCTCTAAAGAAGGCAGCATTTTCAGTTTTTGGACTATCAGCAATGGCTGATCTATTGAAAGCAATACAATCTTTCACGTGGACTACAGGCTGTTTGTACATTTTGTCACTTGTGCTGTATACAACAAATTATATTTGTAGTTGTAGAACACGAAATTTCTGCAATATGTGATCTTGTCTGATTTTTGTGAGTACAGATATTGTTAATCAATACACTATAAGCAATGCATATTTATGGCACTGTTTGTTTTGTTCCAATGCACACTATCATTCTTGTACTCACCCATGCGGAAGAAAGCACTGTTACTGCAAACTAATGTACCATATCATTAAAGCAAGAAGCAAAAGCATTGATCTATGTGCCCAGGGACAAAAATGAAACAGGGCGAGTCTAGTGTAAACCAGGAAGTGATCCTAAATAAAATATAAGGACCAACTAAAAAGCCAATAACA
Source organism: Myotis daubentonii (assembly GCF_963259705.1). NCBI lineage: Eukaryota > Metazoa > Chordata > Mammalia > Chiroptera > Vespertilionidae > Myotis > Myotis daubentonii. Next base: position 87,964,269 of record NC_081841.1, read on the forward strand.
ATCCACTCATAAAGATTGTTAGAATTAGCAAGAGTTCTGTAAATGACCATACATATAAAAATATACAACAATTAATATAGTTTCTATATACTACTACAAATATATTAGAAAATAAATGAGAAGAAATATTTAATAACTATTACCTTAAAAAAGTATGTGTGGCCTGATTGTAAAAAAGGAACTAAAAAATATTACTCAGACATATGCAAAAAAGCTACTTGGACATATGCCACCTTGCAGATAAGGAACAATTTATGCACACATCTAATCTAATCCCAGTCAAAATAATGGTAAAAATTTCCTTTTAACTCTTGACAAGATACCTTAAGAATTTATCTACATAAAAAAGGTGGAAAATAGCTAAGAATAATGAAATAGAATAATGTTAAACAAGATTAGATACCCCAAGTACTAAAACATATTCTGAAACTATAATTATTAAATCAGTACAGAAAGTGTACACAATTAGTCTAAAATAAATTATGTTATATAATTTAATATATAATAAAGTGGAAGCATTAATCAGTAATTATTCAGTAGAAAAAGATGGGATAATTGGTTAGGTGTTTGGGAATAAAGTTAGATCTTCTCAAATAAGACAAGAAAACTGATTGTAGATTACTTTAAGATTCTAATGTAAAAATTTAGACCAGAAAGAGGCAGAAGAAACTGCTTTGTCAAGAAGTATCAAAGGCATATCTTAAGATAAATGTTCACAAATAGTTTCAATAAAATGGAAAATGATTTTTATAACATTAAATTAAAAACAATAAAATTTTACATTTAAAATATTTCAATTTTGTGTAGCATTGTATGTATAAGTAAATCAAACATTAATTTTTCTACAACTGATATTATCATATATTCCTAAGACTCTATTTTTCTGCTTTTTTGGGAGAAAAATTACAAACTTGTCAATTAAACATATTTTAGTTTCTTAAAAGTTTTTTTTAAAGAGCTTTTACTCCTCATCCGTCTTCTTGCTTTCCCTTCAGCCATCAAGATCTCCTTCCATGATCTTCCATGAAATGCTGCCTGGACATAGGGGAGGGTTAAATTTGTTTCAGTCAAAGAGATGTAACTTTGATCTATCTGCTGTCCCATACTTCTCTGCTGATCTCAGCTGCAGTTGGGTAGATTTGTCTTAATCTATTACCTGCATACTTGTGCTTTCAGTCTCTGAGAACTTAACTAATTTAAGGTTGTTGTAATGGTAAATATCCTAATATATAAAAACCCTGGATCTTAAGGACCAGTAAGAAGGGAGGCTCCACCAACCCAAAGTCAGTCCTGCAGTCCTGACTGCTTCCACTGCAGGGGGCTGCAAATCAGGGCCAGAGAGAGGCCTGAAGAGAGAAGCAGGGACTAATCCGTTGTCTCTGTGGAAGCTTTTGATCAACACTTGCCTCTCTCTTTCTCTCCCAGTCTGACCAGCAGCTGTGCCTCCATTTCTCTCCAGGCCTCCACCAGGGCTGCTGATCAGCCCTGCCTTTCTGATCAGGCCCTGTTGATAGGCCCAGAGATGCTGACTGGCATAGAAACCAACCAATCAGAACCAAATCTGGGTCAACTGTGAGGAGCCAATGACTGTCTTGAAGGCAGAGCTTTTGATGCTGACTGGCATAGAAACTGACCAATCAGAACCAAATTGGCCCACAGAGGAGGGCAGTTGGGGGTGAGATCAGACCTGCAGGAGAGGGCAGTTGGGGCAAGATATGGCTGGCAGGGGAGGGCAGTTGGGGGCAAGATCAGACCGGCAGGGGAGGGCAGTTAGGGGCAATCAGGCAGGCAGGCAGGTGAGCGGTTAGGAGCCAGCAGTCCCAAATTGCGAGAGGGATGTCTGACTGCAGGTTTAGGCCCGATCCCTATGGGCCTAAACCCGCAGTTGGACATCCCTCAAGGGGTCCCGGATTGGAGAGGCTGCAGGATGGGCTGAGGGAAACCCCCCTCTGTTCACGAATTTTGTGCACCGGGCCACTAGTCCTATATAATAAAAGGGTAATATGCAAATCTACTGAACGGCTGAATGACTGGAACGCCCATGGTCCCTCGCCCTGGCTGGCCCTACTCCCAATCAGCCCTCTGCCCCAGCTGGTCCACCCCCGATGGCCCCATTAGGATGGGCCAGCTGGATCCCACCAGTGCATCAATTCGTGCACTGGACCTCTAGTTCCTAATAATTTTCTGACTTGCCATAGTCTCTGAACTCAGAGTCTTCATATTGTGAGACTTCTTTGTCTCAAGACCAGGCTTCACCTGGCATACAAGTTGTCTCAGCTCTTCTGTCCTGGACATCTAGAAACTTACAGATTTCCCCCTTGTTCTGCTGGTTAGAGAATTTGGAGTCCTATGGAAGACCCATATGCTATCTTCTTAACCATTTTTATTTAATCTGGGGTTTCTCCTCATTGCTATGATGTTAGGTTAACCACACGGTTTGCCATATAACTTGCAATTTTCCTGAGGCATGCCTTTAGATAGTCCTACATAACTACACAGATACAAACAACATCTATCTTGGTGGTTCTATCACCTGTTGAAACTTCCCCTCATATTTTGGTTACAAGGGGAGAGCCCAGATACTCATATATAAAGAACTGCCATTTTTTCTCCCTCTTGCTTCTTAAATAAGGGCACTTTTTCTACCATGAGGTATCTTCCTTTATGTCATATTATTTATGTTCTATAAACTACAGTGAAAAGGAAAAACTATAGTTAGAGCCCCAACTTAGAAAATATTGTTATTATTTACTAGAGGCCTGGTGCATGACATTTGTGCACAGGGTTGGGGGTGGGGAGGTTCAGTCCGGCCTGCACCCTCTCACAATCCGGGACCCCATGGGGGATGTCCGACCGATCTACCCTAATCGCCTCTGCCTGCCTGATTGCCCCAAACCACTGTGAATGCCTGCCTGATGCTCCTAACCACCTCTGCCAACCTTCCCGATTGCCCCTAACAGCCTCTGCCTCAGCCCCTGCCAGGAGGACATCAGGAAGGACATCGGGAATGATGTCCAGAAGGTCGTTCGGCTGCCCAGCCTAATTAGCATATTATGCTTTTATTATTATAGATTCGTTTATTCTCTTTTAAAACAATGAATATGTATGGACTCTTGTCTCACTAGAGCCTTGAAAAAGCTGGAATTGAGATGAAGCTGAGAAGTCCTTTTTTCTAATATTCTAGATGATATTTTCTCTTTCTCTACACATTGGTTCAAGGTATAGAAAAAAAATCAGAAAAGTATGATTTAAAAAGAGTGAAAATTACATTGTTTAGTTGTTTCAAAAATCTTATCCCAAATGCATTATGTGTAAAATATGAATATAAAAACTTCTAGTTTTAAAATATGTTTTTTAAATATATTTTTCTTGACTTCAGAGGAAGGGAGAGGGAGAGAGAGATAGAAACATCAATGATGAGAGAGAATCATTGATCGGCTGCCTCCTGCATGTCCCCCTATTGGGGATTGAGCATGCAAACCAGGCATGTGCCCCTGACCGGAATTGAACCCAGGACCCTTCAGCCTACAGGCTAACGCTCTATCCACTGAGCCAAACTGGCCAGGGCTAGTTTTAAAATCTTGAAATAGCTCTACCTCTATCTCTTCTTGGGACTACCCTCAAACAATAAAGAGAAAGTAAAACAATTGCAATCTTTATATTTAATAAAATTGAATCATATTAACACAAACTACAATATGAGAGGGTGGCTTTCCAAATATCTTAAGTGTTAAACAGGTGCAGATTTCAAGAAAGGCTGGGAGAGCATTGTAGAGTAGATGACACCTCCTAGAAGGGAAAGCCAGCTGGTCCTTATTTTGTGCAATGGAAACAGAATGCATCTATTGGTAAGCACTGCCCTGGACTTAGTTGTGGTTCAAGAAGAAAGGAAAGAGCTGCCCTGTGTAGATGTACAAGACACACCTATGTTCAGGAAACAAATGAAGGCCAGTGAAACAGGTGAACAGTGCTGCAGCTATCAATCAGTGGACAGGAAGGAGTTAAGTCACTAACTCACATAACCTTGTGCTGTAAGGAACTTCACATGAACCAGGAAACACTCTTTTGTCCTTAGAACGTGGCTCAACTTTTCTCTGACTCCTCATTCAGAGATGAATAATAATTTGAAAAAACAAAAAGTTCTATATAACAATATTAGAAAGAAAATGAAGGAAGGAGAAAACCCTTCTTGGAGAAAACTGTTGATTTAAACACATAAATTTGGTCACCACATATATCACTGTGAATTATAATAAGTTAATGTAGTAACATGCTTACAGACAAAACCTCAAAGCAAAAAACAAGATTTCAGGGAAATGTGTGGCCAGTGTTGCTCAGTGGTTGAATGATGACTCAAGAATCAGGAGGTCATGGTTCAATTCCTTGTCAGGGCACATGCAGGGGTTACAGGCCAGATCTTCAGTAGGGGGTGAGCAGGAGGCCAATCGATGATTCTCTCTCATCATTGATGCTTCTATCTCTCCTCCTCCCCCTTCCTCTCTCTAAAATCAATAAAAACATATTTTTTTAAAAAGATTTCAGAGAAAAAAAGTGAAATAAAATTAGAGGAGATAAAATAGGAACATGTCACGGAAAGAAGGAAAAATAGGCCCATCAGCTGAAATTTACCTTGGAGCTAAATAAACTTTAAAAAACATAGGCACATATTTGTAACACATTCCAGGCTTTTGTGCCATTTCAGGCCTCTAGGAAACAGACATTGAAACAAAGTAAAGGGTGAAAACAATTTATTGGAGTCTGCCTCCTGCAGAACAGTGCTGCAGCTGTCAGCACCCCACACTAAAAGGGACGAAGAAGGAAAAGGGATGGGATGCCTTCAGATCTGTGAGACAAAAGTGAGGAGGAAGCAGAAGGGCAGTAAGGGCCTCAGACCAGGACACAGACGGGGCAAGTCTCAGCCAAACCAATGAGAGCTTCTGGAACAAAGAAGAGTCTTATTTTATAAATTGTTTTTATTTTTCAATTACATCGACACACACTATTATATTAGTTTCAGGTGTACAACCCAGTGATTAGACATCACAAAACTTAGTAAGTGATTATCCCGATATAACAGCATTTTCAACTGGTGTGCCTCAAAATTTGTAAAACATGCAATACCCAACTATTAGTCAGGGCACTGACCTCTTTTCCCTTAGAGAAGTGATTTTTAAGTGTGTGTTTATTTTTTTATAATCTCATGGCAAATATAAACTAATTATTAAATTTTGTGGCACATAAAAATATATATTTTTGCTGATCTTACCAAAAAATAGGTATAATTTTGATTCATTCACACTGATGACTATTGTTGTGTTGGCTGTTGTTATTTATTTATTTATTTATTTATTTGTTTATTTATTTATGTATTTATTTATTTATTTGACAATCTAAGAGAAAAGAGGTCAGTGCCCCTGACTACTCAGGTATTGCATGTTTTACAAACTCTTGTGGGAGCTACTGTTTGCAAATATGATCCCCCATCTGGTTGGCTGCTTGTTTGTTTTGTTGTCCGTTTCTTTTGCTGTGCAGAAGCTCTTCAGTTTGATACAGTCCCACTCATTTACTTTTGCCTTTACTTCCCTTGCCTTTGGGGTCATGTCCATAAAATGTTCTCTACCACCCAGGTCCATAAGTTTGGTACCTATATTTTCTTCTATGTAACTTATCGTTTTGGGTCTTATGTTTAGGTCTTTGATTCATTTTGAATTAATTTTTATACATGGGGACAAACTGTAATCCAGTTTCATTCTTCCAAAATATATAAAGAACTGGTGAAACTCAACACCAAACAAATAAACAATCCAACCAGAAAGAGGGCAGAGGACTTGAAAATACACCTCTCCCAAGAAGACATAGAAACAGCCAATAGGTAAATGAAAAGATGCTCAACCTCACTGGCAATTAGGGAAATGCAAATTAAAACTACAATGAGATACCACCTTATATCTGTCAGAGTGGCCATTTTCAACAAGAGAAGCAATAACAGGTGTTGGAGAGGTTGTGAAAAAGAAGGGAACCCTCATTCGCTGCTGGTGGGAATGTACAGTATAAGCACTATGGAAAGCAGTCTGGCGATTCCTCCAAAAATTAAGAATAGAGCTACCATGTGACCCAGCATCCCCACTCCTGGGTATATACCCAAAATACTCAAAATCATTTATTCCCAAAGATATATGCACCCCTATGTCCATTGCAGCATTATTCACGGTGTCCAAGACATGGAAACACCAAAGTGTCCTGCGATAGAGGACTGGATAAAGAAGATGTGGTACATACTGGTATACACAATGGAATACTCCTCAGCCATAAGAAAGGATGAAATATCATCATTTACAACAACATAGATGGATCTTGAGAACATTATGCGAAGTGAAATAAGTCAGACAGAAAAAGCTAAGAACCATGTGATTTCACTCATATGTGGGATATAAAATTGAAACTTACGAACACAAACAGTAGTGTGGTGGTTGCCAGAGGGAGGGTGTTGGGGGAGAAATTGGTCTTAATATGAGGTGACAGGAGATTTGACTTTGGGTGGTAGGCACATGGTGCAATATATGGATTCTATAACTTAGAAATCCATACATGAAATTTATATGTTATGTTGACCAAAGTCACCCCAATAAAATTTAATAAAAATAAAATAAAATAAAGACAAAAAAAAAACCACCCAAAATTCTTGTGGCACAAATTCTTGCTGCTGAGATGTAAAATGTGGGAAAATGCTGTGATAGAGGAATCCTGTGTTGGACAGAAATGAGTAGGCCTTGTATTGCTTTAATGCTCAGTCTTTGCCAGGAGTTGCTCAGGAAAAACAAAGCCTCAAAATGAAATCTGAGGCAGATCCTGAAAGTGATCAGGCTGGAAGCTGTCTTCCTAACTGCACTACTTGAAAAAGATCACAAATTCTTTTTTGTAACATCAGACGGGGGCATTTGATGGCTGTTTCAGTCTACTTCATGCCATAAAATGTACTTCTCCCTATACGTTTGGGGTGCAGATCTCAAAGTTTCCAGTCAATCTCTCTTTCTTGGGGGAAACTTAGAGGAGGGAGATTAGTGGGATGAATTATAGCCTCGCTGATGCAGCGGTATGCATCTAACACTAGTCTCCCATCTTCACTATTGACTGTAAATTCCTTTTGCCTTCAGTTAGCTCTTCCACCTGTCTTGGTGGCTTAAAGGTGCCCAAATCCTCTTTCCCAAGTCGAAGTTCCTGGTAATCAAACTATTCTCAGTGGAATGATGCATTTGTTCAGTCACAGTCACAAGTGATCAAGGGAATATCAAGCAGCATCCAAGCTGTTTATTTGACTCTGCATATGTTATCTCTAAACCCTACCTTATCTGTCTGATTAAGGTCAGGCACTAATGCCAATGGTGATTCCTCCTCTTGCCTGCTGGTCTCTGCACACACACAAAACAAAACAAAACAAAACAAAACAAAACAAAACAAAACAAAACAAAACAAAATAAAACAAAAAACTCCTAAGTGCTCAGGTGGCAGCCATAGCTTGTAGTTTCAACAGAATCATTATTTTATCTCTTAGAGTGCATACCCCTTAGGCAAGAGGACCTTCACTCCTTCTGGGACAGCTAGTCCTTTGGTATGCCATTGGGAATGATGATTAAGTGGCATCATCTTTACCCCCACAACCTTTGGTAGCTAGACTGATATTCTTTCTATCAGAGAAATGGTATTTACAGAGAGGTCTCAGATTTGATGTGCATACTGAATGCTGGAAGGTAATAGCTCATCCTTGCAGAGTATTGTGTCTTCAGGTGTACCACTTCAGAAGTACCTTCACTGCAGTGTCACTTCAGGTATGCTTTCAGCAGTTTGTTTAATGTGCTATCAGAATGGCCACTTCTGGGTGGTGGGATATGAAGTGCAAAGAGCATATTCCTGTTGTCAGACATAGTACCACTCCTTTATCTTATTTGCTTTGGAGGGTGTCCCCTGTTCAGATCACATTTGATTTCTGTAGCCTCCAAGAGAGTAGTAGTGCTGGAGGATCTGTGGGCGGGAAAGGCAAACACATACTCAGAATAACTCACTGGATCTTTTAAGATAGAACAAGTCCAATATAATTTATTTGCTTTCTAATGGATTCCTGGAGGAAAATATCATATGAGGGGCTCAGCATGGTATTTGGCTTTGTGGTTGAAAAGTCAGTCATCATTACATTGGCCTTGGTAAGTGAGAGTCCATGCTGCTGGACTCATGTATAACCTCCATCTCAGCCACTGTGGCCTAGTGTGTCAGACCTGAAATGGTCAAGGACAAGCCTCTAATGTCAGTTGACCAAGTTACTTTGATTGATTTTTCAATACCTCTTCCTGATGAACATTTGGTATGCCTCCTCCCAAGTATAGTCACATTCTAAAGCACTGAGGATTAGGACTTAAATATGACTTTGGGATGAGAGACACAATTTAGCCCATAGGTTCATGTGCGGTCATATTATCCTATATAATAAAGAGGTAATATGCAAATTGACCGTCATGCCCTCACACAAGATGGCCTCTCCCATGTGGTCAAAGATGGCCATCACAAGATGGCCGGAGGGGAGAGCAGTTGTGGGCAATCAGGCCAGCAGGGGAGCAGCTAGGCATTGATCAGGCTGGCAGAGGAGCGGTTAGGGGGTGATCAGGCAGGCAGGCAGAAGCGATTAGGGTCAATCAGGCAGGCATTCGAGCGGTTGGGAGCCAGTAGTCCAGGATTGTGAGAGGATGTCCCAGATTGGAGAGGGTGCAGACTGGGCTGAGGGACACCCCACCCCCTGCCAGTGCATGAATTTTGTGCACCGGGCCTTTAGTTTTCCTATAATAAAAATACCATGCCTGACATGGTGACTGTGACTAGGGCTACTACTTTGTTCAGCTTGCTATGGTCTAAAATCATTCTCCAGGGTCTTTCCAATTTCTGTAAGGAATAGCATAGGGTCAATATCTGCCACCTGGTGACATATAGCCATATTTAATTAATTTATCTTTGCTGGAATAGAGATGTAATATCAGAGGCTTCCATTAGACTCCTCTCCCTGCCAGATTTTACCCCAATGGCCAATGTGGACTAACTCTATTGTAGGGGTTAATTCAACTTCCAAGTATGTTGATCCTAACTATACATTCAGGAACTATAGAACTGGGTATGTCTGTGGACTCATTAGGCTCAGTGTACATCAGACTTCAACTAGGACTCTGTAACCACCTCTCATATATCCGTACTCTAACAATGGGGCCTTAATAATGCTTCAATTTTTCAGATAACAGTATCAACTCCAATTCTAGGATCAACAGTCCTTGAACTGTCTGGAATTCCCTTTTTCTCAATACATAATCAACCAAGTAAGTGGTCATAGTGGCTAAGGTGTCCCCAAATTTATGAAAAGTCAGGGAACATAATGTAACCTAAGCCATATAAATAAAAGACAGTGGCTTCTTTTGTATATCCTTAGTTATAGGACTGGTGTTCACTAGACTTTCAGACATTTCTCAGTGCTGATTGTTCTAAAATTTAGAACTTGTGGTAATTTTTATGTGGTCATGGAAGGAGGGAACACAGAATTTACCTACTCTGCCATCTTGACTCCCCAAGAAAACACAAAATCAACTTTAATTTTTGAAAGATAATTTTGCTTGATCTAAAATTCTTGGTTGATGGTTGTTTTTGTTTTTCACTTTCAGCAGTTTCATTATGATATTCATCTCCATTCAGCTTTTAATGTTTATGATAAGTCAGCTGTTAATCATATTGGGCTTTTCTTGTATAAAATTAATCATTTTTTCTCATTACTTTCAGAATTTCCTTTTTATCCCAACATTTTAATTTTGATATATATATACGTGCATATATATGGGTATGGATCCATAGGTATATCCATAGAGGTATGGATCTCCTTGCTTTTATCCCATTTAGACTTTGTTGAACTTTTTGGACATATAGATTAATGTTTTTCATTAAATATGGAAAGTTTTTTAGCTATTATTTCTTCAAATATTTTTGTGCACCTTTCTCAGTTTTTTTCTCTTTTTCTGGTACTCTTATAATGCATATGTTGATGCATTTAATGGTGTTCCACATTTCTCTGAAGCTCTATTCCTTTTTGCTTTTTTCTTTCTTTTCTCTGTCCCCCCCACCAGATTGTATAATTTCTATTGATCTATAATTAAGTTCACTTATTTTCTCTACCAGCTCAAATCTGCTGGTTAGTCCCTGTCTGAATTTCTCATTTTTGTTGTTTATATATTCAACTATAAAATTTCCATTTGGTTCTTTTATTATATCTTCTGTATTTTTGTTTATATTTTCTATTTGATAAAACATTTTCATCATACCTACTTTAACTTTTAGACATGATTTCCTTTAGTTCTTTGAACATAGTTATAACTGCTAATCTGTTAAATCTAACAACTGGCCCTTTCAAAAGCATTTTTATTATCAGCCATTTAAAAAAAACAACTATGAGTGGGTTATATTTTCTGTATCTTTATATGCTATGTAATATTTATTTAAAAGTGGACATTTTAGCTAATATATTGTAGTAACACTGGTTACTGGTTCCCCCTGGAGGTAATGTTATTGTCATTTTTTTTCTTGGACCATTTGCTTACGTGCTTAGTGAGTTTACTGACCTTATTTTCTGAACTCTATTCCCCTCTGGTGTATGCAGCCTTTTATATCTTTGCTCACATTTTTTTTTTTTTTTGTCTTTTAGCAGTTACAATCCCTGTGTCAGTGTAATTCATGTATTGGTCAAAGGTTGTATTTTAGTCATCTTAGTCAGTTAGATTTTTATCCTTTGCTGTTGAATTTGTATGCCTGGCCTAGAGGTTGTGTCATAGTTTAAGAAGTTTATAGTTTTTTCTGCATGTTCAGTTAGAGTCCGGTAGCTTGGTTGTTACCTATCTGATCACACTTGAGAAGGCACACCTTTGTGTATGACCCCTACCCATGAAATTTCCATGCTCTGTTCTAAATAAATGTATTTCCATTATAGCCTTCTCTTCCACACAGCAGAAGCTCTGTGCTTTTCACAGTAGCTGGAGGTGGGGACAGAGGCTGATTTCTCCTAGACTCACATCTCAGTTCTACAAGGGAACACTAGGAGGGAGGTTAGCTTTGGTCTTCCTGGCTTGCCCATTGGATATGGAACCTTTATTCTATAGGTGAACTAAGGTCAGGGCCCTAGTATTCCTGCACTTTTTATGCCTGAATTAGAGCTTCTTTCATACAAGTAGGGGTCAGATGAGGAAAGAGAGTTTTTGTTTCCTTAGTTCTTTCCACCTAGAATACTGTTTGCTACACAGAGTTAGGAGACATGAGAAACACTACTGAAACTATAGTTTCAGAGCCAGAGAGAGAGGGAACCCTGGACATCTTAGTTGCATGTGCCTGGAGTAAGATTCCACAACTCAGAGGCGAATGTGGGGAAAGGTACCAAGTAATGTCTCCAATTGTACAGACTCTCACTGTTCTTACTGAAATTTACTATATTTTTTGAGTGGTTATTTCTCTGCTTTATATATATGCCCTTAGGACAATATCCAAAAGCTAAATTATTTTTTAAAATAATTTTCTGCAGTTAAATAGCTGTTTTGTAGGGCAGAGGATCTGTCAAGTTTATTATTCTGCTATTACAAATTTGGATGTTTTCTAGTTCTTTTTTTAGTTTATTAATCTGTTGTTTTGCTTTGGTTAGCCTTATTTTAAACCCATTTATTGATTTCTTAATTTCAATTATTATAATTTCTATTTCTAGAGAAGTGCTGCCCAATAGAACTTTCTGAAATGATGGAAATGTAGTCTTTACTGTTTAATATGGTAGTCACTATCATATGTAACTTTGAGCTCTTGAAACTTGGCCAATTGGACCAAGGAACTAGTTTTCAATATTATTTAGCTTCAGGTACTTTGATTTTAAAAACCACAAGAAGCTAGTGGTTAACTGATTAGCACAGTTATAGAATTGACTTTTTAAATAAATTCTAAATCTCTGCTGAAATTCTTCATTTGTTTCTCTATTTTATTGCACATAACATAGTTATTTAAAGACTATCTAAATCATCTGTTGGTCTCTTTCTTTTGCCTATGGTTTTCTTTATTTCTTTTTAAAAAATATATGTTACTTATTTCAGAGAGGAAGGGAGAGGGAGAGAGAGATAGAAACATCAATGGTGAGAGAGAACCATTAGTCAGCTGCCTCCTGCACACCCCGCACTGAGGATCGAGCCCGCAACTGGGCACGTGCCCTGACCAGAATCAAACCCAGGGCCCGGTAGTCCGCAGGCTGACACTCTATCCACTGAGCCAAACCAACTAGGGTTGTTTCTTATATATTGGTCCTCTTTTTTTTTTTATCATGATAAGTAAATTTGTATTAGATTAAATTATAATTATTTAGATTTATTAAATTAGACTTATTAGGTTAGAATTGTAGATGTGAAATTGTAGAAGCTCTAGATGCTATTATTCTCTACTAAAAATACTTGAACTTTCAGTTGGAAAGTAGATTCCTTCCTTCAGAACAGAAGACACTAGTTTTTTTATTGGCTCTATCACTTGCTAACTCTGTAGCTTTATGCAAATCATGCAAAAGATCTGAACCTTAGTTTTCTCATCCATAAATAGGCCTGATATTCATCTTGCCTAAAACAAAGATGTGAGAGTGAATAACCAATGTCTTAAAGTTTTGTGAAACCTACAAGGTAATACAACTGTAAAATGTCTATTAGCCATTCATTCTGCATACATTCAGCACTATTTGTACAGGTTGCTTGAAAATAAAAACAGGATTATGCTGAGTAAAATTTGTTCTTATTTTTACAAACAAGTTACTTTATTTGTAAGTGTAATTGTTTCTGAGTAGTCCATGTTAAAAGACAGCAACTAATTTCTAAAGGCTATGAATAATTATAAAATCAGCTATTAATTAATGGTCTTACAATGACAAAATGGGAACAAATTTAATACTTTTAGTTTGCACTCTTTCATGAGATTTAACAACACCAGGAAAGAGCATGAATACTGGCAAGAATCCTAGGGAAAAGTGAAGTGTTTATGGTATATTTTGAAATCTCAAGTCACTAAGAGAACAAACTTTAGCAAAACCAATGGCATCATGTTTGTTTATTCTGCTCAGAAAGTAAAACTCTTAATTTTTAATGGACATACACTTTCCTTATTCCAATCCTCCACTGCAGTACAAAAGAAAGATTGTTCTCTTATCTTGCATTTTATTCAGAATAAAAAATATTCCCTTGCACTTAAAACATAACTTTCCTATAAACAGAATGATTAACTTGATATTGTTCCAAATAATTTCTGAATATCTAGATAAGATTAAAGGCATTTATTTTTCCAAGCACATGAGTTACTCTTCTCTTTTATTTTGCTCTCTGTCATTTAAGCCAAAAGTTTTTTATTACCCACTCAAAAACTGTTGCATTTCTGCCTTAAATTTTAGCAAGCCTTGAAATGCTTTGACATCATTTTATTGTAAAACTATTTTTCAAAAACAAAATTATTTTCAAAATAAGTACACATAACAAGAGATATTTGTTTAAGCTTACATTCTGGCAAATAACTGATACTGACCATCTATTGCTCTTCAAAAGAAAAATGATTTCCTATTACATTGACTACCAAGTTAAAAATGTCTTTAAAATATATTTAAGGCTAATTTCCTTTCCAATCTCCTTCACAATGTGTTTAATGTGCTTGATTTGGGTAATAACATCCAGCTCTCAGGAAAGACAGAAACAACTACCATGATGACTCCCTTGGCACACTTATGCGTGAAAAGAGCCTTGATGCATGAACAAAAACACTTCAAGGTCACCCTCTTGACCTTCCTTCAGATTATCCTTTTCTCTTAAGAGTAAACTACAATGCTTCCTCTCTTATAAAGATAACTGAGATGTTAAAACATGCTGTTCTGACAAAGTCTAAACCAAAATAGCTATGTGTAAATACTGATATGCAATGTGCAATGGTTCTATAGCACTGGATAAATACACCAAATATCTTAAGCAGCTTCTTTTGACAGCTGCTTACTTCTCTTCATTAATTTTAGCTTTAGAACAACTACAAGTGAAAAACCCAAAACCCCAACAACCCTATTTAGAATGACATGCCTCTGTGTTACAACTTTTCGGCATGGCATGTCACAGATAAATGTACAAATCAAAGAACATTACTAATATCATAGAAAAAAATTTTATTTAAAATACTCTCCAACTATAGTTACTGCAATGGAAAAAAACATTTTTTTCAGCTATTATTTCTAATGTTGCTAAAGAAATGCACTTGGGGAAACACTTATCAGATGTACTAAATCAGCATTACAGATGTATGCCAAGAGACCAGCAGGAGCTATAATTGCAACCAATTTATTTTTCATATGCTTTGTTTGCAAGAGTTGATTGATGGCCACATTTTTAAAGATAATATATAACTGTCATTAATTAACCCAGGGTAGTGATGCATATATACTCAAAAGCATGAAGAAGTATTAGTGCAAAGTGGTGTATATAAGTATATACAGTGATATATGAAATAAGCAAATGACTATTTCATGCTTGACTACTTACAGAGCATTCTTTTAAAGTGTCATATTGACATTAATTTGAGATTTACTCTCAGGAGGTTGGAACAATGGGGAATGTCTTAAACAGGGCTCTCAACCTTGGTACTAATGACATTTTGGGTTGGATAATTTGTCGTGAAGGACTATCCTCTGTATTCTAAGATGTACAGCAGTATCACTGGCCTCTCCCCACTAGATACTTGTAGCACCCATGCTCAGCTGTGACAGTCAAAAATGTCCCCTGACATTGCAAGACATTCACTGAAAAAAAAATTGCCATTCACTGAAGAAAAAATTGCCACTGGCTAAGAACCACTGGAAAGAAAGAAGACAGAGGAATAAAAACACTTTAATATAGCACAATATTATCATAACACATCTAGGAAAGCTGTGGAATTTTTTGCCATCCATATGCTTCCTGACCACTCCATATCTATAGCAATACCCCAAATTTGAAATCTCTGAATGTATTATTTCTTGATTCACAGGAATTCCAGTTTTTTATTTCCTCATTGCAATTTTCCTGAGTAATTTCTTCTAGGAGTTTTTGAAGAGGCAAAGTTCTGACATGAACAAGGCTACTTCTTGTGGTTGTGGAGTCCTTTTGTTCCCATGGTCATTCCTCTGGTCATCCCTGACTTCTGTTGCTCAAGAGTTCTTGTTCATGTAATTGCCAGTGCTGCCACAGACAGTATCCATGTTTCATGTGCCCATCAAAAAAAAGTCATTCCTTTACATGACCAGGCTTTTCAAATGTTTTCTTATAGCAGGCAGTTGGCCCCGGTAGATTCTTCCTTTAGTCTACATCATTCTCTTTCTTACAGCAAATGGGCCTCCCAAGGGGCAGTGTCAGGGCACTGTGAGGCCTAGTCTCATGTTCTCCCTGAAAACATTACTGATCTTTCCAAACTCAGATTCTTCTGCTCTACTTACACACTCTCTGACTTAGTTTTTACTTGAATATTTTTGTCATAGAGTCCAGGGTGCCTCACATATCAAGATCTATTACTAGAAATCTGTTCCTGTGCTCCAGGACATTCCAAAGCAGTTCAGGTGCTTGTTGATCAAACATGAGCATTAGAGGATAGCTCTTCCAAGGAATCTAGAAGGAGCTTGCATGTACTAATGAGGTACAACTTCTAATTCCATCTGTAGAAGTTTTATATCTGGCAAAGCCTTAAATATTCTGTTATGTATTTTTATTTTTTATGTATATAATATAAAGCTAGCAACTTTAATGTTTTGTTATAATAGTTTCGATGAAATATTACAAATATGGCTATCATCTCCTAATTAATATTTGAGTGTTATTTAAAAACTCCATTTTTTTTAAATTTGATATATTTCTAAATTTATTTAACAGAATGCACAGATGAAAGACAGAATAATACAGGCAGTCTCCACTTTGTGGGTTTGGTGTTAACTAAAACTGGTGTTTATCAGCCTGTGCCCTCCCTTTGCACAGTTTCATGGTAACTGAGGAACTATGCAGATTAAGGACACATTTCTGACATACATGTTTCACAGAAAGCACAGTAAGTACTGTGAAAACTGTATTGAATAGCCCTAACCGGTTTGGCTCCATGGATAGAGCATCGGCCTGCGGACTCAAGGGTCCCGGGTTCGATTCCGATTCCGGTCAAGGGCATGTACCTTGGTTGCGGGCACATCCCCAGTAGCGGGTGTGCAGGAGGCAGCTGATCGATGCTTCTCTCTCATCGATGTTTCTAACTCTCTATCCCTCTCCCTTCCTCTCTGTAAAAATCAAAAAAATATATTTAAAAAAACTGTATTGAATAAGTATAATGAAGGAAGACTTGTCTGTTACATATAAAAACACATGACACAGCATTAGAAATAAAATACAATATTCCCTACGTAAGAATCGATAACTAGTGCTGTGAAAAAAATAATAGAGGAACATCCCAGTAAACATTCAAATTTAGTTTAAAGTAATTGGTTTCCTTTCCTTTGGACTTGGATAATACATACTGTCATCATTAATTTCACACACGACTCTCTTTCATTTAATCACTTGCTTAATATCATATATTTATTTATAATATAACTAGAGGCCCAGTGCACAACATTTGTGCATTAGGGGAGGGGGATCCCTCAGCCCGGCCTGTGCCTTTTCCGCAGTCGGACACCCTTAGTGTGGCTTTGGAGGCTGGAGAGGCTCCTGCCACTGACGCTGTGCTAACCAACCATGAGCCCGGCTTCTGGCTGAGCAGTGCTCTCTCTGTGGGAGCGCACTGACCACAAGGGTGCAGTTCCTGCATTGAGCATCTGCCCCTTGGTGGTCAGTGCACATCATAGTGACTGGTCGTTCTGCTGTTTGGTCAATTTGCATATTAGCCTTTTATTATATAGGATAAGTACCTATAAAATTATAACCCAAGCCAAGAATGTGAAGAGTATAGAATCTTATTCTTGTCTAAATATTCCTCACCCACCACCCTTAGTGAGAGAATGAATGGTTGAATACATTTTGAAATGTTATGCAATTCTAAAACATAATGAATTAAAACTATACTAACTTTCTTGTTGGTATTCCCCATAGATAATTATTGAGTGAAAAAAGCAGACACAGAAAATTGTATATCCTATACTAATAAAAGAGAAAAATGGTAATTGGCATACAACCGATACCTTTTCCATTGGCTAATCAGCAAGATATGCAAATTAACTGTCAGCCAAGATGGCGGCTGGCAGCCAGGCAGCTGAGAATAGGAGGCTTGGTTGCCCCAGCGATGGAGAAAGTCAAGGATCCCCGCAGCTGCAGGGCCCTGAGCTCCTGAAGCAACAACTCCAAAAGATACAATGTTTCAATTATAGAAGCTAAAACATGGCGGTTAATTTGCATACTCAGGCTCCAAGCAGAGCGAAGCCAAACAGCCCTGAAGCAGCAGGGCAGAGAGGCCTCAGGGCCTGGGATCAGCAGAGTCGAGAGGCCTCCCGGCCCCGGTGATAAGCGGATACGAGAGGCCTCCCGGCCCCAATGATCAGCGGAGCCCAGAGGCCTCCCGGCCCCAGTGATCAGCGGAGCCCAGAGGCCTCCCGGCCCCGGTGATCAGCGGAGCCCAGAGGCCTCCCGGCCCCGTGATCAGCGGAGACGGAGGCCCCGCGATCAGCGGAGCCGAGAGGCCTCCCAGCCCCGGTGATAAGCGGATACGAGAGGCCTCCCGGCCCCAATGATCAGCGGAGCCCAGAGGCCTCCCGGCCCCAGTGATCAGCGGAGCCCAGAGGCCTCCCGGCCCCGTGATCAGCGGATCCGAGAGGCCTCCCGGCCCCAGTGATCAGCGGAGCCGAGAGGCCTCCCAGCCCCAGTGATCAGCGGATCCGAGAGGCCTCCCGGCCCCGGTGATCAGCAGATCCGAGAGTCCTCCCGGCCCCGGTGATCAGCGGAGCCCAGAGGCCTCCCGGCCCCGGTGATCAGCGGGGTCCAGAGGCCTCCAGGCCCCGTGATCAGTGGAGACGGAGGCCCAGCGATCAGTGGAGCAG
This sequence comes from Myotis daubentonii, assembly GCF_963259705.1. Lineage (NCBI taxonomy): Eukaryota > Metazoa > Chordata > Mammalia > Chiroptera > Vespertilionidae > Myotis > Myotis daubentonii. Next base: position 87,982,366 of record NC_081841.1, read on the forward strand.
AGAGGCCTCCGGCCCCGCATTCAGGGGAGCCAAGAGGCCTCCCGGCCGATGATCAGCGGAGACGGAGGCCCCACGATCAGCGGAGCAGAGAGGCCTCCCGGCCCGAGATCAGCGGAGCCGAGAGGCCTCCTGGCCCCGGTGATCAGCGGAGCCGAGAGGCCTCCAGGCCAGGGATCAGGGGAGCTGAGAGGCGTCCTGGCCCTGGGATCAGCGGAGCAGCGAGGCTTCCCAGCACCGGGATCAGTGTGACAGGGTGCGGAGCCCCAACCCTCTGATCGGCCCTGCTCTGTGCATGACAGGTGTGGCGCTGCAACCTCCCTATGGACCCTGCCTTGAGTGTGACAGGGGGTGGTGCCCCAACCTCCCAATCGGCCCTACCCTGAGCATGACTGAGGGTGGCATCGCAACCTCCCAATCTGCCCTGCTCTGTGCATGACAGGAGGCAGGGCCCCAACTCCCCAATGGGCCCTGCTCTGAGCCTGACCAGGGGTTACACCTAGGATTAGGCCTGTCCTCTGCCACCCGGGAGCAGGCCTAAACCAGCAGGTCCTTATCTCCTGATGGGTCCCAGACTGTGAGAGGGCACAGGCCAGGCTGAGGGACCTCCTCTCCCAACCCCGAGTGCACAAATTTTTGTGCACCGGGCCTCTAGTGATTATATATTTCTAAAAAAGTTAGTTGTACTTTTTAAAAAAAATGTTTTTATTGATTTTAAAGAGAGAGAAAGGAAGAGCAAGAAAAAGAGAAACATTGATGTGAGAGAGAAATATTGATCTGCTATCTCATGCATGCCCCCTATCAGGGATTGAGTCTGAAACCTGGACATGTACCATGACCCATAATCCAATCTGTGACCCCTTGGTGAATGGGATGACACTCAACCAACTGAGCTACACTGGCTAGGGCTAGTTTTACTTTAAATGTATGTTTGCATTTATGTGTATTATTATGGGAGCAAGGAAATGTATATGAAGAATATATACTAGTTTTCTAATATGGGTTACTCAGAGTTAGGGACATACATTACATGAATAGACTAAGGGGAGAAAAAGTTGGCGGGGGCAAACAAAAGGAGAAATGCACATGTATGAAATCACATTTATAGATGTGTGTAAAATTATATGTCTGTATAATGAATTAAGGTGATAAAATAAAAATGCACAGAGCTCTAAATTTCAATAGAAAAACAGATGAAACAAATCCTGGGAGAACGTTGTGGAAAAGCTTGTTAGCTCATATCTTCATGCAGAAATTGAACTTCTATCATTAGTGTCAGTGGAAAATAATTAATATAAATAATTAAGCCCAGGCACAATCAATATCAGATATCACAAGACGTAATTGAAAATATAAAAATATTAAAACATATGTAGTGTTAGCTGCAATTTTGATACTAAGGCTTAACATTTTCTAGAATAAATATTCCATATCAGAGTGTTTTTTTCCATAACTATCAAGTCAAAGAGAAAAAAAAATATCAGTCTAACTAATCAATCCTTGGTGGTGTTTTCCTCCTCATTACATAGGCTGTTTGTGACAATATCACTAGTGATTAGTTTATTTCTGAAGCCTGAGCATCCAAGCTCAAAGAACATAAAAATCAAACAGGATATTTTTGCTTATTTTTATAGGCAGAAATTCCTGCTCTAACGAAGTGGTTCCCAAAGTGTGCTCCAAATACCCTTTCTAAGAACTTTTTTCAGACATTCAAGGTTAAACTTCTTTTGGAATACTATTAAGTCATAATTTTTTAAAAAATTTTTTTTATTTATTTCAGAGAGAAAGGAGGAGGGAAAGAGAGATAGAAACATCAATTATGATAAATAATCATTGATTGGCTGCCTCCTGCACACCACCTACTGGGGATAGAGCCTGCAACCTGAGCATATGCCCAACTGGGAATAGAACCATGACCTCCGGGTTCATAGGTTAATGCTCAACCAGTGAGCCTCACAGGCTGGGCAAAGGATCTCAATTTTTAAGAGTGCAAAGGGATTCTGAAGCAAAATATCAGAAAACTACTGCTGGAATGATAGTGTGTTAAGCAATCTCCTTTCACACAAGACTGTCACCATTTAGGGGGGCATGTTTTATGGCAGGAAGAAATGGGGGTTGTAAAGTACAGTTGCATTTATATACCATTAAATGTATATAAAATGTAAAATGTAAAAGCAATAAAGAAATGATCAGCTTGATTCATTAAAAGAGGCATGGAAGGCTGACAAACCTACAACCAACATCATACTCAATGGGAAAAAACTAAAACCATTTCACCTAAAATCAGGAATGAGACAGGGATGCCCACTTTTACCACTCCTGTTCAACATAGTTCTGGAAGTGCTAGCCATAGCAATTAGACAAGAAGAAGAAATAAAAAGTATCCAAATTAAAAAAGAAGATGTAAAACTGTCATTATTAGCAGATGGCATGATACTGTACATAGAAAACCCTAAAGACTCCACCAACATATTATTAGACTTAATAAATGAATTTGGCAATGTAGCAGGATACAAAATTAATGCCAAGAAATCTATGGCATTTTTATACACAAATAATGAACCTTCAGAAAGAGATTTAAAAAAAAAATCCCATTTACCATTGCACCAAAAAAATTAAGATACCTAGGAATAAACTCAACTAAGGAGGTAAAAGACCTGTACTTCGAAAACTACAGGACACTGAAAAAAGAGATAGAAGAAGACATAAACAGATGGAAGAACATACTGTGTTCACAGATTGTTAGAATCAACATCATTAAAATGTTCATAATACCCAAAACACTTTATAGATTCAATGCACTCCCCATTAAAATACCAACAGCATATTTCAGACCTAGAACGAGCTCTCCAAAAATTCATCTGGAATTAAAAAAAAGACCCCAAATAGCTGCAACAATCCTGAGAGAGAAGAACAAATTAGGAGGAATCTCAATACCAGATATCAAGCTGTGTTACAAAGCCACTGTTCTCAAAACTACCTGGTACTGGCACAAAAACAGACATATAGACCAATGGAATAGAATAGAGAACCCAGAAATAGACCTGAACCGATATGCTCAATTAATATTTGACAAAGGAGGCAAGAACATACAATGGAGTCAAGACAGACTTTTCAATAAATGGTATTGGGAAAATTGGACAGATACATGCAAAAAAATGAAACGAGACCACCAACTTACATTATGCACAAAAATAAACTCAAAATGGATAAAGGTCTTAAACATAAGATGGGAAACCATAAAAATATTAGAGGAATTCACAAGCAGCAAAATCTCAGACAGATGCCGAAGCAGTATCTTCACTGATATAGCTCCTAGGGCAATGGAAACTAAAGAGAAAATAAACAAATGAAAAGCTTCTGTACAGCAAAAGTAACCATCAACAAAACAACAAGAAAGCCCACTGCATGGGAGAACATATTTGCCAATATTATCACTGATAATGGTTTAATCTCCAACATTTATAGGGAACTCTTACAACTTGACAAAAGGAAGATAAACAACCCAATCAAAAAATGAGCAATGGATCTAAATAGATACTTTTCGAAAGAGGACATAAGGAAGGCCAAGAGACATATGAAAACATGCTCAAAGTCACTAATCATCCAAGAGATGCAAATCAAAATGACAATGAGATACCATCTCACACCTGTCAGAATGACTATTATCAACAAATCAACAAATGACAAGTGCTGGTGAGGCTGTAGAGAAAAAGGAACCCCCCTTCAGTGCTGGTGGGAATGCAGACTGGTACAGCCACTGTGGTGAACAGTATGGACTTTCCTCAAAAACTTAAAAATGGAACTTCCATTTGACCCAGTGATCCCACTTCTAGGAATATATCCTAAGAAACTAGAAACACCAATCAGAAAGGACATATGCACCCTTATGTTCATAGCAGCACAATTTACCAAAGCTAAGATTTGGAAACAGCCTAAGTGCCCATCAGCAGATGAGTGGATTAAAAAACTGTGGTATATCTACACAATGGAATACTATGCTGCTGTAAAAAAGAAGGAATTCTTACCATTTGCAACAGCATGCATGGAAGTGGAGACCATTATGCTAAGCGAAATAAGTCAGTTGGAGAACGATAAATATCACATGAACTCACTCATTTGTGGAATATAATGAACAACATAAACTGATGAACAAAAACAGACCCAGAGACCTGTATTTAAACACTGACTAAGTGAAACCAATGCAACCAGTGGTGAGCTTCAGACCACACCAGAGATCAACTCAGAGAGCCACACAAATAAACACCCAAAGGGGGAGTCCAACAGGCACCAAACCCTGACAGAAATAACTCTGCCTCAGGGGAGCAGTCCCTGTACAGTGACTCAAACATGCTGATCAAGGTTTATCTTATAATCATCCAGCTTGAAGGGTTAACTACACCCATGAAAATACCAACAGGATTCAAGACACAACTACAACCAGAGGGTATACATAAATCACAAGAAACATTTCTGAAGTACTGAGCTCAGGTGATCTGGAAGAATGTACCACTGAGCTCAATAAGACACCTACATCATAAAGCCATCATAATAAGTTGGGAGTCATAGCATATCTACCTAATATATGGACACAAAATGGATAGACAAAGAAATATGCCCTCCACCCCCCCCCAAAAAAAAAGGACAATAGAAATTCCCAGAAAAAATTAGATGAAATGGAAGCAACCAAAATACCAGATGCAGAGTTTAAAACAATGGTTATAAGGATGCTCAAGGACTTTAGGGGAAGAATGGATGATCTCAGTCAGAATTTAAACAAAGAGAAAGTAAGCATTAAAAAGGACATAAAAACCATAAAAAAAAAAACAGTCAGAAATGAAGAATCCAATATCTGAAATGAAAAATATACTAGACAAATAAACAGATGGTTATATGAAACAAAGGATCTAATCTGTGATTAATAGGACAAGATAACAATAAGCACCAAGCAGTGCATCAAAATAAAAAGAGAATTTAAAAAAAATTAGGAAAGTCTAAAGCAGTGGTTCTCAACCTTCCTAATGCCGCAACCCTTTAATACAGTTCCTCATGTTGTGGTGACCCCCAACCACAAAATTATTTTCATTGCTACTTCATAACTGAAATTTTGCTACTGTTATGAATCATAATGTAAATATCTGATATGCAGGAAGTATTTTCATTGTTACAAATTGAACATAATTAAAGCATAGTGATTAATCACAAAACACTATGTAATTATATATGCGTTTTCCGATGGTCTCATACGACCCCTGTGAAAGGGTGGTTCGACCCCCAAAGGGGTCACGACCCACAGGTTGAGAACCGCTGGTCTAAAGGATCTCTGGGGCAACATCAAGTATAATAACATCTGCATCATTGGAGTACCAGAGGGAGAAGAGAGTGAACAAGTGGTTGAGAACCTGATTGAAGAAATAATGGCTGCAAACTTCCTTAACTTGGTGAAGGAAAAAGCCATATAAGTTCAGAAACACAAAGTCCTAATCAAGATGAACTCAAAGAGGTCCACACCAAAACACATCATAATGAAAATAACAAAGGTTGAAGACAAAAAGAGAATCTTAAGAGCAGCAAGAGAAAGACAGTTAGTTACTTTCAAGGGAGCTCCCATAATGCTGTCAATTGATTTCTCAAAAGAAATACTTCAAGACAAAAGGTGTTGGCATGAAATATTCAAAGTGATGAAAAGCAATGACCTACAAAACCAAACATACTCTATCCAGCAAGGCTATCATTTAAAATTGAAGGCAAAATAAAGACCTTCCCAGACAAAAAAAGAAAGATAAAGGTGTTTATTACCACTAAACCAGTAGTGCAAGAAATGTTAAAGGTTCTCAAATAATAATAATAACAATAACAATAATAATAATAATAATAATAATAATAATAGAGAGGAACATAGGTATAAAGAATAAAATGGCAATAAATAAGTGCCTATGAGTAATAACAGTAAATATAAAAAGATTAAAAGACAGGAATAGCTGAATGGATAAGAAAATATGACCCATGTATATTCTGTCTAAAAGAGACCCACCTAAGAACAAAAGATGCTCACAGAAAAACTTATTTCATACATACAGAAATGGAAAAAAAAAAAGCTGGGGTAGTATTACTTACATCAGACAAAATAGACTTCAAAATAAATCCATAACAAGAGACAAATAAATTCACTACATAATACCAATGGCATCAATCCAAAAAGAGGATATAACCCTTGTAAACATATATGAACCTAACACAGGAGCACCTGAATATATAAAGAAAATCTTGGTGGAAATTAAGGAAGATATTAGCAGCAATACAGTTATACTAGGGGATTTTAACATCCTACTGCCATCAATGGATAAATCTTCCAGACAAAAAAATCTACAAGGCAACAGCAACCTTAAGTGACAAACCTGATCAGATGCATTTAACTGATAATTATAGAATATTTCATCCCAAAGCAGCATAATATACATTCTCTTCAAGTGTACATGGAACATTCTCAAAGATAGACACATGTTAGAACATAAAATAAGTATTAATAAATTTAAGAACATTGAAATCAATCTTCTTTGATGCTTGATATGGTATGAAACTAGAAATCAATTATAACAAACACTGAAACACATTTAAACACATGGAGGCTAAATAACATATTAGTAGACAATCAATAGGTTAACAATGTGATCAAGGAAGAAATAAAAATTTACTTGGAGACAAATAAAAATGAACACACAATAACCAAAATCTATGGGACACAGCAAACACAGTCCTGAGAGGCAAGTTCATAGCATTACAGGCTTACCTCAAAAAGCAAGAAATTTTTGAAATAAACAATCTAATACTACACCTAAAAGAACTAGAAAAAGAACAACAAACAAAGCTCAGAGTAAGTAGAAAAAAGGACGTAATAAAGATTATAGTTGAAATAAATGGCATAGAGACTAAAAAAACAATACAAAGATCAATGAAACCAGGAGGTGGTTCTTTGAAAAGGTAAACAATATCGATGAATCTATAATCAGGCTCATCAAGAAAAAAAGAGATGGGGCCCAAATAAATAAAATCAGAAATGAAAGAGGAGAAGTAACAACTGATACCCCCCAAAGCACAAACAATTATAAGAAAATACTATGAACAATTATATGCCAACAAATTACACAACTTGGGAAAAATAGATTAAATTCCTAGAAACATATAATCTTCCAAAATTTAATCAGGAAGAATCAGAAAATCTGAATAGAACAATTAAAACTAAGGACACCAAAACAGTAATAAACAAAAACCAAAACAAAACAAAAAAACCTCTTACTAAACAAAAGTTCTGAATTGAACGGCTTCACAGGTGAATGTTACCAAACATTCAAAGAAGAATTAACATTTATTCTTCTTAAACTATTGCAAAAAATTAAAGAGTAAGGTAGATGCTCAAGTCCTCCACAAAATATTAGCAAATCAGATTCAGGTATATATTAAAATGGTCACGCCTGTCTGGCATGGCTCAGTGATTGAGCATCGACCTATGACCCAGATTACAGTGCAATTTCTGGTCAGGGCACATGCCCAGGTTGTAGGCTCGATCCCCAGTGTGGGGTGGCCAGGAGGCAGCTGATCAATGATTCTTTCTCATCATAGATGTTTCTATCTCTCTCTCCTTCTCCCTTCTTCTATGAAATCAATAAAAATATATTTTTTAATAAAGATAATATACCAAGATCAGGTAGGATTTATTCTGGGGATGCAAAGTTGGTACAATATCTGCAAATCAATAAATGTAATGTATCACATAAACAAAATGAAAGATAAAAACTACATGATCATATCAATGGATGCAGAAAAAGCATTTGATAAAATCCAGCACCTATTTACTATCAAAACTCTCAGCAAAGTGGTAATAGAGGAATTATACCTCAATATAATAAAATCCATATAGGAAAAACTCACAGACATCATATTCAAGGGGCAAAAACTACAAGCGTTTCCTTTAAGATCAGGAATAAGGCAGCTATCTCCTCTTTCATCATTCTTATTCAACATAGTACTGGATGTCCTAGCCATGGAAATCAGATAAGAAGAAGTCATAAAAGGCATCCACATTGGAAATGAGGAAGTAAAACTATCATTATTTGCTGATGACATGATATTGTATATATAAAATCCTAAAAATTTCAGCAAAAAACCTACTAGATCTAATACAAAATTAGTATTCAGCATATTTGTACACAAATAATAAACTACCAGAAAGAGAAATTAAGAAAACAATATAATTTACTATTGTTACAAGGAAAATAAGGTACCTAAGGAATAAATTTAACCAAGGAGGTAAAAGACCCTTACTTGGAAAATTATAAGATATTGAAGAAAGAAACTGAGGTAGGACAAATAAGTGGAAGCATATATCATGTTCATGGATTGGAAGAATTAACATAATTAAAATATCCATATCACCCAAAGCTATCTGTAGATTCAATGTAATTTCTATTAAAATACAAATGACATATCTTACAGATCTAGAACAAATATTCCAAAAATTTATATGTAACCACAAAAACACCAAATAGCCTCAGCAATCTTGAAATGAAGAACAGAGTTGGCGGAAACACACTACCTGATATCAAATCATACTACAAGGTCATAGTAGTCAAAACATCATGATATTGGCACTAGAACAGGAATATAGATCAATGGAACAGAATAGAGAGCACAGAAATAAACCCACTTTTTGGGGTGATTTAATATTTGACAAAGGAGGCAAGAACATACAATGGGATAAAGATAGTCTCTTTAATAAATGGTATTGGAAAAATTAGACAGATACATGCAAAAAAATGAAACTAGACCACCAATTTACACCATACACAAAAATACACTCAAAATGAATAAAAGACTTAAATGTAAACCATCCTATCTAATAAAAGACAAAAAGGGTAATTGATCATACCTTTGCTACGCTTCTCATTGTCTAATCAGCGATATATGCAAATTAACTGCCAACAAAGATGGTGGCCGGCAGCCACATAGCTGAAGCAAGCAGGAGGCTTGCTTGCTCCAGTGATGGAGGAAGCCAAGGTTCCCTGCCTGCCGTGGCCTGCTCTAAGCTCCAAAAGCAACAAAGTTTCTATAGAAGCTAAACAAACCCCAGATACCTGCTTTCACCAGGCCATGGCCTCAGAGCTGCAGCGAGCAGGAACCAGCTCTCAGCTCCAGAGACAGCAACAAAGCTTCAATTATAGAAGGTAAATAAATCACAGAATAAAAAAAAAAGAAAAGAAAAAAAGGAGAGGCTGGGAGCTTCAGTCACCGGCCAGCCCTCAGCCCCTCACCCAGACTGGCCAGGCACCCCAGTGGGGACCCCCACCTTGAAGGGGGTGTGGCCAGCCTGAAAACAGCCATCAGCCCCTCACCCAGGCTGGCCAGGCACCCAAGTGGGACCCCCACCCTGATCCGGGACACCCTTCAGGGCAAACCAGCCGGCCCCCACCCATGCACCAGGCCTCTATCCTATATAGTAAAAGGGTAATATGCAAACTGACCCCAACAGCAGAAAGACTGGGAATGACTGGTCACTATGATACACACTGATCATCAGAGGGTAGACGCTCAATGCAGGAGCTGCCCTCTGGTGGTCAGTGCACTCCCACATGGGGGAGCTCTGCTCAGCCACAAGCCAGGCTGATGGCTGCCAGTACAGTGGTGGTGGTGGGAGCCTCTCCTGCCTCCTCAGCAGTGCTAAGGATGTCCGACTGCAGCTTAGGCCTGCTACCTGCTGGCAAGTGGACATCCCCTGAGGGGTCCCGGGCTGCCAGAGGGATGTCTGATTGCCAGCTTAAGCCCAATCCCCCGGGGAGCAGGCCTAAGCCAGCAGGTGGTCATCCCCCAAGGGGTCCCAGGCTGCGAGAGGGCACAGGCCGGGCTGAGGGACGTCCCCCGCAAGTGCACAAATTTCTGTGCACTGGGCCTCTAGTGAAACTATAAAAATCCTAGAAGAAATCATAGGCAGTAAAATTTCAGGTATTTCTCATAGCAATATTTTTGCAGATATATTTCCTTGGACAAAGGAAACAAAGGTAAAAATAAACAAAATGGACTACATTAAACTATACAATATAAGAAACTATCAACAAAATGAAGAAGGAACCCAGTAAATAAGAGGACATATTTGTTACTAATAAGTCTGATATGGGGTTAATTCCCAAAATATGTAAAGAACTTACACAACTCAAAACCAAAAATACAGCACCATCACTAACCATCGGAGAGATGCAAATTAAAACCACAATGAGCTATCACCTCACACCTGTCAGAATGGCTATCAGAAAAATTCAACAAATAATAAGGGCTGGTGAGTATGTGGAGAAAATGGAACCCTCATGCACTGTTGGTGGGAATGCAGAGTGGTGCAACTACTATGGAAAAGAGTATTGATTTTCCTCAAAAAATTGAAAATGGAACTGCCTTTTGATCCAGGGATTCCACACACATTCAAAACAATATATGCACCCTTATGTTCATTGCAGTGTTATTTTCAATAGCCAAAATCTAAAAACAGCCAACGTGTTCATCAGTAGATGAATGGATAAAAATACTGTGGTACATTTACACAATGGGATACTATATGGCCATAAAAAAAATAAGGAAATCTTACCTTTTGTGACAGCATGGATGGACCTAGAAATTATTATGCCAAGTGATATAAGCCAGTCAGAGAAAAACAAATACTATATCAACAAAATGAAGAGGGAGCCCATGTGGAATCTAATGAGCAATAGAAAATGACAAACAAAATAGAAACAGAGGCATGGATACATGGGACAGACTGATAGCTATCAGGTGGGATGGGTTGGGAGGGACAGGATAAAAGAAGGTAAAAAGATTAAGCAAATAAACAGACAACAGTGTGGTGATATACAGAGGTAAAAGGTGGTGGCTGTAGGCAGAGGTGGGCAAAGGGGGAATAAATGAAGAGGAAAAGAGACTTTGCTTTGGGGCTGAGGGGTGCACAATGTAGTGTGCAGATGATGTTTTGTTGAGTTGTATATTTTTATTGATTTTTAGAGAGAGAGGAAAACAGAGATAGAAATATTGATGAGAGAAATATTGACCAGCTGCCTCTGCATGCCCCCTACTGGGGATCAAGCCTGCAACTGAGGCATGTGCCCTAACCAGGAATTGAACTGGTGATCTCTTGGTGCATGAGTAGATGCTCAACACTGAGCTACATCAGCTAGGCTGAGTTGTACATTTGAAGTCTGTATGATTTTGTGAATCAGTGTCACCTTAATAAATTCAATTAAGAAAAAAGGAGACTAGAAAAATACAGCGTGTTCCAAAAATGTATACATACTTTGTCTATAGATTCCATTACATTTTGAAAGTACAATTTATTTTAATAAACACTGCCTTTATAATTATTAAAAGTGTGTACACATTTTTAAGTCATTCTGTATATATACAATCAGGAGAAAACCTAGACAAACCAAAATTAAAAAAACATTCTAAAAATAGTGCACCAGTACTTACAAAAAGTGTTAAGGTCATGATAAATAAGGAAAGAATGAAGAACAAAAAACTGCCACAGATTAAAAGAGACTAAAGAGACAGAAAACTAAATACAAGTACAATGAAGAAGCAATGCTTCAAGCTTCTTTGACTCTTGGAAGTGACAAGCAATTTGTGCTGTTGGAGAATGAAGTCCCAAGGGTCACAGAAGGAGCAGTAAAATCAGAGATAGTGACAAGACCTAGCTGACTGTGCCAGCCCAGGGGTGCCCATGCTCTACGCTTTCTAGGTAAGAAGGGAAGTATTGAAGGGTATAAGCAGAGAAGCACCCTGATTAGGTGCACATCTTGGTGGGAGCATTCAGGCGACTGTGTCCAAACATGAGCTGCTGCGACATCAGACATGAGGCAGGAAATGAAAGCCATATCTCTAAGGTGGCACCCAACCATCTTCACCATCTGGCCTTCATGACCTTGCATGACCCCCCCCCCCCCCCCACACACACACACTACATAACGAGTACAATTCCGGTTTCCCTTGCAGCTAGACATGACCAGATAGCTAAATTCTGGCTAATGGGTTGCAAGGTCAATTGTATGTAATTTCCAAAAAGTATCCTTAAGTAGAGGAATGTACACATGTTTGCCCTTTCTCCTTCCTGATGGTTAAAGTATAGACAAGATGGTTGAAGCCCAAGTAGCCATTTGAGAATATGAAGTAAACCACACGTTGAGGACAGTGAAATGAAAAAATAGAAGGAACCTGAATCCAGAAGCCAATTTTTAGCCCTAGGACACTAATCTCTAAACTTCATTTATGTGAAAGAAAAGGGGGTTGTCCATTCAGAATTCACAACAAAACTAATAGTAACTATGTTAAAAAATGAAATCTTAAAAATTCCCATTAAGGTCACATAAGAAAGCCATTTTTTAAGTGAGTATGTGATAAAATCATATCTATTAAATACCAAATCAAAAGAATATATATGTACAATTTCTAGTATTTGAAAATATGTTTGTTCAGTGAGCATGAGGGTGTATAAAAACAGCAAATGTGTGTTTGCATAGCTATTTTCTGCAAGGGTACACAAGAATAAATTAACAGTGATTATTTCTATCAATGATAAAGGTGGGAGTCATGGAGGCTTTTTGGATTTATTTAATATACATCTTATTTGAATTTTTAAAAACCATGAGTTTGTATTTTTAATACATTTTAAATAGTGATCTTTGTTTTCCTCAAAAACTATCAATGTACTATCTTCTTTTAGGAGTTTGCCTTCAGGAAGACATAATTTTATTAAACATAAATGCTCTTGAAAGGCAAGAACAGATGAGTTTGTCCTATGATAAAATTAACTTATAACCAATAAGCATTCGTTAGTCGGGCACTAAATGTACAACCTATACTCCATGCTGCTGCACAGGCCTGAGGAAAACCTAATATGAACTCTTTCGAGCCAGCGGTCTACCAGTATGAGCTTTAGCAACCTTAATCAGCTCTGCAGCAAGAATTGGATAGGGTTGAAGTAAGAAAGATTCACAGGAGCTTGAAAATTAGGCGGAAGAAAAGGCCTAGGAAAAACTTTCCCTCAGGGAGTTGATTAATATATCATAGTTCTGACAGGATGTATACCTGGGAACAGAAGTGACAGGCAAGAGGAGAAAATAAAGAAGACAGAAGAAAAAAACAGCAATTTCATAGTTGTGACAGGAACAGCATTTTCTCTGTCTAGAAAATAGGGCTTAGTAGTTATTGAGATCTCACCCTGGGCTATGACACAATTAATGAATATTATAAAATGGTAGTATAACAGTGTATAATATTACTAGTATGGCAATACAGCATATGACATACTATGCATATTGCATATTATATCATATATCATAATTTATCATAATATCATATAGTATTAGCAAATGGCTAAAGTAAATTGATAGTATTATATTATTATAATTTTTTATTTTCTCAAGCTTTTATTACCTCCTTAGGACCCTTTCAGGAAGATGTGATTCCTTTCTGATGAAAGGAATAAAAGTCTCTGAAGGGTTGACGACTTGTTCAAGGTCTCATGGCTATTAAACAGTGACACTGAGTCCCTGATTTCAAAGTCCTTAAAAATTTCACTGCATATTTTATTTACATATAATATATTATATTGCCGTTTATGTGGCACAGAAGCAAATTTTCCTATTCTATCCACTAAGGTGGCACAACAATTTCAAATTTGGTATCTCATGTTCAGTCACATTTGTAATATTAAAATTGTCCTTTGGTTTCATTTTTTAATGAGCTCTTAATGACATCATCAACAGAAATTTACTGAGTACCTATTGTATCCAGGGCATTGTGGAGACTATAGATATAAATTAAGAAATAATCTATGTATTAAAGAGGCTAATATTTTATTTCATAAAACAGGAAACATATAGAAAAGATGATAGTACCGTATGGCAAGAAATGGCGAGTGCTGGATAAACAATAGTCAGAAAGTGACATGAAAGTTCAGAAGATGAAATGTCTACCAAGCTTTGTGGTCTTAGGCAACTTGCCTACTTTTCTTAGCTTCAGCTTTCATATCTGTAAAATGGGTTTGTTGTGAGGATGAAATCAGATAATATATATAAGCACTAAGTGCCTGACACATGTCACATAATAAGTAGAAAATATTAGTAATGTTTCATAGTCTTCCTTCTCTTTTCCTTTTTCTCCTCTTCCTTTTCTGAGGCCTGAGTGAACCTTTTTGGAAGACACAGAGAAGTGCAAACTCATGGGAAAGGATGTTTTCTATTTATATAAAATTTTATGAATATATTCCATATTAGAGGTTATGTGTGTTATAGGAGTCTTAAGAATCCTCAATAACCTGCACTCCTCTTCCCTACCTTCTTCCATTCTGTCTCTGACCAAGTGAGAAATTTAAAAACAAAACAAAATAAGGTGAAACAAAACCCAGCGAGACAGATAAAAGGCGTTTGTGATTGCCATTGTTTTACTGGGAGAGGCTGAGTTGAAAGACTTAGCTCAGTGCAAGAGCCAAATGGGCTTGCTACCTAACCCCCTGAGAAGACAGACATTCTCCAGTTTGTCATGGTCACGCTGCATAGCACAGAGAAGCCCCCCTGCAGGGGCAGCACCTCCAGCTCTGACCTCATGCTGTCGCTGAGAAAAGCAAGAGGCATGTTCTGTGTGGTCTAGGAAACCAGAGAGGAAAACAGGGGAAATGGCTGGATTATACCTACCTCCCTCTTCTTCCAAATTTACCAACTAGATAACTACTCTGCCTCAAGAAGTGGGATAACAATGGGAGTAGGGAGACAACAAGAGGACAGAAAGGTTTTAGGAGATTCTTTCTCAACAAAAACCGGGGGACAGTTAGGCAATACATTCACATGTGCACATGCACACATGCATACATGCACACACTCCGAAGACAGCGAGGTTGCCTGTTCAGCTCTCTTGCACATTACCCCCTATCACAGACCTCTTAGCTGTCTACATTTTCTAGCTGATTATATAAACAACTAGAGGCCCGGTACACAAAAATTTGTGCACTCGGGGGTTCTCTCAGCCTGGCCTATGCCCTCTTGCAGTGTGGGACCCCTGGGAGGATGTCCACCCCATTGAGGACCCTCACCCTATGGAGGTTTTGCCAACCTGGGTGAGGGGCTGATGGCTGTTTTCAGGCTGGCCACACCCCCTTTAGGGTGGAGGGGTCCCCACTGGGGTGCCTGGCCAGTCTGGGTGAGGGGCTGAAGGCTGTTTTCAGGCTGGCCAAGCCCCCTGGCGACGTAAGCTCCTAGCCTCTCCTTTTTTTCTTTTTTTTTCTTTCTGGGATTTATTTACCTCCTATAATTGAAACTTTGTTGCCTTTAGCAGAGGCCTGCATAAAGCTTGGCTTCCTCTATCGCCAGGGGCAACCCACTCCTGCTTGCTCCAGCTCTGTGGCCACGGCCGGCTGAAAGCAGGTATCTGGGATTTGTTTACCTTCTATAATTGAAACTTTGTTGCTTTGAGTGGAGCTCAGAGCCGGCTCCTGTTCGCTCCAGCTCCACTCCTGCTCGCTCCAGCTCCGTGGCCACGGCCGGCTGAAAGCAGGTATCTGGGATTTGTTTACCTTCTATAATTGAAACTTTGTTGCTTTCAGTGGAGCTCAGAGCTGGCCACAGCAGGCGGGGAAGCTTGGCTTCCTCCATCACTGGAGCAAGCAAGCCTCCTGCTTGCTCCAGCTCTGTGGTTGCTGGCCGCCATCTTGGTTGGGTTAATTTGCATATAGTGGCTCTGATTGGCTGGTGGACGTGGCTTAAGGAATAGCGAAGGTATGGTCAATTTGCATGTTTATCTTTTATTAGTGTAGATATGTAAAGTCTGAATATGAGCCCTTTGTCAGTCATATGTGTGAATATTTCTTCTCTTGCTCTGGGACTTGTTTTTGATCTCTTAATGGTATCCTTGATAAATAAAATTTCTTCATTTTCATATTGTTTGATTTAATAATGTATTTCTTTATAATTAATGATTTTTATACCCTGGTTAAGGAATAATTCACTACAAATCTACAATCTACTGCTAATTAATTTTTGTGTATGGTAACAGAAAAGTTAATTTTCTTTCTGTGGATATCCAATTGATTCAGCATAATTTATTAAAAAGACAGTTTTTTCTCCAAGAGAAATGAAAACTATGTTGCACAAAACAATGCTTGTGAATGTTTATACAAGCTTTATTCATAATCTCCAAACACTGGAAACAAATCAATTGTCTTTCAAGAACTAATAAAAATAAGACTGCGGTATATACATGCATATGAAATTACCCTTCAATAAAAGGTAATGAATTATTAATAGGTGGAGCAACATGGATAAGCCTCAAATGCTTTTTGCCAGGAGAAAAAAGCCAGACAAAAAGGCAACATTCTGTATGGTTTTATTTATATGATATTTTGACATACATGTTACTATTTAGACCACTAAAGCCAAACTAAAGGGATAGAAAATAGGTAAGTGGTTGCCAGAAGATAGGTTGGGTAAAGAGAAAGCATGAAGGAATATTTTGGGGTGATGAAATTGTTTTATGATTGTGGTGGTGTTTATACAACTCTATACTTGCTTGATGCACAAAGAGTGAATTTTACTGTTTGTATATTTTTAAAATTATAAAATCTTAAAAATTTTAAATATCTCAAATAAAAAGACAGCTTACCCACTGCTTTATAATGCCACTATTGTCATAAATTAGTTTGTATGGGCATAAGCTACTTCTGCTTTGCAACACCTCACTCATTTACTTGTTACTTGATAACATTTTATATTTTTATAACTAATTTGGAATTGGTTGCGTTGACAGTTGGGAGCTCAATAATTATGTTTATGGAATTAGAGATAAGTTGAATTACTTATTTCCAACCAACCCAAAGGTGTCTCCTGGTCATGGTAAGATGAGTATGGATATGTGACATCCAGATCTCTTTAGTTATTGGGAGTGTTAGCAGAAGTTTTCAGTTATCATCTCCTTCAAAGATTGCCTCCACTTCAGAGAACTGCCTCACCAAGAGCTATGTCTTCCAGGCAGCCCACATCCAATGGCCAATTGAGGCAGAGAATTAAAGGACTGGTCATATCAGTCTAATGAAGCACTATTTTGATGAACCTTCTAGCTCGGACCTTTTAATAGAGTTACCTGAGGCTGTTGATCCTGCATTATAGTTTAACTTTTTTTTAAAAATTAAATCTATATCTATATCTATATCTATATCTATATCTATATCTATATCTATATCTATATCTATATCTATCTATATCTAATCTATATCTATATCATCTATATGTATATATTGATTTCAGAGAGGAAGGAAGATATAGCGATAGAAACATCAATGATGAGAGAGTATCATTGATTGGCTGCCTCCTTCACGCTCTCTACTGGGGGGAATCGAGCCCACAACCCAAGCATATGCCCTTGGCTGGAATTGAACCTGGGACCCTTTAGTCCACAGGCCAATGCTCTATCTACTGATCCAAACCAGTCAGGGCTATAGTTTAACTTTTAAATTTGATCATGGGATATTAAGTGACTATGCATCCAGAACTGCCCATTATAAACTGGATTATCTTTGACCTATCAATGGACCCAACAATAAGCCACCATAGATGGAAGTGGTTCATCCAAGGTCACTAATGAACAGCATCAGAAAGGACAATCAAGGTTATGAGCAGGTAGTCGAGGCCCTTATCATCTACCACTGTAGGACCAGCACCCACACTTAGCTTACACCTATTGCAGTATGAACACCTTCTATGACCAGCTGATAGGAGAAGGTGAAGCCAGACTTTTGGTTTATGGCTGAGTCAGATTGGTATGCAGCGACAAGGAAAAATGGATAGCAACTGTATTACAATTTTACTCAGAAGTGGTCTTGAAAGTCAGCAAAGAGGGAAAGATATCCCAATGGGCAGGGTTTTAAGTGATGCATCTGATTATTATCCACTTGTCCATTTGGGAAGTGGTTTAAATTTACATTCAGAGATGGCATGTCATGGACCTGAAAGAAGAAAGGCTAGAGGACAGTTAGGGAAAGACAAATATCACACGATCTCACTTATATGTGGACTCAAATGAACAAAATAAATTGAAGAACAAAATAAGACCAAAGGTATGGATGCATGGGACAGAATAGAAAATCTCAGGGTGGGGGGCAGGAAGAGATTAACTAAAGAACATGTATGTATAACCCATGGACACAGAAAATAATATGGGGAAGGCCTGGAGTGGGGGCAAAAATGGAGATAATGGGAGACATCTTCAACATTGTCAACAATTTTAAAAAATAAAGTTATAAAAGGGTATAAAAAAAGAAAGGCTAGAAAATTAGGAACAAGGAGGTCTGAGGTAGAGAATACAGATGGATGAATGAGAGAAGGCACAAAGTGAGAATTTCTTAGAATTACAGGTTAGATTGGAGTGCATTTACCATAGAAGAGCTATCAAACAAGGATGATAGAATGACACAGCCAGTCAATGTCAGCCAGACTTTGACATAAGTCACTTTATGGAAGTGACTATAGTGGCAAAGATAAAGACTCTCTTGTCCATAAGAAGGGGTGCTCTCATTTATCAAGGCGGATGTAGCTAAGTGTACAAATTGCCAGCAACAAAAACTAATGCTGATCTCACAATATGGTAGCACAACTGATCACTTGCTGGCAAGTTGACTACTTTGGGTCCCTTTCAACTGGGAGTAAACAGACATCCATTCTAAGAGAAACAGACATATTCTGTGTATAGATTTGCCTGCCCAGCCTCAACCAGCATCACTACCCAAGGTCTTAGAGAATGTTTATCTACCAGCACTAGATCCCATGTAATCTTGTTTCTCACTTTACAGAAAAATAATGTGGTTATTACCATTGGATTTGCAGTTTATATCACAACTTCTATCACCCAGAATCTACTGACTTTATAACATGGTAAAATGGCCTACTACGGGCACAGTGCATATGCCAGCTCATAATCAACACTTTGAAAACAGGGCACTATCCTTCAGGATGCTGTATATGCCTTGAATCAAGTGAAGCTGTGCCCCAAACATGCAGAGAGCACATGGGTTTGAAAACCAAAGACTAGAAGCAGACTTGGCTTCACTGATCATCTCTCTCAGTGATGCAATAGGGGGATTTGGTTATTCCATGTTTGCAAGACTGGTCTCTGTAGGGTTAGAAGTTCCTGTTCCCAAAGGGAGACCTCTCCAGCCAGAAGACACACCAATAAGCTTATCTATATATATAAAAGCCTAAGCGACTGAACAACTGAATGACTGGTTGACCGGTTGCTATGATGTGCACTGACCACAAGGGGGAAGATGCTCAATGCAGGAACTGACCCCTGGTGGTCAGTGTGCTTCCAAAGCCAACCTTCTGCAGCCTCCCCGCCCCCCTACCCCGATCAACCCCATCAGGGGGTGGGGGCTGGCTGGCCAACCTCCCATGGTCCCTATCCCAGTCAGCCGGACCCCCTTTTGGCCCAATGGGCGTGGGATGGCTGGCCAACCTCCTGTGGTTCCCCCCCCCCATCAGCCCCAATCTCTGGCCAGGCCAAGGGACCCCACCTGTGCATGCATTCATGCACTGGGCCTCTAGTTTGACTATAAAGCTGCATGGGTAATTTAGTCCTCTTATGTATTGGGATCATCAAGCAACTTGTCCTGAATAATTGGCCTGGTTACATGAAGAGGTAGGACTGCTGTCACTTGGTGGGGGCAGGGAACAATATGTTTGGCATGTGGGATTTACTTGAGCTCCTCTTGACATTTCCTTACATGTTGTGCTGGTAAATAAACAAGTGCAACACACCTGGTTTGAGAAAGTCATTGTGACCAAGAGCCCTTACTTATAAGGGAGGCGGACCTAAGTCACATAACTAGGTAAGCCACCAAGACCAGCACCTGAAGGTGAAAGGAATATAGAATAGATAAAATACTAGGGAGAGGAGGATTGTCAGTTATAGCCTAAAGACCAGATGCAATGGCCTGGACTGTAGTATGTCCCTTTAGCCTTTCTCTTCTAAGATTCCTCCAGAAAAAGAGACTCACTTGAATCATGGAGAACCTCTTTTGAATCAGAAAAGGGTCATAGAGATGCAAGGATCATGTGGTGAACATAGAGATGGCACACCTCACTGCTAGATGTGTTGTCAGCAGACAGCCTTCAGTTAGGAGCTTCCAGGGCTGCTCCCCATCCAAGGGGAGATCAAGGCAAGGGTAGAAGGTCCTGGCTCATTTTCCTCAAAATAGGGCAACTCTCTTGGTCTATTTCAGCTTTTGAATGTCCAGGTTGTTGCTTGGACTATTGGGTTGGGCTGGCAGCCCTACTTCTCCCTCTGCTCAACTTTTGCTTCTTTCCTTTTTCTTCCTTGGTTGTTGATCATAAGAGCACTGCCTAATAAACATCCAGCATATTCAATTCTGTCTCAAAGTGTTCTAAGAATCTCCTTCCTATAGACCCCAACCTGCAGTATATGTTGACTACCTCCAAGCTTCAACAGAACTCCTGAGCATCTTATGCACCAGTCTGTTATTCTGTAAAATTCATCTCCTTTTCATGATGTCATCCTGTTTCCCCATGCCCCCAGGAGAAGAAGATACTAGTTATGAATTTGGCCCTTTCTTTTCATGAATCCTTATCAAGCTCCTGTTTCTTTCTCCAGTGTGAGTCTACATAGCGAGTTCTTATTTGAGAAATGCCTAAATTATTAAAATGGAGGTTATATCATTTCTAAGTCTTTCCTTATGAAGACATTTATAAAGAAATATATTTACACCATTAGTAAGTCACCTTTTGCATACTAAAAATACATCATGTGCTTTATAGGTGTCTGAAGCCTTTATTGTATCTCAGCAAAAATAATGTTAGTGTCTTTGAAATTAATTCTAAAAAGCTCAAACTATATGCATTTATCCCTTTTATCTCTTATGTTCATGCTGAAATTGGCTCATTCTTCATAAAATAAGTAATATAAACCTCTCTTTTCAAGATGATGATATTTATTGCATTTGTTCTAATTTCAGGTTGCATAATATTGTGGATTTCAAAAAGTTTTCTTGTATTCCATACCTAGTCAATCAAGTTTATCACCAATTTTATTGATGATATTTCTATATGTATAAAAATTTTACTTAAAAAAATCAGACATATAGCTCTTGTTTTATTTTTAATTTAGCAGGAATATAGCTAGTATTTCAATAGGCTGTCAACTTTGAAGAGAAAAAATAATAAAAAAAAAATTAAAACAGCATTTCACACCTATTAGAGTGCCTAAATGAAAGATAAATAAAATAAAAAAGCTGACAATACCAAATGCTGGTGAGAATGTGGAGCAACATTAACTGTCATTATTTGCTGATGGAAATACAAAATGGTACAGAAACTTTGAAAACTAGTTTGTGTTTCTTACGAAGCTAAACATCATCTTACCACATGGTCCAGCAATCACATTCCAAGGTGTTTACCCAAATTAATTGAAAAACTTAGGTCCACTCAAAACTGTGCGTGTGGATGTTTCTATCAGCTCTATTCATAATTGTACCACACAGACCAACCAAGATGTCCTTTGAGACGTGCATGAATAAACAAACTGTAGTATATCTGCACAACGAAATCTTACTCAATGATACAAAGAAATATGCTGCCAAGCCACAAAAAGACATGTAGGAACCTTAAATTCAGATTGCTTAGTGAAAGATCCCAGTCTGAAAAGGCTACGTATGATTCTAAGTATGATTCTAAGTATATAACATTCTGGAAAAAGATGAATGGTTGCCAGGGTTTCGGAAGGAGGGGGAAGGTTGAATAGGTGGAGTACAGGGGATTTCAGAGCAGTGAAGATATTCCGTATAATATTGTAATAGTGGATGCATGACATTCTGCATTTGTCAAAACCCATAGAACTGTAACTTGTAGAGTGAAGTCAAATGTAAACTTGAGTTAATAATAATATATCAGTATTGGTTCATCAATTGTAACAAATGTATTACACTAATGCAAAATTTTAATAAACTATGAGGGGGTGCCGAACCGGTTTGGCTCAGTGGATAGAGCGTCGGCCTGCAGACTGAAGGGTCCTAGGTTCGATTCCGGTCAAGGGCATGTACCTTGGTTGCGGGCACATTCCTACTGGGGGGTGTGCAGGAGGCAGCTGATCGATCTCTCTCATCGATGTTTCTAACTCTCTATCCCTCTCCCTTCTTCTCTGTAAAAATTCAATAAAACATATTTAAAAAAAAAAAAAAAAAAAAAAAAAAAAACTATGAGGGGGATATGGAAACTCTGTAGTATCTACTCAGTTGTTGCAAACCTGAAATTATTCTGAAAAATAATTTATTAATAGAAGAAAATATATTTCCTTACCACCTCAAAAATTTTCAACTATGAATATAAATTCTCAAGTATTTTAAGACAGATAAGATTTATACATTTTTATTATCTTAGAAACATGGAGGAATAACAAATAGTAAAAAGTCAACTACAGCTCGATGTGGGTGGCAAAATTGCTTTACTTACGATATTTGAATGGGGTCAGAGCATTCTATACTGTAAATTCAGTTGATTCTTTCATTCAATTCCTGTGTCAATTTTAAGTAAAATATCTGTGATTTTATTGGAGAGTGTTATAGAGCTGATATAGAGGGCAACCGATGGGAGTTGAATGGGTACCAGGGAAAGGAGAGGGACCATTGTTTAGGTGGAACATAAGAATGGAAATTCTAAAGTAGATCCAACATGCAAGCACAGGAGTTTTGTCAAATGGAGCAGGAAGCATAAATCAATCCAACAATGAGAAGTCAGTGCAAAGCTGGCAGTTATTGTAGTTATTTAGAATAGATGTATTCGATTTGGAAAGCTCATGGATTTCTTTTGTCAAGCATTTGAAGGATATGTCTTTTAGTCAAATCAGAGGGTGAAGAATATATGTTTTCAGATATATAAGGAACTCCTAAGTTGTAGACTAATGAATGGCAATATTATAACCTGCAGTCTGGGTCTTCTCCAGAGAACTGTGTTAGAGAGAGAGATGAAAGGAGAGTTCGGGGCTTTGTATCCTAAGGCAGTGCTTGCCTGTTTCCCAGAAGTTCTCCAACTTCAGAGGAAAGCAAATAAACATCATAGAGCTTAGCAGCAGAATCTAAGAAGCATCCGACGTGAGGAATATCTTTGAAGTTTTCTCTTTATTTTAATAATTTATTTTACTTTTATAGCCCATGATATGTTTGTGAATGTCTAGTGTAAGAAAATAGTGTATAGTGGTCAGGGCTGAGTAAAACGGACACTCTGGAGAGATGTGTTCATCTTATCCTGCATTTTCACACACTTCCTTAGACAACAGTCCTGGGGTATGAACACCCCAATTTGAGAATAATGTACCTAGAGATCCCTGAGCTGCACTGGCTCCAAAAGTTGTGTGAGGTGGAGGCTCATGATTCCAGTGCTCACCAGCGACGCAATCTCACACAATGAGACTATTTCTTGTTTGTAAAGTGCAAAAACTTACCATACAAAGTTCTTGCAAGGCTGGCTACAAGATCCAGGCTAAGTCACTTAAACTCTCTGGGATAATTTCTGAGTCTGAAAATTATAAAATTCTAACATTGTCTTTTAAAAATTAAGATTCTTTGGCTCTTATTTGTTACTAGGGGCCCGGTGCACGAAATTCGTGCACTGGGTGTGTGTGTGGGGGGGGGGGGGAGGGGGGAGTGTCCCTCTGCCCAGCCTGCCCCCTCTCACATACTGGGAGCCCTCAAGCGTTGACCCCCATCACCCTCTAATCACAGGATCGGCCCCTTGCCCAGGCCTGAGGCCTCTGGCCCAGGAATCATGCCTGGGCAGGGGACCCCCATCTCCCTCTGATCGCTTGCTCCACCCCCCTGCCCAAGCCTGACGCCTCTGACCCAGGCTTCAGGTCTGGGCAAGGGGACCATCATATCCCCCCAATCCCCGGCTCCGCCCCCCACCCAGGCCTGATGCCTCGGCCAGAGGAGTTGACCCTCATCACCCTCTGATCACCAATCACCGGATCGGCCCCTTGACCAGGCCTGAGGCCTCTGGCAGAGGTGTCAGGCCTGGGCAGGGGACCCCCCCAGCTCCCCGTGGTTGCAGGCTCTGCCCCTGCCCAGGCCTAACACCTCTGGCCTAGGCGTCCGGCCTGGGCAGCGGGGACCCGCAGCTGCAGCGGCCCCGCGATCATGGGCTCCACTTTAGGCCCAGGCAAGGGACCCCTAGCTCCCGGGACTGCCAGCTTCGAATGTGCCCAGCTCCCATTGCTGGCTCCACCCCTACTTCCTGCTATCACTGGCCAGGGCAGCAAAGGCACCTGATTCTCAGATCATGGCTGGGGGGCAGGGCAAAGGCGGCCCTGGGGCCGCCTTTGCCCTGCCCCCCAGCTCTTAGCTCCCCCCTGGGTTTCCGATCACTGTCAGTGGCAGGGGGCTTCTTCCTGCTTTCCCTTTCGCCTCCCTGCATTGTGCCTACATATGCAAATTAACTGCCATCTTGTTGGCAGTTAACTGCCAATCATAGTTGGCAGTTAATTTGCATATAGCCCTGATTAGCCAATGAAAAGGGTATCGTTGTACGCCAATTACCATTTTTCTCTTTTATTAGATAGGATGCCAGAGTTTTAAAGGTATCTCCTCTGGATGAGACAAAGCGACATTTCCTAGTGGAAAAAACTTCACAAAACTAGTCATATGACTTGAATTGTATTCCTAGGTCTACCATTTAACAACTATACAACCTTGGCCCAATGACAATGTTTCTGAGACTCAATTTTGCATCTGAAAGAGGCAGAGATGACTTCTGCCTTATCACTCACAGGGAAGTTGGGAACATGAAATGAAATAATGGGTATAGAAATACTTTTCCAAACCTCATTCCACCATGCAACATTGCCTTAAATCCTCTTTCTAGAGTTTTATTATTTTTAAGGCAATGTTATAAAATTGCTTTCTGGGATCCTTGTATTCATAAATTGCCTTATCACCAGTTATATATCAGAGGCCTCTTTTTCCTGAGGAAAAGAATTTTGATTGCTTACTATTTCCTCCAGTTCTCTTGTTTTCATCATTCCTACATTGTAGTGTGCTGCTGGCCATGAAGATAAGATGTAGGATCAACTCTTCATTACTCTCAGGTTGCAAAAATTGTAATATAGAATAAGCAAAATGGCAGAGTCTAAATCACGTAATATTTGGCTTTAAAATTTTATTCATACTCATATGTGAATGAAGATATTACTTCTATACTGGGAATTTTCCTAAAGAATAAAGACAAATAGTAATAAACTCATCATCCACATTCCTATAGCTATATTTCTTTTTAAAAAATGTAACTTCCTACTTTATTTCTTTTTCTATGTTTTATTTTTAAATTAAAGTTTATGTGCAATATTTTATTAGTTTCAGGTGTACAGCCCTGTGATTAGACACTTACATAACTTACAAAGTGATAACGCCAATAAATCTAGTACCCAATTGATATCACATATAATTATATTATTGACTATATTCCCTATGACTTTACATCCTCATGACATTATGTAACTACCAATTTGTACTGCTAAATACCCTTCACTTTTTTCACCCATATCTCCAACCTCCCTCTCATCTGACAACCATAAAAATGTTCTCTGTATCTATGAGTCTGTTTCTGTTCTGCTTAATCACTTAGTTCATCTTATAGATTTCACATATAAGTGAAGTCAAGTGGAATTTGTCTTTCTCTGTCTGACTTATTTGACTTAGCATAATACCCTCTAGGTCAACCCACTTTGCAGAGGCAAAGTTCATTCTTTTTTAGGCCTGAGTAATATTCCATTATATGCAGGGTGGGGCAAAAGTAGCTTTACAGTTGTGAGTATACAAAACACAGAGTTTATTTGAATATTATTATGCTTTAATTATTCTATTATTTTCCATACAAACTTACTTTTGTACCACTGTGTGTATATACACTGCTTCTTCTTTATTCATTCTTTTATTGATGAACACTTAGTTATAATATCTTCACTATTGTAAGTAATACTGCAATAAACATATGGATGTATAAGTCTTTTTGGATTAGTGTTTTGGGTTTCTTTGGATAAATAACCAGAGGAAAGTTGCTGGGTCCATCTTTTTCTCTTCTTATAGCCTTTGTTTTAGAGTCTATTTTGTCTTATATAAGTACTAGAGGCCTGGTGCACAAAAATTAGTGCACTCGGGGGGGAGGGGGGTCCATCAGCCCGGCCTGTGCCCTCTCGCAGTCTGGGTACCCTCGGGAGATAACGACCTGCTGGCTTAGGCCTGCTCCCGGGTGGCAGAGGGCAGGTCCAATCCCTAGGTGCAGCCCCTGGTGGGGCTCAGAGCAGGGCCGATTTGGGAGTTGGGGCGCCGCCCCCTGTCATGCACAGAGCAGGGCGATCAGGAGGTTGTGATGCCACCCTCAGTCACACTCAGGGTAGGGCTGATAGGGGGGTTGGGACACCGTCCCCTGTCACACTCAAGGCAGGGTCGATGGGGAGGTTGCGGCACCATCCCCTGTCATGCACAGAGCCAAGCCCATCAGGGGGTTGGGGCGCTGCCACTCTCACACTCAGGGCAGGGCCGATGGGGAGGTTATGGCTCTACCCCGTCACACACAGAGCAGGGCCCATGGGGGGGAAGGGGGGGTGTTGGGGCACCGCACCCTGTCACACACAGAGCCTCAGGGCGATCAGGGGGTTGGGGAGCTCCCCCCTATCAGGCACAGAGCAGGGCTGATCAGGGGGTTGGGGTGCCTTCCGCTGTAATGAGCAGAGCAGGGCAGATAGGGAGGTGTGGCCCTGCCCCCTGTTACACACAGAGCTGCAGGGCGATCAGGGAGTTTGGGCGTTGCCCCCTGTCACGCTGATCCCGGTGCCAGGAGGCCTCGCGGCTCCGCTGATCCGGGTGCTGGGAGGCATATTACCCTTTTACTATATAGGATAGAGGCCTGGTGCACGGGTGGGTGCCAGCTGGTTTGCCCTGAAGGGTGTCCTGGATCAGGGTGGGGGTCCCCCCTGGGGTGCCTGGCCAGCCTGGATGAGGGGATGATGGCTGTTTGCAGCTGGTCACACATCCTTCAGGGTGGGGGTCCCCACTGGGGTGCCTGGCCAGCCTGGATGAGGGGATGATGGCTGTTTGCAGCTGGTCACACACCCTTCAGGGTGGGGGTCCCCACTGGGGTGCCTGGCCAGTCTGGGTGAGGGGCTGAGGGCTGTTTTCAGGCTGGGGGTGACTGAAGCTCCCAACTGCTCCTTTTTTTCTTTCTTTTTTTTTTTTTCTTCTTCTTTTTTTTTATTCTGGGCCAGCTTTAGCTCTGAGGCTCCAGCTCTTAGGCCTCCGCTGCTGAAAGCAGGCTTCTGGCCTTTGTTTACCTTCTGTATTTGAAACAATGTTGCGATCCTGCTGGCTGAAGTCCGGTGGACTAAAGCAGGTTTCTGGGGTTTTGTTAGCTTCTATATTTGTTACATAGTTGCTTAGAGTTGCAGCTCAGAGGCCTGCAGTGGCAGGCGGGGAACGTTGGAGTCCTCTGTCACTGAAGCAAGCAAGCCTCATGTTAGTTTCAAGCTGCCTGGCTGCCGGTCGCCATCTTGGCTGGCAGTTAATTTGCATATTTCCCTGATTAGCTAATGGGAAGGGTAGCAGTCGTACACCAATTACCATGTTTCTCTTTTATTAGATAGGATTGTTACACAGCTTTTTGTTTTGATTTGTTTTATTTCCATTTTTATGAAACCTCTTTTACTCTTTACTTTCAGACTGTGTAAGTCTTTCTATATATGAGTCTCTTATAGATAGCATAATGTAAGAGTTTTGTTTTGTTATCCATTCAATTGCTGTATATCTTTTGACTGGAGAATTTAATCCATTTCATTTAAGGTAACTGTTGATAGGTATGTATTTATTGCCATTTTATCATTCACATTTTTAACTTTCCTTTTCTTCTCCCCCCCCCTCTTCTTTCTTCTTTTTCTTCTTTTTCTTCTTTTTTATCCTCCTCCTCCTTCTCCTCCTCCTCCTCCTCCTCCTCCTTCTTCTTCTTTCTTCTTCTTCTTCTTCTTTAAGATCCTTTAATATTTCTTGTAATACTGGTGTGGTGGTAATGAACTCTTTTAGCTTTTTCTTGTCTGGGAAGCTCTTTATCTGTCCTTCAATTCTAAATGATAGCCTTGCTGGATAGAGTAATCTTGGTTGTAAGTCCTTGCTTTTCATCACTTTCAATATATCATGTCAATACCTTCTAACTTGAAGTTCTGTGGTAAAATCAGCTGACAGTCATATGGGAGCTTCCTTGTAAGTAAGTAACTGCATTTCTCTTGCTGCTTTTATGTTTCTTTCTTTGTCATTAACCTTTTGGATTTTAATTATGATGTGTATCAATATGGTCCTCTTTGGATTCATCTTGTCTGGGACTCTCTGCACTTCCTGAGCTTGCATGTGTATTTCCTTCACCAGGTTAGGGAATTTTTTTGTAATTATTTATTCAAATAGGTTTCCAATTTCTTGATCTGTTTTTTCTCCTTCTGGTACCCCTATGATGAAAATGGAGGTATGCTTGATGTCTTTAAGGCTCATTATACTAGTGTGTTTTTTGTTGTTGTTGTTGTTTTGTGGTTTTTTTTTGTTTGTTTTTTTTTACATTTTTGTTGTTCTGATTGTGTGATTTCTGCTTCTGTATCTCCGGAGTACTGTGTTTAACTATGTTGCCATCTTGACCAGAAGATCCCTATGACTATTTTTTTTACTTCCTCTTCTTTCATGTGGGACTTCTTTCTTTATTTCATCATGTTAGCTGCATCCCTGTATTTGAAACTATGTATTAGGTAGAGCTGCTACATTTCCTGGAATTGGTAGAATGGTTTTATGTAGTAGATGTCCTGTAGGGCCCAGTGGCACAGCCTCCCCAGAAACCTGAGTTAGATGCTCCTGGAATGCTCCACTGTGGGCTGTGTGCACCCTCCTGTTGTAGTTGAGCCTTGATTGCCGTTTTGGCACATCACGGAAATGGATTGAATTTTAGGCCAATTTGCTGCAAGGACTGGCTGTGACTGCAGAAAAGAAGCTGATGTGTAAGGATCAGACTCATGGAGCAGAATTTGTTTCAGTAGGGTTTTGGTGCCCTCTGAGTCAGTTCATTGAGTGTGTCTCACTCATTGAGCTTGTTGGGTTGTAATTCGGCATGGTTTGAAGCTGTCCACTGTTGTACTGGCTCTCTAGGGCCTCCCAGGAGGTGCAGGCCAAGGTCAGCCACTACCCTGCCCTGACTGGTGCCACTTGGAATAAGCTACAGAGAAATCTGTAGATGGCTGTTACTTGTGATGAGTTTGGAGGTTCCTGAGAGAGGCTAAGCATTGAACTGAGGTTGGCTGCCACTAATGTTAGGCTTGGGGCCACTTAACAGGAGGTTTAGGGTGTACAGGGGTCACATGCTACTTGTTTGAGAGATTTTAGAAAAGTTTGCAGTATGAGCTAAGGTTGGCTATTTGTATGGAAAAGCCACTGGAAATGGCTTGATGGGTGGGCCTGCAAGTTGGTGGATTGGTATCTCAAGGAATGATCAAGGTGGGGCAAACAGTGTTAGCCAGGATGACAGAGACTCATATATGGTGCCTGCTTGCCAGCTCTGTGAAGAGAGGGCTCAGCAAAGGAACAATGGCCTCTGCCAGCTTCCTGTCTAGAAGAAAGCTGCCCCTCCAACCCTCATCCTGAAGCCAAATAATTCAGTTCCTTCCCATATGTCTCTGGCACCTTTCAAGCTACTGCCCCAGTGCTGCAGCTCAGAGTGAGTGAGTTTGAGTCACTCTGTGCATTGGCCCTTTAAGAGGAAAGCCTGGGATTCCAGCAGCCCTCTGTTTTTCACTCAGCCACAATCCCCCCTGGTTTTCACAGCTAGACATTATGTGTACTTTTCTTCCTAGCACTGGAACCCCGGGCTTAGGGGCCTGGTGTGAGCTGGAGCCCCTCACTCCTCAGGGAGAACCTCCTCAGCTGAGATATTCCTCCCAAGTTTTAACCACCATATATAGGTGTGTGGCCAGCCCATTCCACATTTACTCCTTCCTATGTGGCTTCTTCTTTATATCCTTAGTTATAAGACTTCTGTTCAGCTAGATTTCAGGCAGTTCTGAATGATGGTTGTTCTACAGTTTAATTGTAATTTTGATGTGGTTGTGGGAGGTCTCAAACACTGCAGTTACTTATACCACCATCTTGATGGGTAGGCCCCTTTGGCATATTTCTTAGTTCCCCACTTTTGAAACAACATATAAATTTTATTATTTATTTAGTTGATACAAATAATTGTTCCAAACTAGAGTTATCTTCTCTAACTTTTTGGGCTTTTCTTCATTAACACAGTGATAATAGCTATTTTTTAAAAGGTTATATTTTTGAATTGATTTTATTAAAATGAATGTTCTATTAAATTAAAAATATATAAGTACCAGATTAAGTAACTAATAAGTATTTGAAAGCAAGATTATATATATATATATATATATATATAATTCATGATTTTTGAGTAATTCATAATTAACCCTCACCCAATAAAAATGTTTATTCCCAAAGAGTTCAGTTATACATTGGAAATGAGAGGTTATACAGAAATCCTCTTTGAGAATTTAAACATGAGAGTTACTTTCATTAACTTCCATTTTTATATATTGAAGTGATCTTTTTACATAAACACATATCAGTGCCATTAATTTTAATATTATCACTACTTGGTAATAAGGAAAAGTTACTTAAATGCATCTGTATGGAAAGTCTTTTAATCTCACTTGTTACAGAGCAGAATTTCATTTAATGGGCATTTATTTTCAGTGAAAAGAAAATAATTTATCATTTTCAGCATGAAAAATTTAATTACTGATGTGTTAGCAAGAAATATTTGTTTATTTGATTTGATTGTAAGATAATTCTACTTCTAAGTTTCTACTCTACTTTGACCTCAAGAATTTTATTATACTAAAGCTCCAGTGCTATTATTTTTTTAGTTATTTTTAACATTCTATAATAAATCATCAGTATTATATATTGTGTGTCCACTACCCTAAGTCAGAACAGCTCTGATGTATGAATTAGTGCCAGTTCTGTATCATATTCTTAAATTATTTTTTTAATATTGGGATTATATTCTATAATTATTAATTACTTGTTGTGTGTTTTTCTAAGATCTTCACAGGAAATTCACAGATTATAGCTTTACTTAATATAGTACTCTTTCAACACCAACTTATAGTAAAACTGGGTTTTCTGAATGAAGAAAAGGAATGATATTGTACCTTCTTCCCTGAGTGTAATTCATACAAATATAACATCACTGTATTAGTTATTTATTGCCTTGTAACAAAATATCCCAAAATTTAGCAACTCAATGCAGCAAAATTATTCACATGAGTTAGGAAATTGGGAGCAACTTAGGTGGGTGGTTCCGATTTAGGGAGAATTCTAAAATGGCCCTCATCATTTATGGCCCCTAGTATGCATACCTTTAAACATTGCCATCCTAATCAATAGAATATGGCAAAGGTGAAGGGAATTTATAGATGCAATTAATGTTTCTAATCTGTTGACTAAGTTCATCATATGGCAATTATCCTGAATGGGCTTGACTATTTGAAAAAGGGTTTAAGAATCAGACAGCCTTTCTTGATTGCCTTGAGGAATCAAGCCACTTTGAGTTTCTGCAGTTGCAAGAAAATTCTGCCAACCAGCAGCTTGGAAGAGTACGTTGAGCTTCAGAAGAAAATTCAGCTTAGCCTAGGTTCAGCCTTGTGACACTCTCAGCAGAGGAACCTCTGCTGTGCTCTGGGGCCTGGTCCAGGGAAACTGTGAGAGAAGGGTCATATAGGCATGCCTTGGAGATACTACAGGTTTGGTTCCAGACCACTGCAATAAAGTGTTACAAAGTATGGCGATAAAGCAAGTTGCAATTTTCTGGTAGGTGGAGGGTCTGTGTGAAAAATGCAACACCTGTGAAGAAGCACTGTAAAGTGAAGTGCAATAAATGAGGCGTGCCTGCATTTTATTTGAAGCCACTAAGTATCTGGTAATTTGTTACATAGTAAAAGAAGACAAATACAGGGTCTCACCTAAAGTTGTAGTCAAGACATTAGCTAGGGCAGAAGACATCTGAAGTCTTGACTGGGGTTGATGGATTCTCTTCCCAAGTGGCTTGCTCACATGGCTGTTGGCTCAAGGCCCCAGTTCTGTGCCTTGTGAACCACTCCACTGGGCTGTTTGATTGACCTCAGGATGTGGGAGCGAGCTTCAGCCTTCCCAGAATTGACTCATCGGTGGCCGTGGTTTCCCCTGGTAAATGTTTCCCTCCACGTCCTGCGTGGTTCAGGTTTCAGGATCTGGAAGAGGAGCCACACACAAGTGAAAGAGAAGAGACAAGAGATAATTTGGGAATATTGGGAGACCAGGCGGGCAAGTCCAACTCAAGGAGAAGGACTTCCACTGGTGCTCAGGCCCTGCCAACCTTTTATTGGTTTGGGATACACCCATAGCCCTTAGGCAGGCAATTTCCAGTAACAGGCAGACTAGCCCATCAACAAGGATTTACATAATAGTAAATGGGGAAGTTGCTTCAGCTACCATTGTCTGGACTAACAATAGGTGCACAGCCCTGACCTTTGCAAGGGCTTTAAGGATCACCAGCCTTCTGAGTTCCTTATCCACACCTCTCTGCTAGTGAAAACAGTAGGCAGTTTCCCACAGTTTCCTCCAGAGTAAGTGATGAGACAGAGACAGAGGCAGAGACAGAGGTGGAGTGAGACCGAGGCAGAGACAGAGACAGAAGGAGAGTTTGAATATTTGGAAGCTGAAATCTTGTAACCCAATCTTGGAAGTTTTCCCGATCTTCTACAATTTTCTTTTTGCTGGAAGTGAATCAGCAAAGTCTCTCCCACTCTACAAGAGAGGAGAACTGAGCTCCAATTCTCAAACTCTGAAAGAGAAAGAGTATCAAAGAATTTGTGGACATAACTTTAAATCCACCAAACTCATTTAGTGTTCTGGCTCCTTAGATTTTATATAGATCTTGGAGAAGCAGCCATTCTAGCAGTAAATTTTAGTTTCTAAAATGAGTTAAGATTGAGGTCCAGCAAAATTTTTTCACTATTTAGACTTTGTTTCCTGAACTGTTCATTCATAAATTATGCATATGCCTAGGGCATGACAACTATTTTTATTTAGATTAACTTCACCCAAGTAAGTTCTAATAAAGTAATATTCCCATTTCAAGTGACTCACTTGTCAGAGAAGACAAATTCACCTGCCAGTGAGAATGAGGAAGGAGCAGAGTTTCAAGGGGTGGATGGAGTTAGGAATGAGAGTTCTTTCATAATCTTTCTAGCTACAGGAATCAAAACCTCACTTAAAATAATCAAAACCCATGGATTTATGTAAATTAGTGACTACATTTTACTAGATCTATTAGTTTTTACAGAGGATAAATATATAGATATTGAAATATACTATAAACTTATTTATTGGATAAACATATAAAGCATATTACCTGAGTGAGGAATTTGCTATTTTAATTTATTTAAATCATGGTTTCACACTAGGAAATTAAACACTTTTTGTCCCTCAGAGTTCAAGGCATGTGACTTTACAGAAAACAATACATTTTTTTTTTTAAATCTCTGTGCAGAACCTTATGTCTCTGGAATATAAAAGTCTGATCGTAATGCTAAATGTGAGAAATCAGAAGCTTCTATTCATTTCTGGATGCCATTTTGTTTTTCTTATATTCATCCGTTTATTCAGAAAATATTTAATAAGCACCTACTCTAGGTAAGGCAGTGTGAAAGGCACTAGTGATATCTACGTGATATATAACGTGTCTTCCTTTAAGAACTGTGCTCATGGTGCAGTATGAGCATAAGAAGGGACACCTTGATCTAGCAATGTGAGTCAGGGAAAAGGCAATCTGGGAATTGGCACTTGACGTGAGTCTCAGAAGCAGAGAAAATACTTTATAAGCAAATCAGTGTTGGAAAGCCTTCAGACAGAGGGAAGATAGTGAGCAAATTTAAGGAAGAGGAAGGGAGGAGGAAACTGAAGTAGAAATTACCAATAGAAAATTTTGGGAAACATGGCCAGAGATTTAGTTAAATATCAGTTCACAGTAAATCTCCAGATAATCACAAAGAAGTACTTTTTTTGTTTTAATTATTCTTGTTTTAAAATTTTAAAAAATGCAGGGGAGAAGAAGGGACATATGCAATACTTTAACAATAAATAATTATTTTAAAAATTAAAAAAAATTAAAATGCATAAAGTTCTTATTTTTTTATAGAGGCTGAGTTTATTGTGCTATTTTAGGAACAAGGGCTAGTTCATAGTTTAACAGCATATTATATTAGTGTAGAGTGAAATAAAATAGGAACACTGACTATATGCCAAATTGAATAAGAGTTCTTGATATTCACTTTAAATAAATAAGCTTCACTATGCAGTAAACATTTTTTTTTCTTGGATTGCAGTGTACTTATTATGGTTAAACATGGATGCTTGCTTGACAATCACATGTCTGTTATCATTTCTCTAAACTCCTCAAATTTCATCCATTTATTCATTCACCAATTACTTATCCAGTGTTTTAAAATTGCTGGGCTCTGTTCTTTGGATACAGCAGTGAATAAAACAAACTTCTCACCCTCATGGAACTTCTAATCCAGTGTAGGGAAGAGACAAAAGCAAATAAATACATTTGCCAAGGAGTAATTTAAGCAT
The DNA here is from genome assembly GCF_963259705.1 of Myotis daubentonii. Classification (NCBI taxonomy): domain Eukaryota; kingdom Metazoa; phylum Chordata; class Mammalia; order Chiroptera; family Vespertilionidae; genus Myotis; species Myotis daubentonii. The sequence goes on from NC_081841.1 coordinate 88,017,140, forward strand.
TTAAAAGAAGGAGTGGCATGGTTAGCTAAGATATTATTTTATATACATAGGTCAGGGAAGGCCTTCTTGTAAAAGTGGCATTTGATCAGAATCCTATATTAAGAAAGTATGTGATCAGAGGGGGAAAAGTTAAAAGACACTGATTGATGTAAGAGGATGCTAGGTGTAGCAAAGAAACAAAAAGGTGGCAGGCGGGATGGATGAAATACATGTAGAAGAGAGTTGTAGAAAGTGAGTTCAGGAAGATAATGGCTACCAGATATCCAAGAACTTTTTACATAAGGACATTGAAATAAATTCTGTTTATACTTTGAGCAAGAGAGGAAGCATTTCAGGGTTTTTGGCAGAGGAGTAATGGGATACATCATTTAAAAATGATTATCTTTATACTATGTCTACTTTGTTGAGAATCTGAGGCTAAAAGCTAAAGTTTGGAATCTGAAGAAGTAGGTAATTTGTTATGTTTAGCTTTGAATAAGTTTGTAGGCATGGAAGTGAGGATTGATTTGAATTCTGGAAATACTTTAATGATAGAAGGGAAAGTCCTGGTTGGAAATTACAGATTTGGGATGATAATTAGTACAGATGACAATTCAAGCCACAAGTCTGCACTGGAACACCTAGGTAGTAAATATAGATGTCAAAAAAAGAGGTCTAGGCCTGGACTGTTTATGTTAATTCTACACCATAATTAATGCTTTCGGTAGAATCTAAAAGTAAAGGTTCTTTCTTTCTTTCTTTCTTTCTTTCTTTCTTTCTTTCTTTCTTTCTTTCTTTCTTTCTTTCTTTCTCTCTCTCTCTCTCTCTCTCTCTCTCTCTCTCTCTCTCTCTCTCTCTCTTTCTTTCTTTCTTTCTTTCTTTCTTTCTTTCTTTCTTTCTTTCGTTCTTTCCTTCTTTCCTCTAGAGTACTCAGAATACCTGTAGGTAGAGACATTAAAAGTATGCACGCTTTTCAACTTCTTTATAAAATGAGGGTGAGGGAAGGACGGGAGGGGGGGGTGGAAATGGGGGAATAAGGACCTTAATTGATAATACCTTAATCAATAAAGAAAAAAAGTTAAAAAAAAAAGATAAAATGCTAGATAGTCAGCTGTTAACTACTTAGAACTACATTTCCCAGACTCTGCTTCCCTGAATGGTTCCAGAGTCCAGTCCACCAATAATTCCCTTATGATGGAAGGGAAGGAGAATCATTATTCTGGAGGCTTAGGGTAGACTCTTAGGAAGAAAATAGAGTGGAGGTTTGCAGCATTTCTAGGAAAGCTCTTGGAATCAGGGCTTAAGTGCTCTAGGCACTGACCAAGCTGTTTGTCTAATTTCAAGTTTATATATTGTGAATTTACCATGAAGCATGTTGAACTTACAAAAGCCTCCAATGCTAATTCATATTATGACTTAGACTAAGTTGGTAAGCATGGAAGTGGGTTGTTTTTTTGTTTTTGTTTTGACAAGCAAAAAAATCACTCAAAGTGGGCTCTCAAGCGAGGCTACTAAAACACAAATCATATACATTTTTTATGACAATAGTCATGAGATGAAAAGAGCCTAGAGATAAATATAGCAAAATTTTAAAACTGTAGGTATTTTTCAAATTTATTATTTTTATACTGGGAAGACCAGTGGATTTAATATCTTTAAAGAAATTATATTTTAAATATTTAAAAGAAAAAAATTCAAATAATCATATTGAAGATAGAATAATTTTCAAGAAATATATTTGAAAATGGATATGTGTGAGGATATCCATTTGTACTCTACACTATTTAGAATACTTTTTAGAATATATAGTTTACATCATTAATTTGCTTCTAGGCTTAAGGAAATAATTTAATAAGAATAGACTACATTCATCTTAAGCCATATCACTTATGAAAAATGAACAAAACCTGAAGAGTAAGCCCTTGTCTCTCACCTCCCCGCCGCCCTCACTCAAGAAGCAAAATGATTGGGAAAAAGACAGAGGAAAGTTAAAATGAGGATCTAAGGAATGTTTCTCCCCCATTTCACCCACCAGCCTCATTAATGTGGCACATTCTTGGAAGCAGTAAGCACTGAATCAGGACCTGGCTATCCCTCTATGCACAGAGCATTTTTCTATTTCTGTAGAGATTAAATTACCATTCATCACCACTACCTTAAATTAACATCCTACTGAGATCTTTAATAAAAAAATACACCTTTAGATCTATTTTGGTATATTAGTTTATAAAGTGATGAAATGGAACCCTCTATTGCTCATCTCCCTCATAACAGTAAACAGAGGGAATAGGTATAAAATCGGGTCCTGTGGCTGCATGCTGAACATCACCCATATCTTACCTTTAAATATCGCTTTCTTCGGGAAAGGAGCTCAACACTCTCTGAAACGCTTCTGAAATATTTGCGTGTAGTATTTGGGGCTAATTTAGGAAGAGCTGGTACTTGTTTCCATCGCTACCATGAAGCATTTTCCATCAGCTCCTCAGCGGGACCCTTAGGGAAACAGTGGGAGTCTGAGAGACTCGGGATTGAAGGCAAGCCTCCCACTTGCCTTAGGAACACCTGGATCAGTATGGGCTCCCCGAATCTCTTTTCTTTCACTGACAAAATTGTGTTGAAAACACTTTTTTATAGAATTGTTGCAATTATAACTTCTTAACTAATAGTCCTGCTTCCTCTTTTCTTACTCCACACTATTTAAAAAAAAAATACTTCAGTTACAGTATTTTTCTTTTTATTCCCCAAAGCCATTTGGTTATGTCCCTCTCCCATTTACAAGTCTTCCACAGTTTACAATGCTTTGTGATAAAGTCTCAGATCTTAGAAAAGCTTAAAAGAACCCACATGATAGGCCTACTTCTCCAACTTAATTGAAAACCACTTCTCCCAACCTTCCTTAAACCTCAGGACCTTTACACGTGCTGTTTTTATGCCTGAATCCTTTCTCCCCTTGGTTGACTGGCTAATTCACACTTATGTTTGAGAAGTAAGTACAAATGTCACATTTTCACTGTTAAAGTAATTAAACAAGGAGGGTGTTAGACTGAGGTGGCTTTGATGCCTTAGCACCTAAGTAAGCAAACTAAAACCTAAGCCATTGTAAATTCCTGCAAATGACTCAAGGTTAAGAAATCAAAACCTAAGAACAACCAATTATAATCAGCCAAAAAGCCTTTCATAAATAAAGCAACTACTTAAGCTATAGTCAATCAAATAACTTCCTTGCTCTGTGCAGAACTTTATGGATATTTTAAAGTAGAAATTATCTTGACTTTTGTGTTCTGAAGGGAAAAGTATAAACTGAATTCTTTCTAGAGTAGCTATATTTGAGCTTGGTTGTTGGAGAAAGGCTGGCTTCAGATTCCTCAAATTGTGAGGGAATCTTATATAATAAGAACCTAATATGCAAATCGACCAAATGGAGGAACGACCAGTGGAATGACTGGTCACTATGACACGCACTGACCATGAGGATGCAGATGCTCAATGCAAGAGCTGTCCCTAGCCCGCAGGCCCCAGGCCAGCCAAAGCGGGTGCCAGTACCCCCCCCCCCCCCCGCGCCCCCATCGCCCTGCTGGTCGTCCCACAGATCAGCCCTGATTGCCAGCCAGGCTTAAGCACCCTACCCATGCACAAATTTGGTGCGCTGGGCCTCTAGTAAATAATGTGATGTCGTAGAGAAAGTTTATTTGATTTGAATTTGATTATTTAATTCTACCCAATAAACACATGATAATTACCTTCTTTTTTTTTTTTTTGAAGTACAATTTCCATTTATTTTCCCCCCAGAGAACTTTTCTTCTCTCCTTAAAGATTTAGCTTTTTACATGGGCTTTGGTGGAGGTCGTGGGGCAGCACCCTCAGGTCTAAATCGGGGTAGGGGGTGTTCGGTCTTTCCAGGCTTCATGAGAATGATTCCTGACTACCTTGCTGTGAATGGCACAGCTCACACAGTAATGTAGTTTCACACACAGCTTGGGAAGCACATAGGCATCAAAGACACTCGCTTCGGAGATGTCCCTAACGGCTGCAGCCTCTGCTATGTTTTGAATGACAAACTTCTTAATGGCCTTGTCCTTGGGTACGCACCGGGCACAGTTGGTGCAACTAATAGGCTGCACATGGCCTGTCTTTTTTGGCATGACTGTTATTCCTTCTTTTTTTGGTCATCTTGGAAACAAGGACCTGAGAGAGGCTGATAATTACCTGCTTTATGTCAAATGCTCAGGAGACACAATAGAAGAGAAGACTTTTCCTTATCCTTAAAGCAGTGATTTTTCTGCTGTTGTGTCACAGCACACTGGTGTGCTGCACGAATTTGTAAAACATGCAATACCTGACTATTGAGTCAGGGGCACTTACGCCTTTTCCCTTAGATTGTCAAATATAAAAATAAATGACAACAGCCAAAACAAAATAACTGTCTGGCGTGAATAAATCAAAATTATACCTATTTTTTGTCAGATTGGCAAAAAATATATTTTTTGGTGTGCTGCAGAATTTTAGTAATCAATTTATGTGTGCCATGAGATGAAAAGGGTTGAAAATTGCTGGTTTAAAGAACTAAAAAATCTTTCTACAACTAGAATGGACTAGAAAATAACAACAAATTTGTTTTGTTTTGTTTTGTTTTTACCACAGATTTTGTGTGTGGGCATGCACACCCCTGTGCAGGATATCCTGCCAGTGGGAAGAAGAGAATGTATGCTTCTCTTTGGACAATGAGATTCCATAAACCTCAGAGAATAGAGGCAAGATTTTTTTCTTCTCTCTGTCCTGTGCTCATTTCAAGGCTCTGGAAATCCTGGAATCATCACTTTTTGGCTTGAAAATTTCATAAAGCAGAGAAATCAATTGCTATTTGTCCTTGGATCTTTAAGCTAAAATATGCATACAGTCTTTTTTATGGAGTTTCTCATTAAAATACTCCATAACTTTATTCTTATGCCAAAATTTTGAAGATTTGCTATTTCCATAAAATTGTGATTATACTTTCTGTTTATGTTTTTGCTCAGTCATGTAACGTAGTAGTATGCTCAGTCATTTTCCTTATTGTATCTCATTTCTCTAATTCTTATGTCTTACCTTTTTTTGAAATACTTTTTACGTTTCTATTTCTCCTTTATTTTCACTTCTTCGAAGTTACTGGAGGATAATGATTTTCATTTTATTGGCAGAAAGTATAAAATTATTTTTAAAGCATTTTCCCCAAATACAATTTATACTAAAAGTTTAAAAAAATGTCCATGGACTTACTTACTTTCATATGGTCTTTGATAGATTTTTAAATATATGTTTGGTAGCGTACTAAGAAATTTTAGGTAGTTACCAAAGGAAGATTTATTATTTCTGGCTGTCTTCTTCTTATGGTATAATCTCACTGAAATGTCTGGATGCATCATTTAATTCAAACCAAGTGTCCAGCAGCGTGGTTTATTCGTTTGTCTTCAACTAAAGAATATTCCATGGTGTAGTCTATGTTCTTTATATAATGGCTTGATGGAACTACACGTGGCTTGACAGAAATCAAAGCTTCTGTTAAAAGACAGAAAGGACAGCTTTGTTAAACTCTTTTACGAGGTTATCATGTGGCTATTGACAAACTAGGAAAATAGCATGATAGAATATCAGTATTTGAAATTCTAATTAAAATTGGAAGTACAGCCCCCATTCCATATACTCTGCCTTGGCCTTTCTGTAATGGCCCTAAGAGTATGTGTAAGCATTCCTGCGAGTGCCTGGTTAAGCGCTGGAAAAATTGCAACATTGGCATTAAGGCAAGAGATAATTAGCTTAGTCAAAAGAAATGAATAGTGTAAAACAAGTAAACAAACAAACAAGAAAACACAAAAGTTTGGGGATTGCTTGAGATTACTGAGATGTGGATGATGAAGGCTGAGAGTTAGTTTACTATATCCTAACAAGCTTAACATGGACTCTCTGGGAGTGAAGTTAAATCTGTGTATTTTGTGCATTGAAGAGAAAGTAAAGGCCCTGGCTGTCATAGATTTTTTAATTAGTGAGCAAATAATAAAAGGCCACCACACATTCTTTCAGACAAAAGTATCCAGTGACAATGGATACAAGGCTAATTGGGAGGTAAGCATTCATTACACACACACACACACACACACACACACACACACACTAAAAACAAGCATGATTCTCACTCTCATGGAGCTTATGTCAAACAGAGTACACAATGTGAAATTACTAATGATAGACACTTTTTCATTATACTCATAAAAGAAGCCATGTAGGAAAAATATAGAAGACTTTGAACTTACATAGTGAGGAAGCTAATTTAGTCAGTAGAATTTAAATCTTTAGAAACATGCTTTCCTTATAATCTGGAATGTTTGTGTGTCAGGGAGGGAGGGAGTCGGTGAGCAGTAGTCTGGTGGCCCAGAGCCAAGGGAAGAAACAACTTAGCTCACAATAGGCATTCTTAGCAAAACCAAAGTATAGTGACATCAGCGTCTACATATTTTCCATGATTTCTAAAAATATAATTTTCTCATTAATAGAAAAACCCTACAACATACAATTTTTAAAATTAAAGGATGAGTTTTTGCACTTGGTTGTGTTATTGGGTGGTACTATTGCATTTAGGTGATGGCCTCCCAAATTTCCCATGCCTGATACTGCTGAGAAAATACTCGGCAAAAGAAAGGTGGCATCTCCTGTTTAACCCTGACCATTTATTTCTGGTCTTCCTTATAATAATTATTATTTTTTAAATATATTTTTATTGATTTCAGAGTGGAAAGGAGAGGAAGAGAGATAAACACATCAATGATGAGAGAGAATCATTGATCAGCTGCTTCCTGCACCCTTCACACTGGGGATCGAGGTCACAACCTGGGCATATGCCCTGACTGGGAATCCAGTCATGACATCCTGCTTCATGAGCCACCACTGAGCCACGCTGTTTGAGCTCTCATCATTAATCAAGATGTTTACAACTATGAACTGTCCTAGTTTTTATTTGTAGGTGTTTGGGGTATTATGTGCTAAGTCCACATGTAAAGAGAACAAACAACTCTCCTTGATAATCTTCTGGTCTTCAGTTATAGTAATAGTTTCCTAGAATGGCAGTGCTATTATTTGCCCAACTGCAGTCTGTGTTCCAGAAATGCTTAATACTATCTTGTTATCCACAGCTTAACAGTAAATAGGGGATTAATAGTCTGTCAAATTTAATGACCAGAAGAACAGATAAAGCATGACTTCAAAGATTTCTCAATGTTTAGGAATGGACTTGTTCTGTCTGTGCAAATGATATTGGAAATATCCCTGTGGTTGTGAAAAAGAAGAAAAACATGATTATACTAGAGTCATGGTCAGCAAACTTTGGCTCCCGAGCCACATGCGGCTCTTTGGCCTCTTGAGTGTGACTCTTCCTAAACCTTAGGAATACCCTAATTAAGATAATAACAATGTACCTACCTATATAGTTTAAGTTTAAAAAATTTGGCTCTCAAAAGAAATTTCAATCATTGTACTGTTGATATTTGGCTCTATTGACTAATGAGTTTGCCGACCACTGTACTAGAGGCCCAATGCATGAAAATTTGTGCAAGAGTAGGCCTTCCTTCCCCCAGCTGCTGGCACCCACTTCCCTCTGGCACCCAGGACCCAGGATGGTTTCCCTCCAGCCTCGGCTTCATCAGGAAAAACATCCAAGGATGTCTGGTCTAATTAGCATATTACCCTTTTATTATTATAGACTAGAGGCCCGGTGCACAAAAATTTGTGCACTCGGGGGGGGGAGGGAGGGTCCCTCAGCCCGGCCTGTGCCCTCTTGCAGTCTGGAACCCCTCAGGAGATAACGCCCTGCTGGCTTAGGCCTGCTCCCGGGTGGCAGAGGGCAGGCCCAATCCCTAGGTGCAGTCCCTGGTTGGGCTCAGAGCAGGGCCGATTGGGGTGTTGGGGCGCCGCCCCCTGTCATGCACAGAAAAGGGCAGATCGGGAGGTTGCGAAGCCACCCTCAGTCACGCTCAGGGTAGGGCCGATTAGGGGGTTGGGGCACCACCCCCTGTCACACTCAAGGCAGGGTCGATGGGGAGGTTGTGGTGCCACCCCCTGTCACTCACAGAGCAGGGCCAATCAGGGGGGTTGGGGCTCCGTACCCTGTCACACACAGAGCAGGGCCCATCAGGGGGTTGGGGCGCCGCCCTCTATCACCCACAGAGCAGGGCCGATCAGGGGTTTGGGGTGCCACCACTCTCGCACTCAGGGCAGGGCCGATGGGGAGGTTATGGCTCTACCCCGTCACACACAGAGCAGGGCCCGTGGGGGGGGGGGGGGTTGGGGCCCCGCACCCTGTCACACACAGAGCTGCAGGGCGATCAGGGGGTTAGGGAGCTCCCCCCTATCAGGCACAGAGCAGGGCTGATCAGGGGGTTGGGGTGCCTTCCCCTGTCATGAACAGAGCAGAGCAGATAGGGAGGTTGTGGCCCCACCCCCTGTCACACACAGAGCCAAAGGGCGATCAGGAGGTTTGAGCGCTGCCCCCTGTCACGCTGCTCCAGGGGCCAGGAGGACTCAAGGCTCCGCTGATCCCAGTGCTGGGAGGCCTCGCGGCTCCACTTGACACCGGGGCAGTGAGACCTCAATGCTCAACTGATCCCGGTGCTAGGAGGCCTCGCGGCTCTGCTGATCCGGGTGCTGGGAGGCATATTACCCTTTTATTATATAGGATAGAGGCCTGGTGCACGGGTGGGGGCTGGCTGGTTTGCCCTTAAGGGTGTCCTGGATCAGGGTGGGGGTCCTGCTTGGGTGCCTGGCCAGCCTGGATGAGGGGATGATGGCTGTTTGCAGCTGGTCACACCTTCTTCAGGGTGGGGGTCACCACTGGGGTGCCTGGCCAGTCTGGGTGAGGGGCTGAGGGCCGTTTTCAGGTGGGCAGGTGACTGAAGCTCCCAACCTCTCCTTTTTTTCTTTTTTTCTTTTTTAATTCTGGGATTTATTTATCTTTTATGGCTGTCACTGGAGCTGAGAGCCGCCTTTAGCTCTGAGGCTCGGCTCCAGCTCTGAGACCTTGGCTGCTGAAAGCAGGTATCTGGTTTGTTTGAGTTCTGTAATTGAAACACTGTTGCAACACCAGCTCGGCCAGGTGGCTAAAATCATGGGGTTTGTTTAGCTTCTATAATTGCAACATTGTTTCTTAGAGTGAAAGCTCAGAGCCCAGCAGCGGCAGGAGAGGAACCTTGGCTTCCTCCTTCACTGGAGCAAGCAAGCCTCCTGTTCACTTCAAGCTGCCTGGCTGCCGGCCGCCATCTTGGTTGGCGGTTAATTTGCATATCGCCCTGAGTAGCCAATGGGAAGCATGTTGGAGGTACAGTTAATTACCATGTTTGTCTGTTATTAGATAGAATACTTCTACTCAAGAAAGTGTGCATGAAGTCCTTGTGCAGAATGGAATGTTCTGTTTTAGGAAATCATTTTTTTTTTTTTTGGTTAGTATTTATCAAAACTGATTTTTATGATTCTGATTGGGATTGGAAATTTATATAACCAAGATTGGCTTCTAGGGAAGACTAAAATCCTTCCACTGATGAATTCAACACTTTTTGCTCAGACTTTGAATTTCAAAATAATCAAGCTCTGTGGTAGCAGGAAAAATGGCCCTGAGGGATCTAGGAGATAGCAATGGGAGCAAAACTCTTCATCCACTTTGCATTTTTGCCTTTCTCAAGACCTTCCCATCTCTTGACACACACATATATTGATACTGCCATCCAAACTTAGCAAAAGTCCTTAACCCTTAGATCAGTAAGCAGTGATTCTCACAGTGTGCATAAGAATTATCTGGGAGTAGGTGGAAAAATCTCTATCCTTTAGAAATTGTGATTCTGAGGTCAGGTCTGAGCCTACGAGCTTTTATGTTTTGTTTTGTTTTGTTTTCAATTACTTCTGGTCAATCTGATACAGATGGCCTAATGCCATACTTTATGGAACTCTGCATACACTTTAAATGCTGGATAGCCATGGTCAGCTGCATTTATCTGTCATTGGTTCAACTGGCTGTGCAGTGGAGTGCAGTATCTGAAGTACAAGCATCCTGCTAGGTCCAACTGCATGTGAGGGGGTAATTCTAAAATAGGGAAAGGTGTGGTCTGGGAAAAGCCTCTGCCATGAGTTCCCAGTATTAGCACAGTTAGGGGTAATTAATATTTCCATAAAATACACTTTGAGTTCCATTCAAAGAATTTTCTGGAATTTAACCCAGTTATTAGTTGGTGTTATCTAGACTTCTGAAAGTTAATGTGAGGTGATTTATCGCTGGATGAAATGTAAGCTTGTTTCAAAGGAAAGGAAGGGGCCGAAGTTGGCTTGTGACTTAATGCATTACCCTCAGTGATATTTACGTTTTAAAGTGCCACAGACTCGGCAGTACAAATCTTAACAACAACAAAAATGGCAATCAGACAACCGTGGGAAAGCTATATTTATGTATTGGACTTTTTGGCACCCCTCAAATGATGCTGAAGAGATACACTATGGAGTGCTATGTTTCTGGTTAAAGCTGCCTCTCAGCTGACTTTAGTTTCTTTAGAGAGTACAGACAGTGTGTGGGTTAAACTCCATCACTGAGTCATAGCAATGACTGAAAGTTGCATCCTCATTGTAGCTTGGATCTTTGCCATATCCCTGACCAGCATTTGAACTTGAATTTTGGCATGACACCAGCTACAATAGTCACAAAGCAAGGGCCCGTCAGCTATGGCGTGACTGACCTTTCAAGGTTCCCTCTAGAACAATTCTCTGAAAATGAATGGACTGGACAGTTTGCGTTTTATCTACTCATATAACTTAAGTATCTATTTTAAAGACGTTATGTTTTAAACATCGTGTGTGATGTTCCATTTGGTGAACTTAAAAAAGGTAATATGTGTTGGCATAAAAAAAGGCTGTTGCTTTTGTTTGTTACTCTCAATATCATTACGATTCAAGTAAAAATTAATTATTTGAATCCATTTTGATCTATAAAAATGGCTATCTCATATAGTTCAATCTAAATACTTGCATGACATACTTTGTGGAAAAAAGTGTATTAGCAAGATATTCACATAATAATACTAAATTAGGAAAAATATAACATTGAGCTTATAGTGAAAACCCAAAATATTTGTTTAAATTATAGTTATGAATACAAAAATTAACAGAAAAAAGTATGAAAGCTGATCAATGGATGTCTTTCACTGGTAAATAGAGTTATGGAGTATTTTATTTGCTTACTGTTGTTATTTTATACAGTGGGTATGTGTTATATTTATTTAACAACATTTACTGTTTTTGTGGGTATCAAAGTAGTATGTTACATATTCTTTTAGACATCTTGTGAAATAGAAAAAATGATAAAGAAGAAAAGTCTTAACACACAGAGATTTTGTGATGACTTTTTACCTACTCCATTCTTGTCATTAAAAGGAACATTGTCATAATACAAACTTCAATTTTTTTTTCTTATTGATGAAAATGATAATTTTTATACATCTTTATTGGTCATTGGTATTAATGAATCTCTTTTATCTATTATTTCTGGAGCATTGGTCCACTGTTCTTTTCAAGAATAACCTGCGTGTTAGAAGACAGGAAACACCTTTGATTTGCTATTGGCCCTATTTTAGCTACAGTGATATTATCAAAAGTAAAACTTTTCATAACGATACAGAAATAAGCATTGCATATTTTAACAATAAGGCAAGACAAGACAGCATGTAGGAGGAAAATCAAGTACAGAAATGCAAGAAGTACTGGAATGTTTGAAGATGGTATTTACATTGTTAAAGATCATAAGGAATGTCAGGTTAACTACAATCAGAACTCAGAGCTTTAGAAAGCCTTCATATAGCGAGTCATCATACATATCCTATAAAAATAGCAGTCCGTTTCCTCCTCACAGCTCAAACTGACCTGACTTTCTAAGAATTCAAAGAAGTTCAGGGGAAAAAGCAAAGGTTGTTTTTTTTTTTTTTTCTTCATATGATTTGCTTTCATCCCCACACCTTCCCCCATCCCCAACAAGTGACAGGAATCTTGGAATAAAGTAAAATTTAGGATGGCTTTTGCTTCCAACTCTTTAAGAACCATTACTGTGTATATGAATTTGGGGATGGCAAGTACTTGGCAAAACTTAGCAAACACACTTCTAAAATAAATCTCATAAATGAGCCAATTGTGATGAATAGCTACATTTGAGCTACAATTCTTGGTTAGGTAATTTTAATGCAGTCACTGTGTTATTTTTTGGTCAATAAATAATATGCTGGAGGGAAGAACTTTACATTTATGTTAAAACAATTCCTTTCTCCAAATTGGTTATTTTCTTCTTTACTCCTGTTTAAAAATAACTAAATCATCTTGTGATTATAAGTCTTAAAAACCTAAGCTTTCATTTAAGGAAACCCATTTTAAGTAATTAAGGATAAATCAAAATAAAAAATTCTTAATAATTTAATCTCATATTACTCCACTTTGGAGCAACATGATAAATCAACACATTGCTTATCCTTAATTAAAGTCCCTTTATTTCTATATTCTTCCTATTTCCCTCAATGTTTTTTTTAATCATTTGAAGTAGACACTCATATAAATAAAGTTAATTTAAATGTCATCATTTTATTGATTTTCTTACTCTCTTAATTAGCAAGATGGCTGATTTTTAATCTTGTTGTGAACTATCCTTCAATAAAATCAATTTTTCCTTACATGAAATATTCAGCTCAGAAATTCTGTTGGAGAGAAACTCAAGTAAAACTGTCATCAGGCATCTCCTCCTGAAGCATGCAAGCCAGAAATGTATTTTTCTTTACTGATTATTTACAGAGGGCCAGCTAGGACATGAAGAGCAAGGAGAAAAAAATTATTAGTGTTTCTGAGACATTGCTCTTTCTTTCTTTTACCAACAATTTTTGTTTGTTTATTTTTTCCCTCTAAGGATGTTTTTCTCTTTGGAAATTTAAGTTAGGGTAACTTATGTAAAAGGAATGTCAGACACATGTTGGAAAGCTGAGCCCTGCCCCATGTAGCTCAGTTGGGTGAGTGTCATTCTGTGCACTGAGGGGTCACCAGTTCAATTCCCAGTCAGGGCACATACCCAGGTTGCTGGTTTTATCCCCGATTGGGGCTCATGTAGGAGGCAGCTGATTGATATTTCTCTCTCACATTGATGTTTCTCTTTCTCTCCCTCTCCCTCTCCCTTCTTCTCTCTCTCTCTAAAAAAAATTTTAAAAAAACCTCAATAAAAATCAAGAAAGTTGAGGGGGTGAATCACACACAAATAAAATAGCCAGACATAGAAGGCTTTCAAAGAAAGTCACATTAATTCAAGCATAGAAGTTGCCATTATATCAAAAGAGACTGACACCTTTTATTAGTTTGAATAATATAATGTCCTTTCGAGAAGTTTATTTGTATACTAAAACTTTGTTTTCTGAGTAAGGAGAAAATAATGCTTACTTAAGCTAATATTATGGCATGTAAAATGCAAATCATTCTTAATAATAGCAAGATTGTCTTAGGTAATTATAGTTTTAAATATATATAACCATAAAAACATATTTAAAAGTTTAATTTTTTGAAATGTATACTCTTATGCACTCATTTGGTACATGATTTTAATATATATCTCCCTGGAAATTAATTCATATGTCAGTGCCTCAATTTATTTTTCACTAACACTTCCCATAAGGAGCTTTTCAAATACATTTTTTTTAACTGTCCACACCTAAATTAGTCTTTTCACGCTTCTAAAACAGAATACTGTATACTGGGTGACTTTTAAACAATAGAAATTTGTTTCTCACCATTCTAGAGGCTGTAAGTACCAAAATCAAGACACCAGCAGATTTGGTGCCTGGTGGGGATCTACTGCCTGGTTCATAGAGGGCTGTAACCTCACTGAGTAGAAGAGGCAGGAGATCTAAAATGTCTTTTAGGAGAGCACTGATCCCATTCACAAGGCTCCACCCTCATGACTTAATTGCCTTCAAATCTATTCTCATTGGGGATTAGGCATTTTAACATATGCATTTTGAGGGAACAAAAATATTTAGTCTATAATACCACTCAATAAAAATTTAACACCACAGATATACTTTATAGCTGTTTATGTACTGTAGGTATACTTGTGTTTTACATATAAAAAGGTTGAAATAGTTTTCAGCCCCAAAATACTAAGGTTTGCTTCTTTGAAAGAAATATTGTGCCTATTGAGAATACAAGATAATGTAGACCTTTTTTAAAAAGGATTTTTAATTTTTGTTGAACTTCACTTTTTTTAGCTTTATTTTTATTGTTGACACTATTATAGATATCCCCCATTTACCTCCCTTATCTACCTCCACCCAGGCCCCAAACCCCCTTCCCTGTGGCCATCACCACACTGTTGTCTGTGTCTGTGGGTTATACATATATATTCTTTGGTTAATCCCTTCACCTTCTTTTATCCATTCTCCAACTCTCCTCCCCTCTGACAGCTGTATACTTTTTAAAAAAATGTATTTCAGAGGAAGGGAGAGGGAGAGAGAGATAGAAACATCAATGATGAGAGAGAATCATAGATCAGCTGCCTTCTGCACACCCCACACTGGGGCTCGAGCCTGCAACCCAGGCATGTGCTCTTGACCAGAATCAAACTGGGGACATCTTCAGTCTGCAGGCCAACGCTCTATCCACTGAGCAAACTGGCCAGGGCCAGCTGTGTACTTTTGCTAAATTAAAAACTTCTGAGTTGGTAAAATGTTTTCAGTGAACTGTTCATTCCATTTGTTTGTTTCTTTAACTTCCCTTTAAGGGAATTTAAGGTGCATTGATAAAGGAAACCTAACTATTCTAAGTAGTATCCATAAACACAGTCCTGATAGTGTGTGTATTTATTTTTATTAATCCTCAAACCAAGGATATTTTTCCATTGACTTTTAGAGAGAGTGGAAGGGAAGTAGGAAGACAGAGAAACATTGATGTAAGAGAAACACATCTATTGGTTGCCTCCTGCATGCACTCTGACCTGGGCCAGGATCAAACCTGTAACTGAGGTACGAATGTGTCCCTGATCGGAATTGAACCCAGGACCCTTCAGTCTGCCAGTCAATGCTCTATTCACTGAGCCAAACCAGCTAGGGCAATGTATATATTTCAATTCACAAATGGGTAAATTAATTCCCCAGGTTCTGTACCTCTCTTCTCAGAACTAGGAATATTGAAATTTGTTTTCATGTCTCTAAAGCCAATACTAGCCTCAAGAAAATGGTACCTTAGCATTTTTTTTTTTTTTTTTTTTGGTATCAACATCTTATGGCTAAACATGACATCACATGAACTACTCTTTTAACTCTGCTGCTGTATTCCAGTTTTGATTACTGGGTCATTACTTTTTTCCAGGGCTTTTTGGTGCTGGTCTTTATTATCCTATTTTTCCCTTGGTCATCTTGCTTGAATTTATTTTTTATTTTATTTTATTTTTTTATTTCTTTATTGATTAAGGTATTACATATTGCTTGAGTTTAAATACTTTACTCAACACTTTTTCTTCTCCAAGTGTTATTATCCTTTTGTTGTTTCCCCTCCATCTGGATTGTATATCATTGCTGCCTATACCATTGCCCCAACCTTGGATACTTGCCCCTGATTTTTATCCTCACAATAATGAGTGTTGGAATTAAAATTATGTTTATAATTATGATGATGATAATTATTTGGTGGCTGTAGGTGTTAATATGTGATGCCTTGAAAAAGTTAGGGTGAACTGCAGATATCATAATGCTTTTTTGCATCCTAAATGCAAAGCTAAGTACCTCAAGTATGTCCTGATCAAGTTTTTCTAGATCTGCTATAATATATTAGCATGTGTTGTGAAAAACTTAACTAAAGGTCACAGAAAATTCCTAAAAGTATCTAGTGCTATTTTCTTAAAAGATTAAATTGATATTTGCTTAAGAAAATTAAACTGACTAGATCTTTTATGTAGGGGAACCATTAACAAGCTGACAAATAAAGATATATCTCCAAGAATCTGAGGAAAGACTATAGCTTCTTTGTCTTTGTAGCATCTGTTTTCTGGGTTCTAAACCTCAGATAACTTTTTTAATAAAAAGTTAGTGCTTAAAAACATTTATTGAACTGATGTATCCTTTAGAATTTGTCTTCTACTTTTTAAATTGATCCTTCTTTTTCTCTTAATTTAATCCAATACAAAAATAAGTAAAACCACTCCAAATGGATGCAGAAATTATTTTCATAAAGCTCTAACAAAAGCGTACAACAAATCAAGCAGCAGCTTAAAATATGGTCTTATGTTGCCTACATTTTTATTGATGTCACTCTCTTTGTTGATTTTAAAATTGGTGATGGGCTTATCTGTGATATCTGAGCAAACCCTTCTGTTTTTCTCTGTTCTCAAGTCCATATCACTCTGTCCTGAAATAATAAAAAAATGATGCCTTTGTTTGATGAGATGGTCTTTCTTATAGATTAGTGCAAAATATGTGAATTCAAAGTAGATGTTAATGAATTCATGGGTTATGAATCCTTGATCAATTACTAAGGGATATAGAACATTTATGCCTGTTTTCAATTTTTGGGGACTATTAAAAGTTAGGATATATTATAATGTAAAGGTACTGTTCATGTTTATGCCACCCTCCCACGTATAACTTCTTCGTTATTCACCTATTACTTCTATCATCTGCAATTTCTTCTGTTGTCATGCTGACTGCTTCTGTCCATCACTTAGTGGATATGGCACTGTACCAGATCCAAGACTTACCAATGTATATCGTATAGCCCAGAGTGAATCAGTGGACTACAGTTCTTCTGGGAATTTGAAATAAAAACATATAGAGAAGTATTAGATGATCAGCTGTATGATTGTTAAGTATCAAGACACGTTATGAAAGGCCAGTCACCATAAGTAATAGAAGAATGAAAGGGACTTCATCATGTACATTGTTCTCACATGGTAATGGGTAGAGTGTCTTACACATAGTAAGTGATCAATCAGTAAATATTCAGTGTGCAGGGAGAATCAGATTTGAGACCATCTGACTCAACTCAAAATATGGGAAGATAAAACATTTTTTTTTTTTGAGGCACCTTGCCTAGATTCTTGTAACTAAAAGAGATTTCTGAAAAGAATGCAGCAATCATAGTCCCGATTTTTTTAAGGAAAATTGGCCATTTCTCTTTGCAGAAAAGAAGAATAAATTTTCAAAATATAATTTTAAAAGAACTCCGTGGATTTATTAAGCAGGATATAAGTGAAAAATCAAATTAAATGAACTTGAAGGTAATTTTGAGGAATTCTCCAGGAATGAATGAGGAAGATAAAAAGAGAGAAAAAGATTGAGACAGGAGTTGAACTATAGAGAATAGATGTGCAAATATCAGAATCTATTTAGTAGGAGCCTGTGAAGGAAAAAGAAAAACAAAACAAAACATGTATATAAAAAAATTGGATAAATAATGGACAAATATTTCCCAGAAGTACAGAGAAACATGAAACTTCAGATTGAAAGGGATAAAAGTGCCAAGTAGGACCTGTAAGAAAACCTCTCACTCCTAGATTCATTAAAGTTAAGTTTAAGAATTTCAGAGGCAAAGGATAAATTTAAAAATTAGCCAGGGATAAAAAGACAGTGACCTACAAATGTATGATCACTTTTCCCCTAATATTATTTCCAGTATTAATTTCAGGTAAACAGTATAGTGGTTAGACAATCATATACTTTACAATGTTCCTCCCAATATTTCCAGTAGCCCCCAGACCATACATATTTATTATGATATTATTTACTATATCTGTGCTGTACTTTATATCCTCATGACTATTTTATAACTACCAATTTATACTAATGAAGAATAACTTTCACACCACATTTCTCATTAGTAACACCAGCACAAAAAAGCAATAGAAAATGTTCAACGTTTTAAAGAAAAAAATTAAACTCTTTTACAAAATTAACAAATTATTTAAATGTGAAGGAAAATAGCCTTATTGGTCTGACTCAGTGGTTGAGTGTTGACCCATGAACCAGGAGGTCATGGCTCAATTCCAGGTCCGGGCACATGTCCAGGTTTCGGGCTTGATCCCCAGTAGGAGGTGTGCAGGAGGCAGTAGATTGGTGATTTTCTCTCATCATTGATGTTTCTATCTCTCTCTCACTCTCCCCTCCTCTCTCTGAAGTCAATAAAAACATATTTAAAAAATAAGTGTGAAGGAAAATGAAGATAATTTCAGGCGTATAAGATGTTGAGAAGTATCATAGTCTGGGCTCCTGCAGGAAAACAGAGCTTGCATGCACTTAATTTATTTTGGGAAATGATTCAGGAAAAAGAGAAGGAGACTAGTGAGAGAGAAATACAGATAAAGTCAGTCCAAGGGTGCTTTCTGAAGTTGGCCAGCACTTGTAGACATTTGGGCTGGATCTCAGCAGGGTCTTAAGAGAAGCTGTGTAGAATGCACTTTAGAATTGCTTACCCAAGTGCTGGTTGAAGGAAACATTTAAATACTGACCTCTTAGTCAAAAATGGTTAACCAATAGGTGTTAGGTCTCTGTCACCTTCAGGTTGCTTATGCAGGAATGCCAGGAAGATGTCTGAATACATTGCACACTGATGTTAGAAAAACCCTGAGGCAGAAAGTGAAGTATATATGGTGCAATTGAGGTAAGCTACTGTTTAGTTTTATCTGTAAATAACTTGCTTTTGCTGTAATTATTGAGATAGGAAGTGGGGAGAGGATGTTATGAAGCATCCAGTCCTATAATTTACCCAGCATAGGTATTGTCATACAGAAATCCAGTAAGAATAATAATTAATAGTGGAGAATTTATGAGTTAGTCTCTTATTCTCCCTCCCAATTTATTTATTGCAACCCCCTCCCCCCCTCACATATCACTGAGGCTCCACTGGCTCCTTGTGGTCTCTCATATTTCCTCTTCTCCAGAATATCTGAGTGCCTCACTCCCTCACTTTATTCAGATTTCTGCTAAAATGTCCCATTCTTGGAAAGGCTGATCACCTTATTAAAATAATATCACCCTCTCTCCTCAACATGTCATAACCACCTTTTCCATCTTTATTTCTCTCTATAGTAATGATTAATCTTGACATAGTATATATTTATACATTTATTTATTTACTAGTGGCCCAGTGCACAGATTCGTACACATTGAAAGGAAATTAATTAGAATTCCTGAGGTGGCATCGTGGCTCGAAGGGCATCTGCAGAGTGAACGGGGTCCTTACAGTAGGTGAGGTCCCTTGGCCTGGCCTGGGGATGGGGCTGAAACAGGCTCTCTGACATCCCCCGAGGAGTCCCAGAGTGCAAGTGCAAGAGAGCACTCTGCAAAGTCTCTGTCAAACAGGATGTGGAATGCAAATGCAAGTGTGCAGTAAACCAGGAACAACATAACCCACAGCCAAAGGTGGAATCACGTGGCCCTGTGAGGAATTGGGCTCCCTCTTCTCTGGTTCCAGGCTGCCTCACCTGAGAACCACCACTGCCAAGTCATCGCAGCTCAGCAGCTCCTGTGTTGAGTGTCTGCCCCCTGGTGGTCAGTGTGTGTCATAGGTACTAGCTTGTTGGACAGTAAGACAGTCTCACAATCCAGGACCCCTCAGGGATGTCAGACTGCCGGTTTCGGCCGATCCCTGCAGGCCAGTTAGAGGGACCCCACTGGTGCATGAATCCATGCACCAGGCCTCTACTATGCATAGAAGATCTTTGTTTAATCTCTTCAAGCCCTCTGATATTTATCAGTCTGTTCCATGGGTTTCCATGCCTGTGCGTTGACTGTCTGCCCCCTCATGGTCAGTGTGCATCATAGGTACCAGTTGAACAGTCGAACAGTCAGGCTTATATATATATAGATTGTTGTAGGTCTTCTCATTCTTGATATTCAGTTTTTCCAATTGGTTGACTGATGTATTTCTAATGTCTAGAACAGTGCTTTGCATAGTAAGTAAGTATTCAGCAAATATTTGTTGAAAAATGAATACTTATAAAATCTGTAACTATAAAGTTAGCAGAATAAAATTTATAAATGGTATATATATATACATATATATATGAACAAATAAAATAAATAAATATAAAATATTATAAAATTTAAAATATGTATATGAAATAAAGGCTTACAAAAATAAGCACTAATGTAAAAGCAATTATAATAAATAGAAATGAGTTAGAATTAATGAATAAATGAAAGACTCATATTGAATTAAATTTGATTAAACAATATATTTTTATAAGATACATTTAATACAAAATTTAAGACAAAAGAATTCTAATATATTGAACATAAATTGGTGGAAAATGGTATAGCAATAACATATGAGTGAATGGTACGGCAATATAGCAATTTTAATAGCTAAAAATAGAATTTAAGTAAGAAACAACATGATTGAAAATAGTTATAACCATGAGGGGCACTACTAGTATAAACTTTAACTACTATTATATAAAATAACTTACAGAACTTACATATAATCTTTCCCTTGTGTTATTTTATTGGATAAAGCCATCACAGAAATGCTGAGTAATATTTATAGCTGTAGACCACTCTGTTGTTTCTGGCTTATGTGGGGATACATTAACACTTGCAAAGCATGTAAATTTTATTTTGCATATACCTGGGATCACTGCTGGAACAGGATATAACAAATTAGTTATAGTTGATCACCCTGCTTTTTTATTCCATCATTAAGCATGGACTGGTATGTTTGATAAAGAATATGTAATTGAGAACTCTTTAATACTCTATTGAAAGAATCACAGGCTTCTTACCTTTTGACTTATTAAAGTGATAGATTATTATTATAATACTAGAGGCCCAATGCACGAAATTTGTGCAAGAGTAGGCCTTCCCCCTGCTGCCGGCACTGGCTCCCCTCTGGCACCCGGGACCTGGGCTTTTCCTCCAGCCACTGGCAGGCACCTGGGACCCGGCTTCCCTCGCAGCCCCGGCTTCATCTGGAAGGTCATCCGGAAGATCGTCCAGTGTAATTAGCATATTATACTTATAGACTGAAACATCCTTATATCTTATATTAACTGTACTTGTTCACAATGTAATAGTCTTATAACATAGTGATGGATTTGGGGTGGCAGTATTTTAGCATTTGTATTTATATGTAAGATTGGGCTAAAATATTTTGGATGTGTGTTATGGAATAAATGTTCATATTTCCCTCAAATTTATATATTGAAATCTCCACTGCATGGTGATGGGATTAGGAGGTGAAGCCTTTGGGTGGTAATTAAGTTATGAAGGTGGAGACAGCATGAATGGGATTAGTGAGAGCCCTTATAAGAAGAAATGCTAGAAAGATGATTTTGCTCTCTACCATGTAAAGATACAAAGAGAAAACAGCCAACCAGGAGGGACTACTTTCACCAGACACGTGATCTGCCTGTGCCTTGATTCTGGATTTCCCAACCTCCAGAACAGTGAGAAATAGATGTTATTTAAGGCACCTCCTCTATGGTATTTTTGTTATAGCATCCTGAATTTACTAAGACGAGGGGGTGCTGTTTTTGTCAGATTTAGAATCCAAGTAAATGTCATAAAATGAATTGAGTAGCTCTCAATTTTTCTCAAGTTTAAGCACTGAAAATATTAATCTCTAAATTATGTAAGCTTCATGCCTTTTTTACATTTGAATCAATTACTTTCCTGTCTATTTTCATCACAGTTTAAAAATAAAAGTTTAATATAATATTTTCCTCAGTATAAAATTCCTCTACATTCATAATTATATTGCTTCAGAAATCTTTTAAAAAGTAAATTTACAATATTTGCGCCAGGTATTGAAGGATGAATAGTATGTGATGGAAAAAAAGGTCATGGCCAGAAGAAATGAAAATGTTTAACATTCACAAAATTTCTTTTTCATAGAAATGCAACACATTGTCAAAAGATCAAACCAAAAACAAACACTCAATTAAATTATGTCTGTAATAAAAACCCCCAAACTTTATTTAGGTGCCAATACATGTACTCCAGTCAGAATGCTTCTAAATCTCTGGGAAAGTGTATATTTTCATAAAGTTTTTCCTGTTAGATGGAATCTAGCAACTAATCTATTTTCTTACTTGACAAAGAGTCTTTGCAGAATTGCTTAATTGAGGATGTTGGAATGGGAAGATTATCTTGGATTATCTACATGGGCCTAATTTAATCAGATGAGCCCTTCAAAGAGAAGAAAGGTTGAAGGGTAAATCAGGAGATGTGATTTGGACAGGAGCTCAAGAATGTGTGTGGGCTCTAAATGCGAAAACTGCCCTCAGCTGACAGCTAGCAAGAAAACAGGGACCTGCTGAAACCGGTTTGGCTCAGTGGATAGAGCGTCGGCCTGCGGACTGAAAGGTCCCAGGTTCGATTCCGGTCAAGGGCATGTACCTGGGTTGTGGGCACATCCCCAGTGGGAGATGTGCAGGAGGCGGCTGATCTATGTTTCTCTCTCATCAATGTTTCTAACTATCTCTCTCCCTTCCTCTCTGTAAAAAATCAATAAAATATATTAAAAAAAAAAAAAAAGAAAAGAAAACAGGGACCTAGGTCCTACCATGGCAAGGAAATGAAGTCTCCCTGAGAGCCTCGAAAAAGGAATGGGAATGTCACTTTGCTGAAGCCTTTGTTTAGCCTAGTAAGACCCATGTGGGATTTATGACCTACAGAACTATAACATAATACATTTGTGTTGTTTTAACCCACTAGACATGGTAATTTGTTACAGCAGCAATAGAAAACTTACATACCCTTAATACTAAGAGAATCAGAACAAAACTTAGGGATGATTCACATAGAAACCTATGATATTTTTAAGTTAAAGTTTTAGCACAAAAAAATGTTGGTTTCATTTTCAAATTTGTAGTGTATCAAATATTTGACTGTCATTATTTCTTTGGAGCTGTACCATAGAGTGAACACTCAATATAAAATATTCTACTGAATGAAATCACTATATTTTAACTCATTTATGTCAAGAAATAATTTTTTTCTTTTTTTAAATATATTTTATTGATTTTCCACAGAGAGGAAGGGAGAGAGAGAGAGAGAGTCAGAAACATCGATGAGAGAGAAACATCGACCAGCTGCCTCCTGCACATCCCCTACTGGGGATGTGCCCGCAACCCAGGTACATGCCCTTGACCGGAATCGAACCTGGGACCTTTCAGTCCGCAGGCCGACGCTCTATCCACTGAGCCAAACCGGTTTCGGCCCAAGAAAGAATTTATAGACTCTATACTTTATGTATCTAAGATTGCCTGTCTTGAAAACTCTCCTATTCAACAATCTGATATCTATTCTTCTACATTATTTATCTTTTTTGAGACCATAATCTTCCTTATTACCCAAGAAGAATAAACCATGTGCTGTGGTGAATTAATGGTTTCAGTTCTTTATTTAACATCTGTATCCTTACTCATTTTTCTGGGTAGCTAACATAGAAGAGAAGGGTTAAAAAATCACTCAAGATTATGAAATGAAGTTTTTGAAAGCAGTAGTTACCTGCAATAGTGAATATATCATGCCAAGTTCATTATTTCATAATATGAATTTAAAAACCTGGTTAGTATGGTAATTGTTTTGGCACATCCTTTTACCCTAGAACTTTATATTACAAAAAGAAAGTTGATGCAGCTTAAATTAGTGTTTGACCATCTATAATAATAAAAGCATAATATGCTATTTAGACTGGACGGCCGAACAGTGGAACAACCAGTTCAAATGACCTTTCAGATGAAGCCGGGTGCTGCAGCTGCGAGGGCCAAGACCCTTGCATGAATTTTGTGCACTGGGCCTCTGGTCCTATCTAATAAAAGAGAAACATGGTAATTAGCCGTACCTCCGCTACCCTTCCCATAGGCTAATCAGGGCGATATGCAAATTCACTGCCAGCCAACATGGCGGCCAGCAGCCAGGCAGCTTGAAGCGAACATGAGGCTTGCTTGTTTCAGTGACGGAGGACTCCAACATTCCCCGCCTGCCGTTGCCGGCCTCTGAGCTTGCAGTTTGAAACATTGTTACAAATATAGAAGCTAAACAAAACCCCAGAAACCTGCTTTTAGCCCACTAGGATCTCAGAGCTGGAGTTGAAACAGTGTTTCTATTATAGAACCCAAACAAGCCAGATACCTGCTTTCAGCAGCCGAGGCCTAAGAGCTGGAGCCAAGCCTCAGAGCTAAAGCTGGCCCAGAATAAAAAAAAAAAAAGAAAAAAAGGAGCGGTTGGGAGTTTAAGTCACCCGCCAGCCTGAAAACAGCCCTCAGCCCCTCACCCAGGCTGGCCAGGCACCCCAGTGGGGACCCCCACCCTGAAGGGTGTGTGACCAGCTACAAACAGCCATCATCCCCTCATCCAGGCTGGCCAGGCACCCCAGTGGAGACCCCCACCCTGATCTAGGATACTCTTCAGGGCAAACCAGCCGTCCCCGACCCGTGCACCAGGCCTCTACCCTATATAGTAAAATGGTAATATGCCTCCCAGCACCAGGATCAGAGGAGCCGCAAGGCCTCCTGGCACCGGGATCAGCGTGACAGGGGGCAGCGCCCAAACCCCCTGATCGCCCTGCGGCTCTGTGTGTGACAGGGGGCAGGGCCACAACCTCCCTATCTGCCCTGCTTTGTTCATGACACGGGAAGGCACCCCAACCCCCTGATCAGCCCTGCTCTGTGCCTGATAGGGGGGAGCTCCCGAACCCCTTGATCGTCCTGTGGCTCTGTGTGTGACAGGGTGTGGTGCCCCAAACCCCCCCCCATGGGCCCTGCCCTGAGTGTGACAGTGGTGGCACCCCAACCCCCTGATTGGCCCTGCTCTGTGGGTGATAGAGGGCGGCGTCCAACCCCCTGATCCGCCCTGCTCTGTGTGTGACAGGGGGCGGTGCCCCAACTCCCCTATCAGCCCTACTCTGTGAGTGACAGGAGGTAACTCCTCAACCCCCTGATCTGCCCTGCTCTGTGCGTGACAGGTGGTGGCGCCGCAACCTCCCCATCGACCCTGCCTTGAGTGTGACAGGGGGCCGTGCCCCAACCCCCCCCCAATCGGCCCTACCCTGAGTGTGACTGAGGGTGGCATAGCAACCTCCCAATCTGCCCTGCTCTGTGCATGACAGGGGGTGGTGCCCCAACTCCCCAATCAGCCCTGCTCTGAGCCTGACCAGGGGCTGCACCTAGGGATTGGGCCTGCCCTCTGCCACCCAGGAGTGGGCCTAAGCCAGCAGGGCGTTATCTCCTGAGGGGTCCCAGACTAAGAGAGGGCACAGGCTGGGCTGAGGGGCCCCCCCCTCCCGAGTGCACAAATTTTTGTGCACCGGGCCTTTAGTTTCAATATAAGCAGCCAGAAGAAATGAAACAGAAGTCACTGAAAAAAATTGGAGTCAAACATTTCATTATATTAAACATTTCTCTCTGCCTCCTCTAATCTTCAATAAAAATCTCAATTGCAATAATTGTTATAGAATGTTATTAAAATTATGTTTCAATCAGAATTTCTGCCATATTACTTTGTAAAGATCCTGCGCTTTGGGGAACTATTTGTTACAGGTAGGATGTGGCTAAGCTATCTTCATTAAATCCTTGTAAGCTTCATGATCTTTTGAATTCTCCAGGACCTTTAGGACTCTGAGTGACCTCGACTGGGCTTCTAAGTTAATCCAGCCTAGGTTCAAGTTCATTGAGTTCACCCTGGATGTAGGTTTGAATAGATCAATTTGTGTAATTGATACTATATGCTCCATCTATCCATTCATTTATCTATCCATCTAATGGGGAAGAATACAAAAAGAATGTAAGGAAGGTAAGTTACATATTTGGTGGTGCTACATTAGCATTGTCTTGATAGATTTTTGTGACCACATACACTAATTTGTCCATAGCAGCTTCCATTTAAAAAAATTATAGTCTTCTTCTTAGCCTATACACCCAAATTATTTTCCTGGAGAATAAGTGCCCTGTGTTTTGGAGATGTTAATGATGTACTCCAACTTCTAAGGGAAACCAAGGCCTCTGGGAAAGGAGCGCTGATGTGGGTCAAAATCAGGAGCACGATTAAGCAATGGATTACAATCACTTAGGATATAGTTCTTATTCCTTTTTAAAATCTGCTGCTTTTTATTAGTCCTTTGTATTTTTTTTTTAAGATAAAGAGATTTGCTCTTTTTCTCTGTCTCT
Organism: Myotis daubentonii; assembly: GCF_963259705.1. NCBI lineage: Eukaryota > Metazoa > Chordata > Mammalia > Chiroptera > Vespertilionidae > Myotis > Myotis daubentonii. The sequence continues at coordinate 88,043,301 of NC_081841.1, forward strand.
TTAATTTTCTACAGTTAGAGAGGTAAGAGCTTATTGTGTTACTTTACCTGTCATGGAAAGACCAAAATGTGGGTAATTTTTGCTTGAGGGAATGCCTTTTTATTTTTCTTGCTGTTTGTTCTCCTATTGAGGTGGCCTCTTTTTAGGCCTTATATGCTTTTCTTAACATCTCTGAACTAAGATAAGGAGACTGGTTTAGAGGGGAAAGGGGATTCTGTTAACCTAGGTTTTTATGTCAGAGACGGAAATTACTGTACCTGTGGGTTCACTGTAGCTCAGGGTTTCACATTATAGCAATAAGTAGTGCTCATTTGCCTTTGACTAGCTCCTTGCTGAACTTAAGCCGTAGACTATAGATGCAGACATTATACCATCTCAGCATGACTAAAAAGAGGAAAATAAAATGTTCAGTTTAAATATTATAAACTAGAGGCCTGATGCACAAAATTCGTGCAAGAGTAGGCTTTTGCAGCCCTGGCTGCCTCGGCCGTTGCAGCCCCGACTTCATTTAGAAGGTTGTCTGACGGTTGTTCTGCTGTTCGACTGTTTGGTTGATTTGCATATTATGCTTTTATTATTATAGATGTAACAAACACTGTAACTCTTAAGTGCAGCTTAATGTATAGAAAGCCAAATGTGTGAAGAAAAATAACTAGGGTTTTCAAAATTTGAATTGGTTTACCACTATACAATTTTTAACTGAAATCATGTTTCTTATAGGTCAGTGATTAATCTGTACTATCTTCATATTCTCTTTCTCTACATTTATTTTCTTCTCTGTTTTGCATTTAACAAATGGTATATGTAACTCTGAATCAGCTTTGGAGAAAATTTGAAATCTGGTGACATTCTTACTAGTTTTCATCTCTAATTTACCTGGTATCCTCATGGTGTTCTGCATAGTCCAATATCTCCCATGATGTTTTTTTTTTTTTCAGTATAGTATTCAATATGGAATTTAAGGCTGAAAGGCACAGAAATTTATGATGGTAGAAGCTGGATATCCCATAAATGAACCCGGCAGGTATCCATTTTCTTCATGTACAAACACTATTAATCTTGTGTATGAAAACAGAAATGTTCTGAAAATTGACTGAGCTCTTTGTTTTGCTTAAAAGAATTATGCAATATTTTTGCCCTGAAAATTATCTATCTCTGATGGAATTTTATTGTTTCAGGTGAGTTAAATTTTCTTATTTGTATAAGTTAAAAGTTATTTTGTTCATCTATGTACCAATTATTTACTGAATATATACAATTTTCTTTAATTCCTTTTAATTTCAAAAATTTAATGGGTGTATTGCTTATATGTTTTAGGGGAAAAAAAATTACCAGAACTCAGAAGTAGAAAGGCAGAGAGGAATGCCAGTTTAATTGTTCTGTTTACCAAAAGCAGTTTTCCTAAAATATCTTCCTCAAATGTCTGACAAGTAGCACACACACATACACACACAAATTTCCTGCTTAATTGCTTGTCAGTTTCCATGTATTTATCTTGAACCTAAACTGATTTTTCTGCAGAAATAATCCTGAGCTTATTGGTAATTTCTAATGGATTTTTTTTTAATGTGGTAAAAAGCATTTCATTTAAATTGAATCGTTATGCTCAGCAATAGTTCATCATTATGAGACAATCTTTGTATGTAACCCACTATGATGGGCAGAGCAATTCTTTGGGTGTGTGTGTGTGTGTGTGTGTGTGTGTGTGTGTGTGTTGTATGTGTGTGTGTTTGTGTGTTAGCCAAGAGTGAAAGAGGGAGGAGGGGGCGGTTGGTGCTGAGGAAGAATGGGAAGAAGAAGACTATGTCAATTTGAGATTTAGAGAAAGCAAAAAGAGCTTAGTCTTGATGACTAAAATCTGAGGCTGGAACCTGGCAATTATGAGCTGGAAGGTATTCATGCAATTTATGAGTAACCCTATTTTTGGCTGAAACATAATTCAAAGGAATCACTCACTGCTTGAAAGAAAGTCCAGGTATATTGGCACAATCACTGAAAAACAACATTTCTATCGTGCTTCCAGCAGCTCTTCATTACTGACAGGAATATAAATGGAAAATCTCCCTCACTTGGGGCTTCAAAAGATAGCCACCTACAGGCATTTTACTTTCTTAGTGCTAAAAAGATAAAATCATCATCATCCTTGTAAAGGTTTTCTTATTTGTTATAGAACACCTTAGTAACATAATATTTTCCTTGTGGATTAACTATTTCTAACCTGTTATTAAGCTAAAATTTCAAAGAAAGGTTTTTTTGAAGGTCACAATAAGCTACCCAGAGTCTGCAGCTTTTAAAAATTCATAAAGAAGATGTTTGAATTGAAGCACCATGTTTTTGGTTCCTGCTAAGCATCTTTCCAACATGCGGAGTAATCAAGACCTACTGGTGAAACCTCCTTGGCCTTGAGCTTGATAGACGGTGATTTGAGGCTGCTTTGCTAATGAAATTTCATGAATCTGTGGCATGTTTATGCTGAAAGGGGAGGTCACTCTAACTCAAAAGACTCTGACACCCAGCACAGTATCTATAATAATAATAAACCTAATATGCAAATCAACCAAATGATCTAACAGCAGAACAACCGTCCGGATGACCTACCGGACAACCACACTGACAGGCACTGGCACCAGGCCAGCCAAGGTGGGTGTGATGCGATTGGTTGAGGGCTCCTCCATTGCCCCACAATTGCACCCAGGCCACCAGGCTGACTGTTCTGTGGCGGGTGGGCGGGGCCTCCCTCTGTGGGGTGATTGATCTGGGAGCCCGGTGATCAATCGCCCCTAGAGGGAGGCCCAGGCCAGTCAAACGATTGCACCCCATGCCTGTCACCCACAGAGGGAGGCGCCTGGTGAGGGGGGAGCACAGCTGCACAGATGGCAAGCAGTGGCAGCAGCAGGGGCGGGGCCAGATGCCAGCAGCCGGTGGGAGGAAAGTCCCAATAGACCCTGATCACTGGCCAGGCCTAGGGACCCTATCCCAGATTGCAAGAGGGTGCAGACCGGGCTGAGGGACATCCCCCCGTGCATGAATTTCGTGCACTGGGCCTCTAGTCTGAGACATAAAGCTGGTAGTAGATAATTTTTTATTGAAGTAATAAATGAATGAATCTACGAAAGAATGAATTAATCACCACTGACTTGGTTCAGGGTTTGTATCCTTCATCCCAGTCTGATGTCTTAGTTATGGATGGGCTCCATCAAGAGAGTTACTGTTAAAAAGGCAGGAAAAAAAGAGAGTTACTGTTAGATGAGAAAGTCCAGAGCAACACAATTGCCATTCCGTGAGACACTGCAATCTTCTCAGCCAAAGCAAGCTTAGGATGTTGTTTCTCAACAAAGTTCTCCAGGCAGCCACTACCAATCAATCAGAGTTGGTCAAATGTTTATCTTTGAAGGTCTAAGAAAATTAGCACAAACCTGACACTATCAGTTAAAAAAAGATGTCTCCCATCTTTTTTTGTAGTACATTTTGTACAACCCATTTATTCCTCATTATTTACTCAAATTGTCCAAGGGTGGGCTGGAAATTTGTATTAGAATTTATGTTTATGCAGAAACAATTGTGTCCCAAGTGTACTACTAGGTGTGGATGACCATCTACTAGGTGCTGTGGCCTTTGCCCTAGGCCTTTAACTGGGTCAATCACATAGAAATCACCTGAATGGTCCTCTCTTCTTTGAATGAGGTGCAACCTGTGATTTGCTTCTAAGAAACAGAGTATGAGAAAGGTGATGCGATATCACTCTCATAATTACATTTAATTCTATTACTCCATCTTAGTAGACCAGAGAGAGAGAAATCCTCTTACCTTCCTTGAAGAATCCAACAGCCATGTTGTGGACTCCCTACAGAGAAGGCCATGTGGCAAGGAAAGTGGACAGTCTCTCAACAGCCAATGCAGAGATGGGTCCCTCAGTCACAGAGGAAATGAATTCCACAAACAATCCAAATGAGCTTGTAAACAGATTCACTAAAGACTATATTTACAAACCTTCCTTGTAATTAGCTAGTCCTATGATTAGGTTCTGGACAATGAAATGTAAGCAAACATTATTGATTCAACTTCTTGTTTATCTTTTAAAAGGAAAGGGGCGCTGTCTCTGCCCCCTTCTCTTTCTCTCCCTGTCAGGCTAAAATGTGAATCTGATAAGAAGCTGTACTCAATTTGTAGCAAGCCCCTACCAGTGGCAGAGAAACAAATGGAAGGGAGTCTGGTGCTCTAATACCATCGATCTGCCATACCAGAAATGAACTGACTAACTTCTTAGGCTCTTTGGGGAGAAAGAAAGAAATTACTCTTGGTGAGAAAGAAAAATCAACTATATTGTCAAATCTCTGAATATAGAAGTCCAGCCTTGAATCTTCATCAATACATCAGTCTATCTAGCAACCTAATACATATTGTCTAAGTGTCTGTGTTCTCACCAAGCTTTATACAACAAATAGGTTACATTATATTCACTAACTTGTAGTCCCCATTTGTGTAATTTTAGAATCTAGGACATTTTCAGCATCCATTTTTTCCTAAGTATTTCTTAAAGTGCTCACAAGTTTTCTCACAGTGCTAGTAAATTAATCAAGGCTGTTTGTATACAACACTGTTTGACATCTGTTCTGGGATATTGCTCATTTCTATTTCTGTTCTACAATATACCCTAAGGAACTGAATATTTCTTTCCTCATTTTACTGATTCCTATTATTTCAAGATAAAAAGATGAGCTAGATTTCTCATTCTGTATATTATGCTTGGTTAAGGGATCACAATTCTATTACTTTCAACCCAGAGTTTACCTCAACTATCAGGATGGCCAGTTGGAACCAACTGAGTTCAAAACCACCAGAGATTTTTGGCTTCTTATATATGTGACTTATTTCATAAGAATGAATTCTATCTCTGTGAACTCATAGTGACCCAGGAAATGGTATTTCTAGAGCTTTCCTATTTTCTAATCCCAGTTTGCTCTATGCTGATTATAAATTACATTTGGTGATATACTTTGAATAATTTTTCCAGAAATAAAAAGCCCAATAGGTAAATTAAAAATATACACTAAAAATTTCAAATATTCCAAAGAAATCAGAATTAAGGTAAATAACTGGACAGTTAGGGTAAAAGGTTGAGTTTAGAATATGCATGTTTATGGAGAAACAAAATTTAGTTACAACCAGCAAGTATGCTACCTTCTATACTGAAGAGTACATTATTAGAATGAATGCTTAGATCTCAATGGTAGTATCTCCTATGTTTAAACTTTTCTGTTAATATTTTAAAATAAGGGAAATATGAGCCACTTTACTAATAGAGAATTACATATCTCAAAACAAAGCATGAAATTTTAAGAAAACCTGCAAAAGCAACAAAAAACACATCTGGAATGGCTGTCAATTACATCTATAATAATATAGATCTTCAATTTCCTAAATGAGGTTTGGTTCTAATACATATCAATATAAAATGGAAAAATCTAATATGGAATGATTTTGAGTTTTGCTACTGAAGAATGGTGTGAAAGAGAGAGGAGAGGGGCACATATAATCTAAAGAACAAAACGAACAAAATTGAAAGAGACTCATAGACACAAAGAGTGAACTGGGGTTTGCCAGAGGGGAGGGAGGTTGGGGGATTGGGTGAAAGAGTTGAAAGGACTAAGAAGAACAAATTGGCAGTTACAAAACAAGTCATGGGGAAGTAAGTAAAACATAGGAAATATAGCCAACAATACTGCAGTGACTATGTACAGTGCCAGTTGCGGTCCTGGAAATATCGAGGGGAACACTATGTAAAGTGTATGATTGTCTAATCCAGTGATGGCGAACCTATGACATGCGTGTCAGAGGTGACACGTGAACTCATTTTTTTGGTTGATTTTTCTTTGTTAAATGGCATTTAAATATATAAAATAAATATCAAAAATATAAGTCTTTGTTTTACTATGGTTGCAAATATCAAAAAATTTCTATATGTGACACGGCACCAGAGTTAAGTTAGGGTTTTTCAAAATGCTGACACGCCAAGCTCAAAAGGTTCGCCATCACTGGCTAAGTTGTACACTTGAAACCAATACAAAATAAAATTGAAATAACAAAAATAAAAATAATAAAATAGAACTAATTGTATTAAAACTTTCTGGACAGGCTTCACTAAACCAGTTCATTTTTCTTGTTCCTCAAAATACAGAAAGACAACTAATTGAAAGAGAACAACTTAAAACCATTTTTAGGCTATGCAAGGAATAGATAAAAGAATCTATATCTATTCATTTTCCAGCTTTTTATTTCAAAAAGAGCTGGAAAATACTTTTCACTTGCAGACATAATTAGACTCATACATATTTTACTCATTAGCATTGTCTTTCCTCACAATGTACAGAGTCAAAGGACAAGTAACTTTATTCCTATTGGCAGTAGCCTTATTTATAAGACAATAACAACTGGTTGATCAATATAAATAAACATTGTGTAGAATTGCTATTTAAATTCTATATTTCTTAATCCTTTTCAAGGAGAAAGAGGATAGGTAACATTGGGAAACCTAGCAATGTTCGAATATATTTTAGTAAGACTTTCTGTGATATGAATTTGAAAGTATATTTTGGAAATATAATTTGGTTTGGTCAAGAACCATCTAATGGCTGTTTTACTCAAGAAAAAAGGAATAATCATGGGCCTGGACCTGCAGATTTGGATCCTACTTACTGAAGTGCAAAACCTGGAGTCATCCAAGTAGTAACTGTTTTAACAAAGTAACCCAAAGCTAAAAACATTTCAGGAGAATTTGCAAAAGTAGCTTTCTTGTTGACTCCAGCCACAAAGCACATATTCATGACCAAACATTTAACATCTATACTAACTGCCAAAACAAAGGGGGGAAGGGAGCAGGGAGAGGAAGGAAATAATCATTTATATAAATTTGAAATACAAAATGTTCCAAGCAAAAATGAGTTACATTTTGAAAGTATTTTTTCAATGTCAAAATGTTTTCTAATGGGCCAAAAAGAGCTGGAGAATACTTTTTACTTGCAAACATAATTAGACTCACATATTTTACTCATTAGCATTGTCTTTCCTCACAATGTTCTGTCTATAACCAATTATTCTCTACTGCTCATTCTGCAGAAATCATGACATATATAATAACATAAGCGTAAATATGTAACAATAGTAAACATTGGTTTTCCTCTAATAGATTTGCATGATTATATCAACATGCATAAGATGATGCCACTAAAATGCAGGATATGAAAATATTTCCAGCATTTCAAAAAAAATCAGAATGTAGCTACTAGTGCTGTGTATTTTACTGAATAAAATTTTTAAGAAAGGTTGACAGAAAGTCCCATGTGTCAACTACATAGAACTATTTGCAATTGTCTGAGTGTCATGTTCTCTATGCATTCATACGTCATTAAATGGGATCTTTTCTTTACCATAGATTTCTTTTTCCTATTATATGCCCGAAAAACTCCTAACAATTTTTGTGTTAAATAATCCCTATATGCAGCAAACTATACTCTCATGTGATTTTTAGCATGCTGTTATTGTAGTACTAGTTATACTGTATTCCACATAGAGTGTAAACAACTCAAGGTCATGTAGTCATACAAGATCCCACTTTCCTAGGATCTTGTAGTATAATTGTGATCAAAATGTTAAACAAATCTTGACTATAATAATAATTTACATAATGCTTAGAGTTTCAAAAAGTACTTTCTCATATATTATCTCTTGTAGTCTTTTAGCAACTCAGTGAGATAGCTTTATGTTAGCTGAAACAATGTAGGATTCAATTATTGGATAGTGTAATAATAATTTCTAAACATGGCAACAGATCAAACTCACCAGGAGATATTTCTCACAAATTAAAAGCTAAACTAAACTGAAATAAATATATCCATGATCTATAATAATAAAAGCATAAAATGCTAATTAGACTGGGCAGCCAAACGACCTTCCAGACATTATTCCGGACATCCTTCTGGATGAAGCCACAGTGTCAGGGGCCAAGGCAGAGGGGTTAGGAGTGATGATGCAGGCAGGCAGAATGGTAAGGGACAATGATGCAGGCAGGCAGAGTGGTTATGGGTGATCAGGCAGGCAGACAAGTGGTTAGGGGCGACCAGGCAGGCAGGCAGGCAGGCTAGCTGTTAGAAGCCAGTTGTCCCAGATTGCGAGAGGGATGTCCGACTGCCGGACATCAGGCCTAAACCGGCAGTTGGACATCCCCTGAGGGGTCCCGGATTGTGAGAGGGTGAAGGCTGGGCTGAGGGACCTCCCGCCCCTAGTGCATGAATTTCATGCCCCAGGTCCCTAGTATAAAATATAAGGGGTGTAGAGGGGCATATTGGATATACATCACTGCAAATAAGATTAAACTATACATTCTATTTTATGATTTTCTTATTACCAATATTACTTTGGAGGTGGCTTTCAATATCATCACATATAGATTCACCTCATTTTTTTTCAGTGGTTCTGGTATATGCCAATATATGTATAGATACACAATTTATTCAACCTGGTCTCTGTTTTGTGTTTTCTGGGGGTGAGTGTTATGGTACTTGTTTGGTTGGCTCTTACAAAGAAAACTCAATGGTCATGCTCATATATTTTTGTATACATACATGCATACACACATGTATATATTTATCTTTAGCTATATATCTTTAGGTACTTTTCTGAATATATTTAGAGGTTATATCACCATAGATGAATTTCTGGTTACAAAGGTATATACATTTAAAATATTGATAGATGTTGCAATTAGTTTCTAAAATTTTGTATTAATTTTAATTCCCACCAAGGAGAATTGAGAATTACTGATTCACTGCATGATTGCCTATGGAGGTAGGATCCAAATTTAATCTTGGCCATCCTGATTGTGAAAATTGGCATCTTATTTCTGTTATGTTTGATTTTAATTATGAGTGAGGTTGAACATCTCTTCATATATTTATTGGCTATTAGAGTATGTGAACATGTGTATACCATCTGTTCATGTTTTTGATACATTCTTTTATATTGTTAATCTTATTTTTTGTAACAGCTCTATATAAAATGAAATTAGTTTTTTTATATGACTTGCAAATATTGTCATTAGTTGTCATTTTGGGAGAACAATTTAAACATACATACCACAGGGACTTTCACAGACACTTCCCCTCTTCCCTCCAATCTTGACTCATTGAATCTTTGGAATTGAGAAATAGGAATCTAAAATTTTGGAGAACTTCACCCAGGTGATTCTAGTTGACCAATGGACAGTGTTTGAAAACTGACTTATATAGGAGGAATGAAATAGTTAAGTTCAAAAACCTGTGTTGATAGAGAAGCTATTTTTGATAGCAACATTCAAGAAGAGTCATGGAAACCATGACTGTACCCAACTTGCAATATTTTCCTCATGGGTGTTAATCTGGAAGTCATTTTTTCTGACAAAAGATAATGGCTATAAAACTCCTCTTGGCATCATAGCATAGTAGAAATATAGAAACTTTCCAAGAAACAGAGACAGCTATAAATCTATTCCTGGGTATCTCAGAAAACATATTTATAGAGCATTTGGAAAAAACAAGTATTCTTTGCAATGACATGGGCCAAGTGAAGATGCAAAGGCTGAGAGTTATCTGAAAATAAGACCTGATCAGCAATAGCTGATGATAAAGGGGCATAATTATCCTGGATAAGAGATACTCCTGAGAGCTATGACAATCCTTTAAGATGAATGATTAGTATTAATATTATATATATAATAATAAAAGCATAATATGCTAAGTAAACCAGACAGACGAACTGATGATCTTCTGGACGTCATTCGGATGTCCTTCCGGACGAAGCTGTGGTGGCAGGGGCCAAGGCAGAGGCGTTAGGGATGATCAAGTAGGCAGGTGAGTGGTTAGGGATGATCAAGTAGGCAGGCAAGTGGTTAGGGGCGATTAGGCAGGCAGGCCAGTAGTTAGGAGACAGCAGTCCTAAATCACAAGAGGGTGCAGGCCAGGCTGAGGGACCCCCCCCCTTGTGCATGAATTTCATGCACCGGGCCTCTAGTAACTTTATATAAAACTAGAGGCCTGATGCATGAAATTCGTGCAAGAGTAGGCCTTCTTCCCCAGGCTGCCGGCACCGGCTTCCCTCTGGCTTCTGACAGGCACCCAGGACCCGGGCTTCCTTCTGGCCACCAGCAGACACCCAGGACCTGGGCTTCCTTCTGGCCACCAGCAGACACCCAGGATCTGGGCTTCCTTCTGGCCACCAGCAGACACCCAGGACCTGGGCTTCCTTCTGGCCACCAGCAGACACCCGGGACCCGGGCTTCCTTCGGCAGCCCCGGCTTCATCTGGAAGGACATCCGAAAGGATGTCTAGTCTAATTAACACAGTTCGTCTTTATTATTATAGACTAGAGGCCTGGTGCACAAAAATTTGTGCACTCGGGGGGGCGGGGATCCCTCAGCTCAGCCTGTGCCCTCTCGCAGTCTGGGACCCCTCGGGGGATGACCACCTGCTGGCTTAGGCCTGCTCCCCAGGGGCTTGTGCCTAAGATGGCAGTCAGACATCCCTCTGGCAGCCTGGCAGCCCTCGGGGGATGTCTACTTGCCAGCGGGGAGGAGACCTAAGCTGCAGTCAAACATCCTTAGCGCTGCTGAGGAGGCAGGAGAGGCTCCCATCACCACCGCTGTACTGGCAGCCATCAGCCTGGCTTGTGGCTGAGCAGAGCTCCCCCATGTGGGAGAGACTGACCACCAGAGGGCAGCTCCTGCATTGAGCGTCTGCCCCCTGGTGCTCAGTGTGTGTCATAGTGACCAGTCATTCCCAGTCCTTCTGCTGCTAGTGTCAGTTTGCATATTACCCTTTTACTATATAGAATAGAGGCCTGGTGCACGGGTGGGGGCAGGCTGGTTTGCCTTGAAGGGTGTCCTGGCAGGGTGGGGGTCCCGCTTGGGTGCCTGGCCAGCCTGGGTGAGGGGCTGATGGCTGTTTGCAGCTGGTCACATCCCCTTCAGGGTGGGGATCCCCACTGCGGTGCCTGGCCAGTCTGGGTGAGGGGCTGAGGGCCGTTTTCAGGATGGCTGGTGACTGAAGCTCCCAGCCTCTCCTTTTTTTCTTTTCTTTTTTTTCTGGGACTTATTAACCTTCTATAATTGAAACATTGTTGCTGTCACTGGTGCTCCCAGCTCTGAGACCGTGGCCGGCTGAAAGCAGGTATCTGAGGTTTCTTTTTGGTGCTCATTGGTCAGAAATTTGATTTAAGAGGTGCGTTTTGGTTGTAAATGTTGGGATCCTGAACTGCAGGAGTATAGTTTTTAATGTAACCCCAGATACAATGGCAAGGCTGCAGTTAGCAGAACTCTTTTCAAAGGTTCAGAAAGCTTTGTCCAGAAGTTTAAATAGGAGAGATCTGGTTTGAAGGAAAGAGAAATTCCCTCAGGTTAGGATTCCCTCTTAGGAAGCATAGATAGAATTAGCTTCATTTCTCAAAGGATTTGCTAAAACCAGCCCTGGTCATGAAAGCTAGAGAGAAATAATGGGCAGGCTTTGATTTGATATCTAGTCTTTTAATTCATTTTTTTCCTGTTATTCCTTCTGTATCCTGTTTATAAGCCAAAGTGAAGATAATTATTTTCCTCAGAAGTTAGATTTTGGGATAATCAAAAGACTAGTGGTTATACAAGCTTAAAAGAGAAAGGAAAATCTTTGGAAGAGAAAATATATAGTAAAGATTTTATTGTTCTCTAAAGGTACAGGCTCACTGAACATACTATCAAACTAGGACCAAAGAACCTAGGTGAGACTACCTGCTAAGATAATTAATGCTCAGTGGCCTTATGATAGAAACTCTGTGGTAATAGACAATGTGTGATGGTACTAAAATTCAAAAATAACTTGTGTTCGTAAAGGGGATGGAAGTAGAATATATTGCAGCCATAGAATTTAAGACATTTAGCATTATTATCTTTAATTTCCTGTTATAATCATGGTTTGCTTGCCTTCTGGATGAAGTTAAGAATCATTCAATTTGGAGGACTGTAAATACAAGACTTAAAGTTTTATATGGAAATGATGTTTTTCTGCATGTATGTGGAGACAGCAAGGCCAGAAGAGAGCCGCAAGGAAGTCCTAGAGACAAGGAGTACCACCACTGTAAATGTCTGTGTTTTTTCAAAGGGATAGGATAGGGTCAGATATTACTTGTCTAAAATACTGGACAATGCAGAGATGGTTTTCTGCCCTGAATGTGTGAGGTACAGTGTCACAAAAGCTTTTCCAATTGTGGTTAAATTTCCAGATCGTGCATTACAAACATGTAGCTGAAATAAATGTTTTCTCTTCTTTAATGCTTTTTCTCTATCTACATTTTGGTTTTGTCTTTCATCAAAATTATGTGTCTGGCTTAGACAATCTGCTGGGATCTGAAGGCATGCCTACGTCATGGGCCCCCATAGTTGCTTGTGCATTCGACATATTGTGTGAGAGATGCTGGTGCCATCGTGCTTCCTCTTTGCCACTTTGGAGTCTTCAGGAAAAGTGGGATGTACGAGAGAGCCAGGATTTTGTTAATTTGCCTTTGAATCTCTATGGGATCCCTTTCCTGAGGGTGAGTGTGGAAAGACAGTCCATACCTGCACTCAGAGCATTGATTCTACTCAGTGTCTGAACTAAAATCTTTGAGTAATAGTGTGCTCTTATCTTCGTTTGACTTTTTTGACATATTTCAGAGGGGTGGAATTCAGGACTGGGTGGGTTGGTGAATGGTTCTCAATTAATACTTTTACAATCATTTAAAAGTCACCATTAAATGATTCTATTTGTATTATTTCATTTATGTGAATTATCCAAAAAAAAGTAAACATACAGAGACAGACGGCAGATTAGTGGCTTATTAGGAATAAAAGTGAGAATGGGAGTGGCTGCAAATTGGTACATGATTTTTTTAAAGTTCTGAAAATGTTCTAAAAATTGATGATGGTGATGGTTACATACTCTGTAAATTTACTAAAATACGTGAATTGTATGATATGTGAATAAAGCTGCTTTATTTTAAACACAATAAAAACAAACCCAAAACTCAGAACTCAGCAAGGAGTATTATACATGAATATCTGATCTGGGTGGATCCTAAATGAAAACTGCTGGTAAAAGGCTAATTTCAGGGTGACCAGATCAGATAAGCAGTATTCTTTAGGCCAAGATTTTTCTTAAATGAGTGTTGTACATGTTACCCCATCATTCATTGTAAAAGAATCTACAACCAAGAAGAACAGATTTTAACTTTCTTCTGTGTCCCACAGCAAGGACAAAGCGCAGGCCTCTTCGGACCCATTCCCACTTTGTTAATAACTATGTGAATACCTCTTGGTAAATCATAAAGGACATTTCATTTAGATTTTATGACTAATGATTTTAAACATATGTGCTATGCCTCATTTTCATAATTGCAAAATACATTATTTATGTCAAAGTGTAGCCATTTTCCTAAGGCTTCTTGTTACATACATGAGTTATTATTACAGGTAAAGTTTTATAAGCCCTTTGGGAAAATCAGTCTGGATAGCACCGTGATCCACACATTGTTCTTCATCAAACCTGTTTTTAAGTGAAGTAGCCTATATGCAAATGGGTAACCATGATTTGACCAAACATATAGAAAGATTTTATCAGGAGTTTTAACCTACATTTGAATTAAAAAGAAAAAAAAAAAACTGATGATTTTTCTAAGTAGGGCTTCTCTAGCACCAAAAGATTAACTATCATGAATCGTATTTCTCAAACTTATTTGATGCCTTTCACAGCACCCTATCCAATGAAGAATGAGAACTCAGGCCTTATTCTTCAGGATTCATAAAGATTTTTGGGTTCAACACTCCACATATTCTCAACCTAGTTGTTCACTTGAATTCTTCACTTCTTCCCAGTTATGAAATTAAGTAGTTGGTTGGATTATATACTTGCCTTAAATTCCCTGTCTCATCTGTGGGCAGTGTATTATGGATTTCTTTTTCTTTATTCTAAACTAGTCTGGTTGCTTGGTCCAGCTCCCAGAACATCATGTAGGTTCAGAACTTTGAGCTTCAGCTCCTTTATGAGGGAGCTAGCTGAAGTGACAACACAGCTATTGGGCAAAACAGCGGGGGAAATATAGCCTAGCAGTATGTCTACCCACGGAGGCAGAGCATTAACTGGAGATCTGATTTTGCCATAGACCCTACAGGATAACATGGTTAACAGGGCAGTATTCCCATGAATGCCTCTTTAGTTGGACATAGTCCAAGCAGTAATTACTGTTTCATGCTGCAGCAGGGAGGTGCAAATACACCGTTGGCCCAAACTTGAAAGTCCTATAAAAAACAGCAGCGTCTGGGATCGTTGTCTATGATAATAAACATACCAGGTAATTATTTATGGGCATCATTCTAGACTCATTCTACTGGACTCATTTTAGAAGCACATCAGACAATGAGAAGTCACCAGAATTAAACCTCAAGATCAGAGAAAAGTATGCAAATATGGCCACATTAAGGAAGGGAGAAGGGAAGCAGCTAGGGTGTTTTTAATGAGCTGGATCACACTTACTAAATATTTATCAGTTCAGCAAAATCAGAGTTATGTTGAACTCAGAATGTGAGACTAAATCTGAAATGTATTATATGTTGACTATTCCCCACTACTACCTTTGCAATTCAGAATACCCCACCTGCCATGGTAGAGAATATAAAACAGAAGTAGTGGGCCACTTGTTTTCTGAATTAATCCTTCTTCTCTCTTCTCTCTCCCTTTCCTTCAAAGATGGATCCCATGACAACCTTGCTTTGTGTCCAGCTTCCCATCTGGGCTTGGCTTTGATTTAAGTTAAAATTCTTCAGATCCAGAGCCTTGGCTTCTACACTTGATTCTTGGACATGTTGCTTGCTTGGCTCTGATGTTATTTTTGTCTTTGGGGTTTGGTCAGGAATGATGCATTGCTATCCTCAGTCCACCCTGAATTATAGCTAGGTTAGGCAATTCTCTCTGTATTGTCCTCATAGTAGGAAGTGAAATCAGTCATAGTTATAGGTCTGGAGGTGAGCCAACAGAGCGAGAGATTTAATGCCTAATCCTCCTTCCCCTGCTCTGCTCCCATATCTTCTGTGCATGAAGAAAAGTAGACCAGGCTACAGGAGTGATCATAGAAACTGACATTTATTAAGTGTTTACTTCATGCCAGATATTATCTTATTTAATCTTCAAAATAATAATGGAATCTGTGACACAACATTTTTGGAATTTGGGTTCTGCCAGAGTTTTGGAGATGTATCCCGTGGAACTAAGGAATTTATAGAGTATGAAATGGAATAAAGAAGAAAGTTGCCTGGGATATGGGATAGTGGTCTTAGCATAGATCAAATTCTTGTATCTCTAGACATTTGTATTTTCAGTTCTTAATTAACAATCTGCTTCTAATAGGATTATTCATCCTTATGCATTTGTTATAGCGATGAAATCATTACAAAATGTGTAATCTTTCATGTCATTCCCAGGAAGTTTTGAGTAATAATAAGTAGATTCATATTTATTATGAATCTTAATAATAACATTCTCCAAGACTATGTAACATAATGGATTCATGGTATCTACCTTTGGAATCAAAAGCGGAAAAGACCTAAATTATTTTGAAAAAAAGAGAAAGACGGAGGGATGGGACATGCACTATGGAGAAAGGATCTATGATAGGTGACTCTGCAGCTGAGAAAGGAGGTTTGGAATATCTGTGTGTTAGGGAATTTTTTCTAAGTAAAACATGTGCTGTATATACTCCTTTCTCTTTGAAATGTTGAATGAATGATGCATTGCTCACAATTAATTTAATGTGAGTGGATTCTCCATAACAAATAAAAATCTCCACTTGGTTTTACTTCAAGTATTGGCACGGGGTGAAAATACAGATTTTACTAGTGACCAATTTAAGATATGTGTTTTGTCCCTCAAGTGTTAGTCAGATTTCAGTCAGATGGTGGGTGATAGTTAATGTCTAACTTCCCTGATGAAAGGTGGCACATAGATGGTAGGGGCTGCACACACTCTGCAATAAAAAATAAAGAATCCTTCCTGGTTATACTTTAACTATTTTGGTTTCAATATACAAATTAAACAATGTCTAAGAGCCTTCCTTTACTCTATTTTTAGCTCCATATATACCAAAATTCTTTAAATAATAAAAAATTTGCTGTCCACTGTAATATTGTGATATAATGAGACATATATGTTTGACTTTGTCCCTGGATCCTGGCTTGGAACTTCTAAGCCCCCTGGAATCTTTGGAATGATAAAAGTGTCATTTTGAATACTAATAACATGACTGCTGGCTGGAGTCTTTAAACAGCTTCAGAATTTGGGCTGGTTGCCAGAAAGACAAAAGCATGATTAGAAGGTTGGGGCTTTCAGTTCTACTCAGGAACCTCTGGGGAGGGGAGAGGGCCAATGATTTAATTGTGCTTATGTAATGAAGCCTCCACAGAAACCCTAAACAATGGGTTTTGAGAGTTTCCATTTGGTAACTCCTCCTCCATTGACTGTGAAGGTGAGGTACTCCAACTCCACCGGGATCGAAGGGCCTTTGCTCCAGACCTTTCAGGACCTGGCCCACAGTACCTCTTTATCGGGCTGTTCGTTTGTATCCTTTGTAATACACTTTAAAGTAAACTGGTAAATGTCAGTAAATGTTTCCCTGAGTTCTGTGACCCACTACAGCAAATTATCCAAATTGAGGAAAGGGTTGTGGGAACTCCCAATTAATAGCCAGTTGGTCAGAAGTACAGGTGACAACCTGGGCCTTATGACTGGCGTCTGAAGTGGGGGCAGTGTTGTGAGACTAAGTCCTTGTCCTGTCAGGTCTGCATGTGTTTTGTCCCTCAAGTGTTAGTCAGATTTCAGCCAGATGGTGATAGTTAATGTCTAACTTCCCTGATGGAAGGTGGCACATAGATGGTAGAAGCTGGGTAGTTAGTGTCAGAATTGTGCCGTCCAGGTAGTTGGAAAACTGGTTGTATGGGAACTCCCCTCCCCCACACATGCACATATTGTGACAGAAGTATTCCAAGTAGATTAATAAATTTTCATTTACCCTCCAATAGGCTTTTAGTGATTTTAAGCAGATGGGTAAAATTTTCCCTACTCTAAATTCTCTAATAACATTTGTTTTTAGTATTCTGTGGACTCTCAGAAAGAATAGACACCTACCTTTTTGATGTTTGGCCAGGCAAGAGGGATAATTTAAAGTAGCAATCAGGAGAATATTAATATTCTACCAGTTTTGTTTGAAAATCCTTAAATGAGGCACACTAAAGTGTGTGTGAGAGAAAGAGAGAGAGAGAGAGAGAGAGAGAGAGAGAGAGAGAGAATATGTGTGAATGAATGTATAGTTAAGTGTGATTTTGGAATTACATATTTTAATAATAGATAAAGTCTATATATTATATATGAGATATAGCATTATATGAACTATTATAACTACATACACAAGCAAATTTGGCACAAGTTCTCATTTTTTATTGTCTATCATTTAATTTCCAAGTCCTTTGTATATATCTTACAGCAGGGGTCCTCAAACTACGGCCAACGGACCACATGCAAATACAAATATTGTATTTGTTCCCGTTTTGTTTTTTTACTTCAAAATAAGATATGTGCAGTGTGCATAGGAATTTGTTCATAGTTTTTTTTAAAAAACTATAGTCCGGCCCTCCAACGGCCTGAGGGACAGTGAACTGGCCCCTTGTTTAAAAAGTTTGAGGACCCCTGTTATACAGCATATATACTTATAGTATATATCTTACAGCACTCCCTGACTTATTGTTACTTATAATTATTTCTTATTTAAGAGTAAAGTGGACAAAAAGGATTACTGTCTGTACTTGTTTGCTAGGGTTGTCTAACTGGGTGACTTAAACCAAAGAAACGTAATGTCTCACAGTTATGTGAGGAAGGTGTTGGCAGGGTTGGCTCCTTCTAAGGGCTGTAAGGGAAGGATCTGTTCCAGACCTCTCTCCTTGGCTGTCTTCTCCCTGTGTCTTCACTTTGTCTTCCCTCTGACTATGTTTGTGTCCAAATTTTCTCTTCTTATAAGGACGCCAGTTATTTTGTATTAGGATCCATCCTAATGACTTCACTCTCACTTAATTACTGTGTAAAGACTCCATCTCCAAATAAGGTCACAATCTGAGGTACTGGGGGTTAGGAATTCAACATAAGAATTTTGGAAAGGCATAATTTAACCCATAACAGATTCCTTTCACTGGAAGCTGGAGATTTTCTATGGAAGCCTTCTGGGTTTATCTGATTGTCTTTGCTAATTTACAACTGGAGATGGAAGGTAACTTGTGGAGGGATAATGTCCCTTGTACATAGAAATTCTAAAGGTTTTATCTTTTGAAGATGTAACTAATTAGTTCTCCATGTAAAGAGGCCTATTTTGTATCAAATAGAAAAAAATAAGCATTCTTATTTGTCCATAAGTGATATTCTTTAATTTAGTTTTGAGCCAGTTTTTATACCTTAATGGTCCCCACATTAATTAATAAGTTAAACATAATCTTTGATATACTTGTTTTATATTTGTATGAGTCATTATTTTACCTTTTAAAAGATCTTTAATACAATATTCAATTATTGAAACACCAGAAAAGAGTAACTATCCCTGCTCCCAGGTATCAGAACTCCACTGAACTAGTTGTCAGGAAGTCCAGACCATAGTTATTTTCAAGCTCATTGTTATTACCACTGATAGATTCCCAAATGGGAAATTCGCTTTGGAAACATTCTTTGTAAATCCTAAACCTACTCCAGAGACTTGTTAGAAGACTCAACTCCTGTTATACATTCTCTTACATTCTTAATGGTGGGGTCTGAGTGAAGTATATGGAGATGTGACAGTTTGTTTATCTTTTGTGAATGTTAGTATCATTATGTTTAATTCTATTTTATTTCCTGCTTTGCTTTCCTTTTAAGACCTGTAAATTGTTCCATCCACCCTTGCTCAGCTGCTTATGATAGGGAATGCTCAATTTTGGTCATTTGCTTAACAGGAATCTATTATATAGTGTTTGAAGTCTGAGAGGAAGCCATGGGGAATTCAAAACAAGTTGAAATAGTCAGGCCAGGGCTTTGGAGTTCAAACAGAAATGCCAAGGCCAAATGAAATTATGGGAATGAGTTGTTAAACTATGATAAAAACACAAAGAGAGTGCTTTTTAGTGACCTGAAGGCAAGAGGCTTAGAGGATTTGTAAGCCAGTGGGATAGAGGGCATGATACTGGGTCAGGGTCGGGGTGGCAACACTGAACTAGATTCCTCCAACGGGGCTCAGTGATTCTCTCCATATTTCAAGTTGAGTCCTGGTGATCTAAAAACAGAGGTAGTGTGGGGAAAACAAACAAATTGCCTCTGCAGATGCAAAGGGTTTGAAAAGTATCCAGTACAATTTAGAATTACAAGGTAGCGTAGAAAAAGAATGAAATTTAAAGCCAAAACACTCAGATTAAAATCATAGATTCACCTTTTACTAGCAGTATTCTTAAAAGCCAGATTAAATTTCTGAGATACAGTTTTGTCATTTTGATGAAATGGAGATTTTTATGCCAATAGCTTATATAATGCGTTCACAAGCTATCTTAAAAATAAAATGAGATAATTTAAACAAAAGTAATTTGTAAAGTGCCTTACACATTTATTTTTTATTATTAATCATAGTGATTTAGATGAATAATATCAATGCATCTTTTTTTAGGTGCTAAATACATTTAAATGATATTATTTTAATAATACAATCATTAATAAGACTAGTCCTTCTCCCCTTTCTTATTCCAAATGTAAATCATAGAAATAGAATATTAAAATAAGAATGGTGTCTTCTGACTCATGAAATTCTGATTATCTTAGAATTTAATTTTATCAAAAAAAGTGTATATTAATTTCTGCCTTTTACTGAGTTTAGTGATTGAAAAAAAGCTAATATATATTGAAAACCAAATATGTTTGGCTGTGCTGGCACCATATTGCCTTTATATCAAATCCTGCCAGTGACCCTATAACTTAGTTCTCATCCTTTTATTTCCAGTGCAGATGCTGAGACTGGGAATGATTAAATACTGGCCCAAAAGGACCCAGCCTTAAGGTGTGAAAGATGTGATCTAAGTAGAATAACAATGGGGTGGTTGAGCCCTAGCTGGTTTGGCTCAGTGAATAGAGCGTTGGCCTGTGGACTAAAGGGTCCCGGGTTCGATTCTGGTGAAGGACACATGCCCAGGTTGTGGGCTCGATTCCCAGTGGGGGCATGCAGGAGGCAGCCAATCAATAATTCTCTGTCTTCATTGATGTGTCTATCTCTCTCTCCCTCGCCCTTCCTCTCTGACAAAAAGGAAAAAAAAAAGAAAAGAATGGGGTGGTTGGCAAAAAGAAAGATTAATGAAAATTAGACGGTAATTTTACATTTCCAAAAATGGCATCAATGATCTTCAGATCAAACTTTAATAGCTGCAAAAATGCACAATAATAATAAAATATGCAGAGAATATAAGAGATGACAGACTATAGATGACTATATTATCAAAACAATCAAAAATATATTATTGAATCACATATTGTTAAAGGAAAATATTTCTACCCAAGGCACTGTTGCTAGAAGTCAGGGGAAATTTGTATATCCTCTAAAAAATAAAGAATAAAAAAAAGGGATTTCTCCCAATGTTAAAGAATATTGGGCTACGACCATAATTCTCATAGTGATAACAATGAGGCAGCAGACTCATTGTAGGGCATTATCTCAAATCAGAATATCCTAAAAATACTTTTGCAATATAACTGTCTTTTATTTCTTACCCCCTCATTTCCCTCATATTTATCTTCTGTCCCTAGTACTTTAGAGCAGGGGTGGGGAACGTCCAGCCTACGAGCCAGATAAGGCCTACAAAATTCAGCTTGCTGGTCTAGCTAGTAAACTCTTCCCCAAACTCTTCACATTGTCTTATCTCATCCTTCAGGTTTTATTTCAAATCTCATCTCTCAGGAAGGCATTCTTTGACCACTATTGTTTAAAGAAGATTGTCCCCACCCTACCTCATGTTAGTTGTTCACTATTGTATCATAATTTTATTTCCTGCATGCCATTTATTTGCTTGTCTCATTATTTATTGTCAGAATTGTGACTAAAATGCAAGGGACTTGTCTTTTGTTTTCTGTAAGTCTCCTACAATTAGAACAGTATTCTGGGTATATGGACACTCAATATATTGTTATTAGTTAGATACTGATAATGCATTAGTGAAAAACAGAGCAAAGAGTTTCTTGAGCTTGAATCTTAGCTTTAATGCTTTCAAGCTATGTGACCTACTTGAATTCTCTGTGCCTCAGTTTCCTCATCCATAGAATAGTAATAATGATAGTAACTATCTTAAGAGTACAGTGGGGCCTTGACTTATGAGTTTAATCCGTTCTGTGACGGAGCTCTTAATTCAAATTACTCGTATGTCAAATCAAAAAGTGAACGAATGAGACACGTGATGTTGGGCTGATGTTGTGGAGTTCACTGTGACATTCGCTGCGCCAACTAGCGGCAGGGTATCTGAAGCTGGCTCATAACCCGAATTTTAGCTCACAACTCAAAGCAAAAAATCGGCAGAGAGATGGCTCGTATCTCGAAAAACTCGTTAGTCGGGACACTTGTAAGTCAAGGCCCCACTGTAGTTGCAAGATATAAGTGAATTAGTATGTACAAAGTATTGTTAAAGAGCCCCTGGTACATAATTAGCATGCCAATGTATGAATTAAAAATGGAAAAATATACTTTGGAGAAATTGGATATCCACAGGAAAAACAATAAAGTTCACTCTTATCTTACACCATATATAAAAATTACCTCAAAATGGACTATAACCCTACATGTAATACTCAAAACTATAAAACTCCTAGAAAAAAATAGGGAAAATATTTATGACATTGGAGTTGGCAATGATTTCTTAAATATGATACCAAAATCACAGGCAACAATAGCAAAAATAGACAAGTAGGACTACTTCAAACTTAAAATGAATTGTGCATCAAAGGACACAAGTGAAAAATCAATCTGCAATGGGAGAAAATATTTCCAAGTCATGTATCTAATAATGGGTTAATATCCAGGATATCTAAAGAACTTCTTTAACTCAACTACACAAAGTCAAATAACTCAAAATATGAGCAAAGAAAAAGGCTGGGCAGCTCAGTTGGTTAGAATGTTGTGCCAACACACCAGGTTTTGGGTTCAATTCCTGGTTTGGCATGCAGAAGCAGCAATTATTGAATGCATAAATAAGTGGAACAACAAATCGATGTTTCTCTTTCTCTCTCATTCTCCTTCTCTCTCTCTCTCTCTCTCTCTCTCTCTCTCTCTCTCTCTCTCTCTCTCTCTCTCCACTAAAATAAAAAAACGAGATTTTTAGCATCACAGAAAAGGTAAATAGATAAAATATGGAAAGAGATTAAGTAAATTTCTTGTACTCCTGAGTTAAATTGGAAACTTTACATAAACGTCATGATAGTTTATCTTAAAACTTAACAATGACAAAGCAAATATACACACAAAAAGCATTTCCTAGCTCTGTTCATTGTAAAGACATAGAAGGGAGGTCCAATTCAGTAGCTGTGTGATGGTTAATTTTATGTCAGCTTCACTCAGCCTGTGGGTGCCCAGATTAAACATTATTTCTGGGTCTGTCTGTGAGAGTGTTTCTGGATGAGACTAGTATTTGAATCAGTAGACTTAGCAAAGTGGATTTTCCTCCCAGTGTAGTGAGCATCATCCAGTTCTTTGAGGGCCTGAATAAAACAAAAGATAGAGGAAGGAGGAATTCACCCCTTTTTTTTCTGTCTCATTTCTTGAGTTGGGACATGTTGTCTCATCTTCTGAAGATCTCTCTCTCTCTCTCTCTCTCTCTCTCTCTATCTCTCCATCATCTTTATCTATCTCTACCTCTATCTCTCTACCTCTCTATCTCTCTCATCTCTATCTCTATCATCTCTATATATCTCCATCTCTATCTCTATCTTTATCTCTAATCTCTGTCTCTATCTCTATCTTTTATATTGGACTGGTATAAGCAGTGAGCACTCATAGTGTCTATTTGGGATACTTTTCACAGCAGTAAGAATAATAACTATAATTAATTAGGTCACATAAATAAAATTTAAATCCATGAGTTCATATTGATACTTAAAAATAAGAAAATTATAAAAAGCAAGAAAAATCTAATTAGTCAGTTTTTAATATATAAAAGAAATAATTCACTCATTATTTTGAGAATTTGTAAACACAGAAAAACTGTTTCTGAAATTTCTATAGTAAGGTTAGCATACAAAATTATAGTATTAAAAGAGGAATACTGAGTTGTTCGATCTAATTTAAAATGTGCTTTCTAAATGTGTATCTCATAGGAATGTGATAAATTTTTTTTCAAAAAGTGAGGTACCCCTATAACCAGCATGAAATAGTGTTTAGTGCAACATCCTTGTCCTTTTCTTTTTTATCAAATTATTTTTTGCTATAAAACACAATGAAGAAATTAATTATGATTAAATATTGCATAGGGAAATATTCAAGAAGCAGTAGCCAAAAGATATGTGTCTAGGTCCTTTCTACACATATGGGTTATAGGACTCTGTGCAAGTCAAATCACCAAGTTTCTGAGCTTCAGTGATTTAGCAATAGCATAGAAATAATGAAATCATGATTTTTTCCTTATTTGTTTCATAGTTTAGTTGGGAAAAATAATATCATATTTATGAAAGCTCATTGAGAACTGGATACATGGCTTTTAAATAACATTTATATTTTGCTTTCCACATGTAATAAAGTATTTATTTAAGATGGTCATAATTATTGTACCCTGTCTTGCAAGAGAGTAACACCATAGAATGAGACATTAAAGCTCACCATAGAACACTGATCTATATCTTTTTTCTTTTGTTTATCTTTTTTGTTGAAAGTATTAAAGATGTCTCCTTTATTTTCCTATTGACCCTTTCTATCTTTCCAGAAATAATTCATTAGAAAGTTGCTGTTGATTATTTATGGTTGTGCAGTTCACCAAAGTAGGGAAAATTATAAGAGAACAACATGCATTATCCACTTTAATAGAATTTATCTTCATGGGATAGTTAAATTTAAGTAGAATAGATCAGGGCTAATCTCCATTTATTTGCCCACTAGAGTAGAAAATAAATTTTTCCAGAATATATTTTAGCATTTATCTTCAATTGGTTGTCTTCATCCAAAATATCATTTGCAAGAGATAAGCAAGTTATGAATAGGTTAAGAAGGAAAAGCTTATTAAATGCTATAGATGAGAACATTCATATGGAAATGTGAAAATTAATTGAATCCTGCTTGGCAATTGCAGTGCTAACATGAGTAAAAGCATCATGACCCATCTGTCATTATCCATAATGACTAATGCCATGTTTCAGGTATTGTATATACAGCAGTTACCATGCAATTAGCTGTGTTCTCTTTCATTTAGTAGGTACCCTCCTGAGTTAAAGCAACTTTATTTCTAACATTATTGTCAAAGTTCCATTAGTGTTTCTGATGAAAAAGTACCTCCACTTTGGAACATGGTAGTTAAGCTTTCAGCTTGAGATCATTTTCTCTCTTTGATTCTTTTAAACCTCAGCAATACAAATTATATGGCTTTAAAATTATGTATGAGTTCAAACACCTTTCAGAAGTCCTTAATAAGTTCCAAAATAAAAATAGCTTGTTTTTAAGCATAAAATTGGCAAAGATACTAGACAATTTTATACAGTCTTAACTCTGAGCAGTAAGAACAAGTTTTGTTCTAACACAACAAGTTCACAAATCTTTAAAATCTTGAGTTTAAAAATAAATAAAAGTGTTGTTCCTTCTTTATCCCTGAAACACATTCTCTTTGCCTTTCTAACCAACATCAGTGACAAGCTTATCCCTGGCCTTGTATCAAAATGCTTGGCATCTTACAGAGATAGGCAGTACCAGGAAGCAAGTTTACAATAAGGAGTTCTCTGTGCTTGGAGTAGGTGTGTTGCGCACCATTGCATTATGAGTGGACCACCTCTTTCCTCTCTTATTTTATCCTATATCCTCTCTTCTCAGGTGTGAAGGTCTTTTCTTCCTTCCTTTCTTTCTTTCTTTCTTTCTTTCTTTCTTTCTTTCTTTCTTTCTTTCTTTCTTTCTTTCTTTCTTTCTTTCTTTCTTTCTTTCTTTCTTTCTTTCTTTCTTCCTTCCTTCCTTCCTTCCTTCCTTCCTTCCTTCCTTTCTTTCTTTCTTTCTTTTTCTTTCTTTTTTTTTTTTTTTTTTACAGAGAAGAAGGGAGAGGGATAGAGAGTTAGAAACATCTATCAGCTGCCTCCTGCACACCCCCTACTGGGGATGTGCCTGCAACCAAGGTACATGCCCTTGACTGGAATTGAACCTGGGAACCTTCAGTCCCCAGACTGATGCTCTATCCACTGAGCCAAACCAGTCAGGGCAGGTCTTTTCTTACTTTTTAAAATATTTTATTTTATATATTTTGATTGATATTTAGAGAGAGAGGAAAGGTAAGGGAAAGAGAGAGAGAAACACCCATGTGAGAGTGAAACATTGATTGATTGGAAGCCTGCTGCACACCACCTACCAAAGATTGAGCCAGCAGCGCAAGGGACGATGCCCAATCAACCAAGCTACATTGCCAGGGAAGGTGTTAAAGTCATTTCTGATGGATTTTATGTGTGTGTGTGTGTGTGTGTGTGTGTGTGTGTGTTCCCTCTTCTTCCTCTAGATGGGAAAAAAACAGCTTGTCATGTAAGACAATGCCCATACCTGGAATATCTTATCTAATAAAGAGCCAGGGTCCTAACCACCAAAGGCTCCACCAGAAGGAACTCAATGCTGGGTTGCTGTGGTGACCCAGCACTGACTGGGGCGATGTGGGGCCCCAACCCAACACAGCCTAGGGGGCTGAGGATCAGGCCCAGAAAGAGGCCTGTAGAGAGAGAGGCAGGGTCTGATCTGTAGCCTCTGTGGCAGCTATTGATCAGAACTTGCCTCTCTTGCCAACAATCAAGGCCTATCAGGGGAGAAGCTGCAGGAGGTTGGCCAGTGGTGGGGAGAGGCCACGGGAGGTTGGCTGGCCCTGGGGTTAGGGGTTATAGGAGGTTGGCCAGCTGGCCCACCCATCCGGGCTGATCAGGGAGGCCGGCCAGGTGGGTGGGGGGAGGAGGATGGGAGGTTGGCCATTTGTATGTCCTTTTTGGAGAAATGTCTATTCAGGCCTCTGCCCATTTTTTCATTGGATTGTTTATTTTCCTTTTATTGAGTTGTATGAGTACTTCATATATTTTGGACATTAACCCCTTATCAGATGTATCATTGGCAAATACATTTTCCCATACATTGGGTTCCCTTTTCATTTTGATGGTGGTTTCTTTTGCTGTGCAGAAGCTTTTTTATTTTGATGTAGTCCCATTTGCTTATTTTTTCCTTCCTCTTGCCCTAGGAGATGTATCGTCAAAAATTCTGCTATGTGAGATGTCTGAGATTTTACTGCTTATGTTTTCTTCTAGGATTTTTATTTTTTCATGTCTTGTTTTTAAATATTTTACCCACTTTGAGTTTATTAGTTTGTATGGTGTAAGTTGGTGGTCTAACTTCATCTTTTTGCATGTGTCTGCCCAGTTTTTTTTGACACCATTTGTTGAAGAGGCTGTCTTGACTCCATTGTATGTTCTTGCCTCCTTTGTAGAATATTAATTGACCATAATGGGTCAATTTTAGATGTTTTGATGCTATTGTAAATGAAATTTTCTTTAATTTTTCTGATATTTAATTGTTAATGAATAGAAACACAGCTAACTTTTTGTTTGTGAATTTAGGTCAATTTCTAGAGTTTCTGTTCTGTTCCATTGGTCTATATGCCTGTTCTTGTGCCAGCACCAGGTTGTTTTGATTATGGTGGCTTTGTAGTGTAACTTGAAATCTGGTATAGTCATTCTTCCAACTTTGTTCTTTCTCAAGATTGCTGCAGTTATTCCCAGGAATCACCTGAATAGGAGTGGGAAAATGAGGAGAAAAAAAAGCCGTGGAAAGTGCAGCGATACGCATGTGAATGCTGAGAAACCATGTGGAATGCATGTTAGCCTTGTCCCTTGGGAGGGTGAGCAGGGCTGCAACATTGGTTAATGGTGGCCCCCAGGCCCTTCAGGTGCATCTGCACTAACTCCCCTGGAGTCAGATAAATCCTTCAGGTAGAGATACAGAGAGGCCCTGAGGTGGGCGGTCTTAGCATGTAAAAATTGGGCTCCCTCCATGTGAACTGAGACATGGGCAAAGG